>NC_091832.1:21736195-22039225 GCF_037783145.1 Equus przewalskii | reverse complement strand
TAAATGACTGATATGTCAGTTGCCAAAGTTACTTTTGAAATTTTTTTTGACTATTAAATGCCAAAGACTATTAAATGCATGAATTTAGCTCTTTCCGTGACGTGTGTTATGGCACCAAATGAGCTGCTACCTATAAGGTAGGAACTATTCTACCTTCTTTATAGACGAGGCCATGAAGCTTAGAGATGTTCAGCAATTTGTCCAAGGTCACAGAGACACTAAGTGCACAGATGGGAATCAAACCCAAGTCTCTCATATAAGAAAATTACCATAATGAATTCAAACCCCACCCGGCCCCAGTTGGAATTAAGTCCCCCTGTTGTGGTCTCTCCCATCTCCTTTTACTCATGGCACCTGTCATAAGACACCATTTCATATTTATTTGGGTGATAATTTGTTGACTGCTAACACCCCTCTTCCTCCCACACTAGACTGAAGGGATCACGTCCACTATGGACAGGGACCATATCTGTTTTTCCACCTCTGTACCTTCAATGCCCAGCACAGTCAACATAAGACAACAGAGAGGACTATAGGTCCTGACAGCAGACAGAAACAGATGAGATCTTGGCTCAAAGAAGTTACTTAATCATTCTTGATTTCAACCTCCTTATTTATAAAATAAAGATATTATCTAACCAACCCACAGGGCTGTTATGGGGGCTAAATGATTTAATACAAATAAAGTATATGACATGATGCCTTATAGTTAGCTGACAGTTACACACAAAAATGCTAGCTCTTATTATTATTTTCATAATTATGGCATTTAATAAATATTTGTTGAATGAAAGAAACCAAGCCCACTCAATCCAAAGTGGATGTTCTTAAACATTATACTTAAATAAGAATATTTATTTATTGGCACTTGCAAAAAGAGGAAGAAGTTAAAAGAACCTCCTTCAGCTCACCAAAAAGAACGCTTACGGTTCAATAAAAAACTACTTTCCTCATCAACTCAATCTCTCGTATTTCTCTAATATGCCCGTTACACTTCCCTATCCCTTTCACTTCACAAAGTAACTGTTCCAAACTTCATCACTGGTAAGTCCCAACCCCACATATTTCCTGCAGAGCGATGTTTCAATTTCACAGAGAAAAAAGAAGTAACTAAGTTATAACTCCCTCAACATCCTGATTCCCCCTCCACCAGGCCCATGAATTGGTCAGCAAACTCTTCTCCTATCTTACAGGAAAAGGCAACCTTTTTAGCCATTGCTAAAAGAGTGCTTGCTTTGGGGATCTCTTTCCCTCTCCCTTCTTTCAGCATTCCACATCATCTTTGTGTATCTTCAGCCTCTCCACCTCCATATTTGTTTCTTCCCCTCAGCTGATAAGGAACCTATTCCCTGAGGAACTACTGCCCTCTCTTCTCTCTCCTTTTACAACCAGAGAAAAGTACAGTCAGGCACCGCATAACAACATTTCAGTCAACAACGGACCACACATATGACGGTGGTCCCATAAGATGAGTACCATGTAGCCTAGGTGCGTAGTTGGCTATACCATCCAGGTTTGTGTAGGTACGCTCTACGATGTTCGCACAACAATGAAATCGCCTGACGCATTTCTCAGAACGTGTCCCCATCATTAAGCAACGCATGACTGGACTCCATTCTTTCTCTACTTCTTCACTTTGATTCCCTCCTGAACCCAACGTTTTCAGGCTACTGCTTCAACTGAAACTGTTTTAGGATAACTAATCATCTCACAATTGCCTAACCCAAAAACACGTAGGTTTTGTCTTAGATGGCTTCTCAGATACATCTGACACTGGCAAGGATTCCATTCATTGTCTTCTGGTTGTCTTACTAAAATTCGTTACTATGCCTTAGTATCCTTCATTGATCTTCTTATACTCACCCCTAAAGTCAATGGTTCCCAAATTCACTGGCATCAGAAGCCCCTAGTGGTCTTGTTAAGACACAGATTGCTGGGCTTCAGCCCCAGAGCTTCCTATTCAGTAGGTCTGGGGCAGGACCCAAGAATATACATTTCTAACAAGTTTCCAGGTAATGCTGAGGCTAATGGTTGGGGATAGTTTGAAGCCACTTTGAAGATCTAAATTAATCCAGTTCCCAGCTCTCTATGCTGAGCTTTACTCTCCTCTCTCTACTCTTGTTCCCTGAACAATTTCATCCACATTCATAACTTCAATTATCACCTATATAGGGTTACCACATTTAGCAAATAAAAATATAAAACACTCAGTTAAATGTGAATTTCAGGGAAATAACAAATAATTTTTAATATAAGTATGTCCCAAATATTGCATGCAACATACTTATATTAAAAATCATTTTTTATTTGATAGTCAAATTTAACCAGGCATTCTATATTTTATCTGGCAACACTACATCTACAGGCAAATTAACTTTCTAATCTCTAAATACCTCATCCATATGTGGAAATGCCGCCCAGTGCAAATCACCACTTGAATGTCCCATTAGCCCCTTAAACACAACAGATCCAAAACTACACTTATTACTTACCCCCAAATCCTGTTCCTAGCCCCTCACTAAATGACATTATCAAAAACTCAACTTCCTGAGGCCAGAAACTTGTAAGTATTCCTGGCCTCTTCCTTGACCCTCATACCCTTAGAGATATGCTATCTCTAAGTGTGATCAATTCTGCCTAAATATCTTCAATCTATTCTCTCCTCTCACTTTGTTGTTGAAATACTCAACCACTGAACATACCACATTCTCCCACCTCTCCATAACTGGGCACGTGCCGTTTACTCTGCCTGAAAGTCCTAATGGTTCTAACTCAAGCGCTACTCGCCCTGTGAAGCCTTCCTCTCCTCTCCAGACAGACTCACGGGCTCCTTCCCCTACGCTCCCCATGCCCTTACAGAATTTTTTTTATTATAGTAATTACCCAATACTGTGATTCCGCATCTGCAAGACGTGGCACAAAGCAACAGGAAGAATACAAGTTTGAAGCCAGCCAAAACGAAATTCCTCCTCTAGCTCTGATGCTTCCTTTGAGTTTGGTAAGTTACTTATCCCCTCCTTGCCTCGTTCCATCATTTGGAAAATGGGGTAAAGACACTTCCCTCATATGGTTGTAGAGTTTAAATGGGAACGCATAAGACATGCTTAGCATAGATCCCGGTGAGATGCAGTCACTCAACAGATAATTACCTCTGTCATTCCCATACCTCTCCTCCCCCTTACACTATCAATTCCCTCCAGAGCAGAGGCCCCATCTCTCCATCTTTGTAGCTCTTCTGAAAACAAAATAACTAACACAACTTAGCCTGTGGTATCCCAGTTAAGGGTTTGGGCTCTAGAACCAGACTGCCTGAGTTCAAAACCTGGCTCAACCAATTACCAGTTGTGTAACCTTGAACACGTTACTAACTGTGTCTTAGCTTCCTCATGTGTAAAGTGGGAATGGTAACAGTACTTAACTCCCAGGGTTGTGAGCATCAAAGGGATTAATATATGCCAACTGCTTACAGCAATGTTCAACAAGTGCCATGGCTTTATAGTAAGCAGGAATCGAAACTCACTGAATGAATGAATGAGAGCTCAACTCTAACTTTAATAACCAGAACAGATTCTTAGTATATCAGAAAACATTAAACCTTTCTGATTTCTTATTTTTCAATATTCAAATGCAGCATGGAAGTTGGCTCACACTATTTGTTCACTTGGCTTTTCTATCACAGCTCACATTGTCTATCACGACAAAGTATAGCCTATTCACCTTGAACAGCATTAATATGAACCAAAGAGAACTGAGCAGGTCCCCATGCACTTAGATTTACAATGTAAGCTGTTAGTGGGATTTCCATTATCATGATTTTTATGTTCAGAAAGAACACTCAATTAACGGACAGCACAATATCGGTTACATTTATATACCACTGGCAAGACATAACAAAAGAAACATTGGCTCTAGAATCTTAAAAAACTGGTTTTGTATCCCAGCTCCAGCCGTGGGACCCTGGTAAAGTCACTTATTCCTTCGGGCTCTGCTTCCTCACCTGTAAAGACAGGCTCTTTTATTTCAATTACTGAGTGTGTACTTTGTGCCAGTCACTGTGCTAGGAATTGGGGATTCAGCTCAAATAAGACCAGCTTCTCTATGAAAACAAAACTCACTGACTTGCAGATGCCACAATAAAAGTGAAAGCCATACAATAAGACAACAGTTCATTCTATCCCTGAGTGACAGACAGTTAAACCGTATCTTAAAAGAGGAGAAAACTTTTGCCATGCTACCTAGTTTAGGATATCGGAGGCAGAAGAAATGGCATGTGCAAAGGCAAAGAAACAAAACTCAACAGAATATACCTTGGAGTGAAATGCAGACTGTGGGCAGGAGCACAAGTTAGAAAAGGTGGGAAGGAGGAGCGAGGAGACTGAAGAGGGAAAAGGAGGCCTAAACATGGATAGTTTGGATGTCTCGCTAAGAAGTTTGTTTTATCACATGAGGAGACAGAGACTTTAAAGGGAGTAACGTCATCAGATCTCTAAGGAGTACAACGGCATCACCACACAGTGTTTTGACGGGATTGTGACTGAAGGAAAGAAGATGGGTAGGAAATTGTTATGAAAGTCCAAATGAGAAATAATGAAATAGAGAGGAAAAGGAAGAAAGAGTCAAAAAATACTTAAAAGGTAGACTCCACAAGACTTGGGGAACAAATGGTTACTTTTGGTAAAGGAAGAGGAAGAATTTATCATCTGGAGGGAAAATAAGTGTCATGGATGCCACCACCCCCCACCCCACGGACACCACTCTGATCAGAACCCTTCTCAGCACAGCACTCTAGGAAGGCCTGGAGTTGAGTGAGACCAAACCTATTAGGCATCTCCGTCCTGGAATCACACTGCCTTTAAGGTGGTATGTGAAATAAAATATTACCATTATTATTTATTATTTTGTTGTTTATATTATTACTTACATTTTTAATATTACGCTTTGCTTATGCAATAAATCCAATAACTACAGAGTATAAACCAAAAGAACTGTCCAAAAAGAAAAAAATCATTTTTTGCCAAAACAATTAACTAGTCTTTCCACACTGATCTCCACCAATTTCCAATCTGGGTCCCTAAAGGGTAGCCAGATGATCTTCCCAAACATGTTTATCTTACTCTCTCACTTAAAATCCTACAAGGGCTTCCCACTACTCTCAGGATAAAGACTGAAACTCATAACAAGGTTCACAAGGTCCTGCATTCTGGCCTCATACTACCTACAGAGCCTCATCCTAGAAGCAGGATAGCACAGACTCTGAAGTCTGACTACCCAGATTTGAATCCAGTCTTTGCCCCTCACGAGCGGTGATCTGTGTAAACTGCTTGACCTCTTTGTACTTTGGTTTCTTCATCTGTAAAATGGGGATAACAATATGGTTGTGTCAATGGTGCCCGGCACAATCCAAGCACATGTAAGTATTAAGTTAATATTTATAAAGTCACATGTTATTATGATATGCACTACATATTGATACATTAATACCATCTATTCGTATTGCTGTTACGATCATCATTATCATCAGCATCACTGTTTTCATAACTTTTCTGTTCCAGGCCCCATGGTCTTGCAGTTCTTCAAAAGAACTATGCATCTTTCCAACTCGGGGCTTTCCTCTATGCAGGTCCCTCTGTGGAAGCCTCACAGTGCCTTTATTCTTCAACATTCAGCTTACAAATCCTTTCCTCCAAGAAGCCTTCCCTACCAGCCTCTGTCCCCAACCAAAACAAGGTCAGATCCCCCATTTTAGGCTTTTCTTCCAGAGCACTTGTCATAATTTGTAATTATATATATTATTTGATCAATTACTTGTGTAATGTCTATCTCCCCCACTAACCTATAAGCTCTATGAGGGAAGGGACTAAACTTACTTTGCTCACTCCTGGATCCCCTGGCATAGAGTAGATCACAAATACTTACAGAATAAAAGGAAACTACTGTCAGATACAAGAGAATTAAAAAAAAAAGTACCGAATATCGGAAAATGCTAATACATATTATTTTCTTTTTACAAAATAAATATCATATAGTTACTAAGATCTTTTTTCATTTAGAGTAGAAAAACTGATTTACTCATCTAACGGGGAAAAAACCTGTTTGAGTTTTTTTAACTTACAAGCCAGAAACCGCCTAACTAAAACGTGAATTCACCAGACAGAAAAGAAGGAATAAAAAATGTTTAAGAACAAAATAAAATGCTTACTTGAGCATTGTCAGGTTCTTCTTTAATTTTGTCCAGAAGCCCCTGTTGTGGTGCCATTGCTTTCCCACATTCACCATCCAAAGGCTCTTTCATTCTAATTTTTTATGTAAAAAAATTCCCCAGTCTAAAACTAATAGATTTCGTCTTGGTAATGGACAGGTAGACACCTAAAACACAACATAAAGGATTGGTACTCAGGTTTATTCTTTTTTTTTTTTTCTTCATGTTCATCTACATTAAAAGCTTTGTGTTGAGCACAAGGCTTTAGGGTTGAGCATCTGAAAAACAACTCTCCTGGGGCCACGACTAACTCTATTCTCCTTTCTTCCCGCCTTCTGCTCCTTTAGTTGCTATCTTCACATAAGAAAAGCCTTTTTGCAATAGCTCCCACTTCCCTATTATCTTTAAAGATGAGTACTCTGGTCTGCTGTATTTTATAAGGTTACAGAGGGAATTAGACCAGCAGACCAAAACGTGGGAGGAAGTTACCAAGCTCTAAGAGAAAAAGCCTCAGAAATTCTGTTTCGGATTCCATGAGAATTAACACTTGGAGGCCCGCTTCATCTTTTCTTTCTCAAATCGGGGCACATCAAGCTCCCCACCCCCAACTCTAGCTCAGTCTTTACTGGAGACCTCCATAAGGGCCCCATTTCTTGGCCTAACGATAGATCAGAGCTCCAGATGCCATCACAAGTGACCAAGAGGTACACCCTCACTTAAAGTGGACCGCCTGCACCTTTTAGGGTCTCCATGGGGGGCATGCCCAGGAATAAGCCCCGCTGAGCTCTGCCTCACAATTGCCTTCCTGTAAACAAGAAACTCTATTAGCCATTCAGCAAACTTCCCTTCCCCTAAGAGTAAATGTAGCAAACAGGCCGTAGTAAACTTGCAGCAAAAAGGAAGCTCCCCAAAGTTGTCTTTATCCAAAGTCAAGCCAGGCATGGAAAGAGGCCGCGGGTTTAAAAGCCCGTGCGGAAAAGAGAGAACTTCTGAGCATTTGCACTGTTCTAACAATCTATGGGCGCTCACCCCTCCTTCGAGTATCGTACTCGCTCCGAAAGTCTCGTCCCCACCAATAATTCCCACGCCCGTCACAGAGCACAAACGCGGCAACGCTGCATGGGATGGAGAGAACGCAACCTGCAAACGCCTGTCAGCTCGTCCCTGCGGCGAGACCCGCACCTCAGCAGCGGCTCAGCCCGCCCGGCGCCGCCCCCGCCCGGCGCCCGCCTAGTCACGTGGCGCCCGCCGCCCCGCCCCGAGCAGCCCCGCGCAGCCCCTGCCGCAGCCGCCCGCCGCGCTCACCCTCTGCCCGGTCCCGGCGCCGCGGAGCACCAGGCAGGGCAGCGGCAACAGGACCCAAGGCCCCGCGCCGGGAGCAGGATTTTCGTTTCCTACTGGAATTCCGCCTAATCTATCCCAACGCAACACCCGGCCCACTGCGCGTGCGCAGCCCTGGTCTCCGCCCTCCTTTCCCATCATGCTCCGGACCTGAGCGGAGTGGATTTTCCCAGCATGCATCTCTCCTCAGTTATGGTTGATTTCTTTTTTAAAAAAATTGAGATCACATTAGTTTATAACATTGTATAAATTTCAAGTGTACATCATTGTATTTTGACTTCTGTATAGACTACATCGTGTTCACCACCAAAAATCCACTTTCCATCCCTCTTACAAATGTCCCCCTTTACCCCTTTCGCCCTCCCCCACCCCCCCTTCCCCTCTGGTAACCACATGGTCGGTTTCTTAAAGAGACAGAGACCCAATTGTAAAAAGGTAAAGGAAGGGGTTTGGGGGAGGATGTTAAGGACATTAGATGGTGCTGTAAATGCTTGCACCATTCTTTAATCCCCATTTCCACAAAGGTGGCCTGCTAAAAGAAAATAATGATAAATGATACCTGACATTTGTTAAGCCAAGTGCTTGCTGAGCATTTGACATACGTCATTCCACTTAGTCCTCATCACAACCCCCAGAGATACAAATTTTTATCTCAGAGATATAAATGAAAAGATTAATTAACTTGTCCAAAGTCAGGATTTGGTGTTTTTTCATTCAACATTGTTTTGGAGCTACATCCATGATTTGTGGGGCTATTCATTCATTTTGACTGCTGTGTAGTATTCCATTTTATGAATACGCTACAATTTAACCATCTACCATCTACTAGTGATAGACTTATTGAGTTGTTTCTCATTTTAGGCTTTTAAGAGTAATGCAGCTGTGAACATTCCTGTCTTTTGTGGCACATATGTACATATACTAGATTTATACCTACCATTGAAATTGCTTGTCATGTATTTGTAAAACTTAGCTGGATAATGTCAAACAGTTTTAGAAAGTAGTGATTTCAGTTTGCACTCCCACCAGCCATGTATGAGAGTTCCAGTTGCCCCATATCATTGCCAATAACTACTACTGTACATCTTTTTAATTTTAACCATTCTAGGGAGTATAAGGGTATTTCATGTTTTTAATTTGGATTTCCTAGATTACTAATGAGGTTGAGTCCATTTTCATGTTTTTGGGTATCTGGATATCCTCTTTTATGAAGTACCTGTTCAAGTCTCTTACCCATTTTTGTATTGGATTTGTCTGCCATTTTCTCCTGGATTTATATTCTGGGTAGGAATCCTTTGTTGAATATGTGTATTGCAAATATCTTTTCCTACTCAGTGGCCAGCCTTTCCATTTTATTATTGATGTTTTTTGATGAACATGGAAGACCTTTATGCTTAGTGTTTCTTGTGTCTTGTTAAGACATATGTTCCTGGGGGCCGGCCCGGTGGCACAGCAGTTAAGTTTGCACCTTCCACTTCTGCAGCCCGGGGTTCACTGGTTCAGATCCTGGGTGTGGACATATGCACCACTTGTCAAGCCATGCTGTGGTAGGCATCCCACATATAAAGTAGAAGAAGATGGGCACTGATGTTAGCTCAGGGCCAGTCTTCCTCAGCAAAAAGAGGAGGATTGGCAGCAGATGTTAGTTCAGGGCTAATCTTCCTCAAAAAAAAAAAAGAAAAGAAATATATTCCTGCCAAAAGTCCTTATTAATTTCTGGAACTTATTACTTTGTCTTTCTCATTTAGATCTACAGTCCACTTGAAGTTGGGTTTTGTGTAGGGTGTGAGGTAAGTCAGGTTTAATTTTTTCCATGTGAATGTCAAACTGATTAAGCACTATTTTTTAAAAGCCTATCCTTTCCCCCACTGCTCTGTATTGTCACCTTTGCATAGGCAAGTTGTCTGTAAATGTATGGGTTTGTTTCAGGACTACCTAATCTATTCCTTTTGTCTCTCTTTGTGGAAATATAACATTGTATTAATTTCTGTAACAGTTTTATAAAAAATCTTGATATCCTCCTTCCCAGTATGTTCTTTAAGGTTGTCTTGGCTTTTCTTCATCCTTTGCATATTCAAATAAATTTTCAAATCAGCTTGCCAAATGTGATAAAATTTTCCTTATAAATTTTGGAATCAGCTAGGATTTTATTTAGTATTGCACTAAAGCTGTAGACCTGTTTTGGAGCACTGGCATTTGTTATTGGTTGTGTTGAATTTTGTCTCCCAAAAAGATATGTTGAAGTGCTAACCCTTTGAATGTGACCTTATTTGGGAATACAATTGTTGCAGATGTAATTAGTTAAGATGAGGTCATATTGGAATATGGTTGGCCCTTAATACAGTACGACTGGTGTCATGTTATAAGAAGAGGAGACATAGAGACAGACACAAGAGGGAGAGCACCAGGGGACAATTGAGGCAGAGATTGAAGTGCTGCACCTGCAAGCCGAGGAAAACCAGGGATTGGCGATAAACACCAGAAGCTAAAAGAGGCAGGGAAGGATTCTCTCATACGGGTTTCAGAGAGAGCATGGCTCTGCTGGTACCTTGTTGGGACTTCTAGCCTCCAGAACTGTGAGACCATAAATTTCTGTTTGTAGGACTTTATTACAGCAGGCCTAGAAACCTAAGATAGCATTATATAGGGTTGAATCTTCCAATCCATGAAAATGGTATATTTCTCCATTTATTTAAGTGTCTGTAATTCCTATTAATAATGTTTTATAGTTTTTAAGTGTAGAGATCTCACATCTTTTTTAGATTTATTCTAGATATTTGATATTTTATGGTATTTTAAATGTTAAAATTTCATTTTCTAATTGTTTATTTCTAGTATAAATATAGAATTACAATTAACTTTTGTATGTTGGTGTTGAAGCCAGCACCATTGCTAAATTCGTTTATTAATTCTAATAGTTTATCCATATTTTTTTAATTTTCTAATTTTCCAACTATATAGAGAATAGTGACAAATTTATCTCTTCCTTTCCAAGCATATAACTTTTATTTCATTTTCTTGCCTGATTGCACTGGATAAAATTTCTAGTAATGTGTTAAATAGATGGTGATATTGAGCATCTGTATCTTCTTTATGCTATGTTGCTTTCAACATAAAATTGTTAAATCTTATATTTGCTTTAAAATTTTTGCAGTTACCTGTGAGGGATTAAATATGGTAAATTCTTTGCAACTCCTCCCATCAAAGAGGAAGTCTTTTTCTCTACCCCTTGTTTCTGGGTTGGCCTTGTGAATTATTTTGACCGATAGAATGTGACACAAGTGATATCATGTGAATTCCCAAGTGTAGGCCTCAATTGCCCTTGCAGCTTCTGCTTTCACTTTCTTGGAACATTCCACCACTGTGTCAAGGTTGGGTGGGTTAAACTGTTAAGTGATGAAAAATCACATGCAGAGAGTGACCCCTTGGCCAGCACCAAGGCCCCAAGGCCCCATACATATGAGTGGAACCATCTTAGATCCTTCAGGTCGCTGAATGACTGCGGCCTCAGGAGTGAGCCCAGGCAAGATAAGCAGAAGAATTGCCCAGCTAAGCCCAAACTGTAGAATCATGAATAAACAAATGGTGCTTGTTTTAAGCCAGTAAATTTTGAGGTGCTTTGTTATTTAGCAATAGGTAACTGTTGCTGAATTGATATCTAGAAGTGGAGTGCTGCCATAACTAAAACCTAAAACACGTGACATTGATTTTGGGACCAGGAAGCAGGCAGATTCTGGAAAGACAGCAAGGAGACTGTTAGTGGGGGCTGGAGGAGCAGTGAGGAAATTATTATTGGAGGCTGGAGAAAGACTAACCAGTGTTATGCAGCACTGCCACCCATAACTTAGAAGATAGAAAACGTATTTTATGAACTTGTGGATCTGGATTGGGAAATTTCCAGGAAGAATATTAAAAGTTCCTATTAATTTATTTTAACCACGTATGATAAAGTATTGCAAAAGAGAAGTAAGCTAAAGAAGGAACTGTTTTGTTTTCAAGCAGAAATTAGACAAAATATAAAGGGTCCAGGACAGTCCCTCTAGCTAGAAAAATATCGTCAAAATAAGAAATGGCCTCAGAAGAAACATCAAATCTAGGACATTGCAGGCAAAATATGGCCTTGAGGTCAAGATCAACTCAAGAGTGCAGCCATAAGACCTCATAAGGAGTTAAGCAGTGCCTCATAGACCCTCTCTTCTAGATGAGAGGGCTTCTAAGAAATACAAGGGTATCGTCCCATAGCAATCTGACACACCCAAAGTAAAGAGAGTTCTGTCTCAGAGAGAAGTATGGATGTGGTTGGGGGGGCATGGAGTGAACCCAGTAACATTCATAAAATATCCACAAAGTTTTTAAGGGAAGTGTTTTGTCAAAGCCAAAACCTTAGACTATAAGGAGCAATGACAGTTTGAAATGAAGAAGATCTCTGGGCCCCAAGTTTCTACGAGCAGAAAGAAGCAGAAAAAGCTGCTCAGCTGCAAATAGCAACCATTTCTTATGGAAAAGAAAGCTTCCTCAGGGAGCAAAGCCACAATCTCAGAGGACAGACGCAAAAGCCTCTGAAAAAGTGGATTGTGAAACCATTCCTAGAGAAGAAAACAAAGAACATCTCCTGTTCTTAGAGTAGGAGAAGCTGACAGCAGATGCCCAGGTAGTGAATTACTGGGGATCAATGACTGGTATGTGCTTTCTGTTCTTCCTCTTTTTGAACAGAAGTGTCCACTGGAGCCATTATGTCTCTGTATCATCAGGTGTATTGGGTTGGGGTTGGCGGGCAAGGGGAACATAACCTGTCTTTTTAGTTCACAGGTCTCTGGATTGAAAACCTTGCACCTGAGCAGGTGAATCCAGTAAACTATACCAGAGGAGTTTCTTCTTCATGGGCCTGGTTTAGATGGGAGATCCTGGACTTGATCTAATGCCATCATGGTTGAGGAGGTGAGTGTATTTTGACTGGAAAGGGATGTGAATTGTTATGGCCAGAAGGCTAACTATGACAGATTGTTCCCAAAAGATGGCCACCAACAATTTCTCCCTTCTCTGTATGTGCATCATGCTTCTCCCATCAAGAGGTAGAGTCAGTTTCCTCTCCACTTGAATCTGGGCTGGCCTATGACTCGCTTTGACCAATAAATTGCAGGGCAGTGACACTGTGATAGTTATAGGCTTTAAGGGAACTGGCAACTTCTGTCTTTGCTTTCTTGGAGCCACCATGTAAATAAGTCCGGCCACCCTGCTAGAGGGACCACATGAAGACAGAGAAGTCCCTGAGCTTCCCTGCCAAGGTTCCAGGGATGTGGGCTAAGCCATCTTGGACTTTCCAGCCAACTTCCTAGCTGAGGGCATCCAAAGAAATGACCCCAGTCAAACCAAGTGGGGCAGAACTCCTCAGCTTAGCCCAGCCAATCACAGAATCATGAGAAACAACAAATTGTTATTTTAAGCCACTATGTTTTGGGGTGGTTTGTTACATAACAATAGATCACTGACACCCTAAAATAGTTTACATTTTTTAGTTTGGTGTTAGGAATTCCCTTTCAGTATGCGTGTGCTGTTTCGCGAGTCCTTACTTTATACTTTTATTTCAAATTCCCAGTTGTAATGTTGTGATCTATTTAGAGTACAGATTTATCGTTTATCAGTCTTTCTTTCCCCCACCTTGAAGACTAGTTAGAGTACTCTTTATTTTCTTCAGATAAAGTTATGGATGATATATTTTTTGAATCCCCGTGAATTAAAGATTAAATTTTTATAATAAAGGAACCCCAAAATGCAATAGCTCAAATAAACTGAAGTTTTTCTTTCTCTTATGTCACAGTTCAGGGCATACGTTCCAGGTCATTAGCAGGTGTGCTTCCACACAATCATTTATGGACCCAGGCGTCTCCCATCTGGTTTCTCCTTCATTGAAACTGGGTCGCAGGACATCTTCCTGAGAGTGTGGAGGAGGAACACACAGATCTTACATTGCTGGGCTCAGAAAAGGCACATAACACTCTGAGCACATTCTATTGGAGACAACTTTGTTTGGGGTGAGGGTAGTAGGGCAGAATAGCGTCATGTTCCAGGCTATAGTTATAATCCCACAGAAAAGGGGAAGGCTGAATTTTACAGGAATGTTAGCAATCTCCACCACATCTTGTACAGTATTTCCAGAAATGTCATCAATTGGCCCTGATGAATGATGTCTTGGCTAGGTATAACATTCTTGCATTTTAATTTCTGTCATAGTATAAGTCCAAAGCTAGTCTAATCTTTTTCCTTTGTAAGTAAATGTTCTTTTTCTTTCCTGGAACTGTATAAGCCTCACCCACAAACACTGTGGTCATGACCTGAGGCTGTGGGACCAAGACTGGTTCATGGCTTACTCCAGAAACTTCTGGTTCCCAGAGATGATGAAGATGCTCTCACTCTCTCCCTCTCCCTCAGAGGGCTGGCCCAGGTCCCCAGCTCTGCACACACCTGCAAGCACCAGCCTTGCAGCCTTTCTGACTCTGCCTACTCTTGCCTGGATCCTCACTTTCATCTCCAGCTCTGCCCCAACTTGCTCCACAGGCCTGAGAAGTGAGGTCTCTTTCATTCCTTTCCCTTGACTTTAGGCTTCTCTGCCCTTGGCATCTCCTTCTTCTCTGGTCCCAGGAGGGGGAAGGTTATTTTCCCTATGGGTCCCAGAGACCGTTTGTGGCATTAAGTTGTCCTTCTCTGACTCAGAAATCACCAGATTGTTATCTGACCTCTAGGAACAGAACCTTTTTTGTAACTGTTGGCCAGAAAGGATCGCACGGGTTCCCTCTGGGACTTCCTCTTCTCCTGGGATTCTCTGGACCTTTTCCTGCCTTCTGTGTTGAGCGTATCCTACATGTGGCTCTCACAGAATGAGTTTCTTCTTTAAAAATGAATTGGGAGGCCAGCCCCGTGGCCGAGTGGTTAAAAGATTCATATGCTCTGCTTCAGCAGTCTAGGTTTGCAGGTTCAGACCTCGGGTGTGGACGTGCTCCACTCATCAGCCATGCTGTGGAGGCATCCCACGTGCAGAATAGAGGAAGACTGGCACAGATGTTAGCTCAGGGCTAATCTTCCTCAGGCAAAAAAATATATATATATAATGGCTTTATTGAGATATAGTTCACATACCATACAATTTACCCATTTAAAGCATACAATTCAATGGATTTTGTGTATTCACAGAGTTGTGCAACCATTACCAGAATCAATATTAGAACATTTTCATCACCCCAAAAAGAAACCCTGTATCTATTAGACATCACTCCCCATTTCTCCCCAACTCCTAGGCAACTACCAATCTACTTTCTATCTTTGTAGATCTGCCTATTCAGAACATTTTGTATAAATGGGATCATACAATATGTGGTCCTTTGTCACTGGCTTCTTTCACTTAGCATAATGTTTCCAAGGTTCAGCCACATTATAGAATGTATCAGTACTTCATTTTTTTTGTTGCCAAATAATATGGATGGGTTACTATATTTTATTTATCCATTGTATGGATATACCACATTTTACTTATCTATTCATCTGTTGATGCACTTTTGGGTTGTGTTCATTTTTGGGCTCTTATGAGTTCCTACTGTACCAGGCACCATACCAGGTGATGAATGCTTCACACAAATTAATTCATAAATACCACAACTCTCAACTTCAGCATGGTCCTAAGGAAGGATATAAACTAAACAACTAACAACACTTATCTGTGATAGGTACAATATTAGGGGAATTTGTTTCAATGTTTTGCACATTGTCAGAAATAAAATAAATTTTTCTTTTTTTTTTAAGGATTGGCAGCTGGGCTAACAACTGATGCCAATCTTTTTTTTTTTTCTTTTTTCTTTTCTGCTTTATCTCCCCAAACCCCCCCGTACACAGTTGTATATCTTAGTTGCAGGTCCTTCTAGTTGTGGGATGTGGGATGCCGCCTCAACGTGGCCTGACGAGCCGTGCCATGTTCGCGCCCAGGATCCGAACCCTGGACTGCCGCAGCGGAGCGCACGAACTTAACCACTCGGCCACGGAGCCAGCCCCAAAATAAAATATTTCTAGAAGCCAAAATGACAAACGCCCAGTATATCTGTAATCTGCATGGATTAAACAAGAAAGTCCCTAAGGGCTTTTCTAGTTTTAATAGTTTATGCTTCAGATGCAAGCACTAAATATATAGATATATATATATATCTTATTTCCTGGTTTTTATGCAAAGAGTTAGTCATTAACATTATAGTACTGACTTCTGTCCACCCTCTCACTCTTCCTCAGTTGAAGTAGTGACTTCTCTAAGTAGAAAGTTTGGAAAAAGATACTGTGTGCAGTCTAGCCTCTTCCTGTTTTCTTTCTACATAGAAGCAAGTTGTCAACAGTGAACACTAGTTTTCCTTGACTGTTCTCTGCAGAGCAGTCTCACAGAGGCAGGCCTGCCACGTGGGGAGGCTATATCCTCCAACCTAGCCATTTCCAGTAATGAAGGTGTTATATACCTTTATTTGCCATTTCCTGAGTCTTATTTCTCAATTGGTTTAGAAATTAGTGGGGAAGAGGAGTGCTAATTATTGGAGCTCTTTTGAATCCCCAATAGTATAGTGGAAGGGACACTGAATCAGGAGATACAAGGTCAGGTTTATAATCCTAGATCTGCCAATTATGAATTGTGCCCTAGGGCAAATCACTTACCATTTAAGGCCTCATTTTCTTATCTGATGAAGGAGTCTAGATTCTTGATTATAAGCAACAGAAACCAAGTTTGGTTATTTTAAGCCAGAAAAGGGAAAATATGTGGTAAGGATATTGGTGGCTTGCAGAATGATGAGAAGCTAAAAGAAAAGGATTAGACAATGGACAAAACCAGGAACCTCCCAAGATCTGTCAGCAAGAATAGCTTGATTTGTGTCACTGCTATTGTTAAAATAAAACTCATACCAAACATTCTGCGTTTTAATCAGATGAGATAAATACTAAAACAACCTCCAAATTACAGAGCTTCTCCACAATGAAGGTTTATTTCTGCCTCACACAACAGTCCAACATGCGTGCTCCTGGTCTAGTGGCTTTCCTGGGCAGCTCTCCTCCAGACAGTTTCTCGGGGACCCAGACTCCTTCCATCTTGTGGCTCTGTCCTCCTCCATTGTCCATGGAGTCCTCTCCATTCAGCCAATGGTTGGGAAAAGAGAGAGCAAAGATCACACGTAGGAGAGTTGTACAGGTCAGGCCTAGATATTGGGCATCACTTCTATCTACATTCCATTGTCCAGAACTCAAGTCACATGGCTGCACTTAACTGCAAGGAAAACGTAGTCCATCTCTGTACCCAGGAAGATAAGAAAATGGGATTTGGTGAACATTTGACAGTCTCTGTCACAATGCCACTTGAATAAGATTCAAAGTTCTGAGAATGATCATCTCATTGACCAAGGTTAGGTCACATGCTAACCTACTAGCCATCTCGGGAAGGAAATACAGAAACAATCTATCCCTCTTTACTTCCACGGTGAGAGGAGGCAGTAAGAGGCAGACAGAGGAACTGCCTTCACTTACAATGGAGAATTTCCCTGAAAGGGAGATCAGGGCACTTAGAAACAGAGGAGAGTTGGATGCTAGGTAGCCAAAAATGACAAATGTCCAGTATATCTGTAATCTGCATGGATTAAACAAGAAAGTCTCCAAGGGCTTTTCCAGCTTTAATAGTTTATGATTCAGATGCAAGAACTAAAAAATATATAGATGTCTAGAGATTTCTACTGAGGGCAATAGCCCTCCCTGAGTTCTCTCTAGGTCTGGGGAAAGCAAGAGAGGAGGAGGAAGAATGAGACCTCAAGAAGCAAAAAAGAGCAGTAATCAAAACTTAAAATATAAGTGAGATGTCTCCTCACTTTATTGTAGATATCAAGAAGTCCACATTACCAGGGAAAAAGGCAGAGACATAATGATGTCAACAAATAAGAGGCATAAACTGGAAGAGAAGCAAAAAGTTTATTGGGGGGTCTCAAGAATTCCAATTCGGGAGACACAGATTCAAGTAGAAACTCAAATGTGCTCTGATTACAGGAGAGGGGCTCAGGGTTTTTATAGGAAAAAGAGAGGAAGATGAGGTAAGCTGTATTAAGGAAGAGTTCATTGGTGCTGGATGAAGTAAGGCTAGGTTTCTACTTCGTAGATTGGCTTGAGACTCAGTCGTCAGGCAAAAGGCTAGACTTGTACTTCATTGATTGGCTAGCTATTCAGTCATCAGCAAAGTCCAGTTTTATCAGTCTTCACAAGTAGAATATTCTTGTCCTTACTGACATCTTGGAATGTTAGTGGTTTGGTCCAGCTTGGAAGCTAAAGAAAACAAGACATACAAAAGCAATTCCTCTGAAATGGCTCCTCTGGCTCTATTTTAATATAGCTCCACTCATGTCATCTTTCACATTTTCCCCTTTTTATCAAGATCTTTCTCCAAAAGCATTGCTGATCAAACACTAGAAAGCTTTGCTGATCAGCCATCAATGCATTGTTGGTCCCTTGTCACCAGGAAGTCTTATTCCTGGTATGTCATGTCACACATAGGAGGGAAAGGAGTTTCCTGAGGAGCCTTTAGGCTATATTTGAGCAACAAGAGCTCCAGAGCAGAGGAAGTTTCTACTAGCCAGTTATTTTAAGGATAAATATCTTCTGCAGATCATTTAAGTTTCTCACGTGAAGTTTCATAAGCCTTAGTCATCATTTCAAAGTGCTAAGTAACCATTACCCGAGTGGTGGGTTTCTTTTCTTTTCTTTTCTTTTGGTGAGGAAGATTGGCCCTGAGCTAACATCTGTGCCAGCATTCCCCTATTTTGTATGTGGGATGCTGCTACAGCATGGCTTGACAAGTGGTTTAAGTCTACACTCAGGATCTGAATCCGTGAACCCTGGGCTGCTGAAGCAGAGCGTGCAAACTTAACCAGTAAACCACCAGGCCAGCCCCCAAGTGGTGTTTTTATAACATTGAGCTATGTGGAAGAGACAAAGTTTTACAACAAGGAGAATTCCTATAATAACAAACAAAATGTTAAGTCCAAATTAGAGAATCGACCTGAACAAGGAGGCAATGCCTGAGGGCAGACAGCTAAAGAGATCAAAGAATGACAGGATGTCAGTGGGCACAGCATCCAACCATTTAGCTTGTGCCCGAATTCTGTCTAGTTCTGTCTCTACCTTGCCAGAGGTGTTTACTCAAGTAAGACAAAAGGCATTTACAATAGTTACAAATGTCACCACTTAAATCTCTGGATTTTTGATTGGTTAGGCAAGAAGTTCTAGACACTTAGCACAATGAACTAGGGGAGAGAGCGTGGAGAGATTGGTAATTAAATGTACTAAAAGATTCTCTAGATTCATTTACAGAATGGGGCTTCTGATGACAAATCCAATAGTCAGAAAGATTTCCCCCTTCTGTAATAGACTGAGATATGCAGATAAGAGTATTGTCTTTCCAAGAAAGACGGGGAGAACATAAGATAAGAAGCAACAGCAAGTGAAAGGTATACAGACCCGGTCCAGCCATCTGGGGATGTCTGCCTCAGATGTCAGTTGCTTCTCTTCCTAGTCAACTTGATTAGGAGGTCTCCCGTGTTTGTACAGCACTGGATGTCGGGTGGAGCCTCCATTAGCTGAGACATGTATCTCCGAAGTTCATTGCCTTTTAGTTCTGAGGCAGTGTCAGTGGTCAGGAGCACTTGTTAAGGTCCTTTCCAGTGGGGCTTGAGGGCTGTCTCCCTCTAACGATGCTTTCAGAATACCCAGTCACCAGGCTCTAGACTGTGACCAACAGGATCCTTTAAATTGGAATCCAGGAAAACTTCTTTAACTTGTTGGCAATAGGCTTGAGTATAAGACATTAAAAACTCACAGTAACTGGGGGTCCTAACATAAGACAACAAGGGATCAGCAGAAGGTTGTGTACCAATATATACTGATCTGCCAGTGACCATCCCATGTGGAGTTACTTCATGTTTTCCAAAGAGGGTACTGCAAATAGTTGGCAAGACCAAAAGCAATACCTTAGGTCAGGGGAGTCCAGACTGTCAGTATATAACAAACCTCAAAGATGGTTAAGAGGACTAGAATCCAATATCTACAAAGGTGCAAACATAACTTTTCTCTCTACGATTACCCTTATTTTTTTCACAATAAAACTAATTTGTTTACATCAAAAATTGGGCGGTGAGGTAGTGGTTGGGTTCGTACGCTCCACTTCGGTGGCCTGGGGTTCGCAGGTTCTAATCCCAGGCGTGGACCTAGCATGACTCATCACCATCCCACGTAAAATAGAGGAAGATGGACACAGATCTTAGTTCAGTGACAATCTTCCTCAAGCAAAAAGAGGAGGATTGGCAACGGATGTTAGCTCAGGAGCAATCTTTCTCTCACACACACACACACACAAAAACTTGGCCTGATTATTTATGTAAGAGAATTACGTGAATATATATCAGTGAGAGTTTCTGAATTCTAGAGGGATCAGGTAGGGAGGAAAAGTAAATGTTTCGTCTTTGTTCACAAAAGTATATCATACCAAATTGTTGATCGCTTAAGAGAAAAGATTTCTTTAAATCTGGAAAAACAAAACGTTAGAGCATCTTCCTCAGTTCATGTAGTCTTATGTAATTTAATATTTCTTTGGCTTGAATCCAGTTTTCCATTAGTTTTCTCTATGTTGCCTAATGATTGAGGATGCTAGAAACAGTGATAATTCCAAGAAATCTGAAAGGTTTTCATTAAGGTTCAAATGATTTGCCCAGTGATGTGGGTGCCTTGATCGCTGTAGACTTGGAAGGTATGTCTCAAGTGGAAAACACATTTTCTAAATACATTTCTTTGCAATTGTGAGGACATCAGCTTTGTGGAAAAGGATGACTTTAACCCATCAGGAAAACATACGTACTATGACAAGAACATAATGATAACCTATACTAAGTGGCAGTTGGATGAAATTGAGCTGCAGGTGGTCAAAGGACCCAGAGGGAGGAGTTCTAAGGCCTGCAGGGACAAAAATGGGTTTGAAGGAATGTAAAAACAAAAAATGGGGTTTGCCAGGGAGCCAGGAAGAACCAAGCAGCCGTCTTGGGTTTCCCACAGCCCTGACTGTTTGTTTAATTTACGGTCATTGTTTACCCATCTTAATTTCTCTGATTCAGGAGCAGACTGCTGTCATGTTACAAAGTCATCAGTTTGGCAAAAGTCTGGCAATGAAGAATCAATTTTTTTTCTTTTTTTGCAGAAGCAGAATGGACTTCATCCACATGTGTCATAACCTTTATAGATTTTGTTGTTGCTGCCTTCGCATGAAAGTCAGCTAAGGTACTTTCCTGATATTTAATATGAACCTCAATTTTGATGACAGGCGTTTTATACCAGGAGATATTAGGTTTCCAGGAATTTCACATAATTTCTAGACCTCTTATAACATATACTTATAAAGGCATAACATAAAGCTTAATGTTATTTCTTATTTAACGATGTTTCCCATGTAATTTAACATATCAGATAAGCCTAGTTTGACATCCCTCTTTTTATGAGGAGAAAGAACAAATCTTTTGAGATGTTTCAGGGATCCTCTGAAAAACCCCAAAGTTAGCTAAAGGTCAAAAAAGACTTCATTTAGAATCTGATTGAGGAAGCTTGTCAAAAATATCAAAGAAATTTTTTAAACAATTGCCTAAATAGGATCACAGATCGTTATAAAACTTAATGTTTAATCATCTATTTAACCAAAGTGACAAAAAGATTTCAAAGACAAATATAGAAAGTTACATAGCTGCAAAACCTTAGTTCTTTTAATAGAAAAGACTCAGCTTTTCTAACAAAGACCTGAGAAAGATAAAACACCGAATCTTTGTTTCCTAGGCAGATTACATTAAAGGTAAAGAAACTTTGTTCATGATTTGTTATTAAGGGCAAACCAATAGTCTGAGAAGACTTTGTCCTTTGAGAGAAAAACCAAATTCTAATTTGATATTAAAATTCATTTACTTAATTAAATTCATTCCACTCCTAGCCAGCTTGACTATGCATAAAACACTTTTCTCAGGGTTC
Organism: Equus przewalskii; assembly: GCF_037783145.1. NCBI lineage: Eukaryota > Metazoa > Chordata > Mammalia > Perissodactyla > Equidae > Equus > Equus przewalskii. Next base: position 22,017,624 of record NC_091832.1, on the reverse strand, counting down.
CTCTTCCCAAAACCCTCTATAACTTTCTTTTTACATTCAGAATTTATCCTTTCTTCTTTCCCTTAACCAGTTTACTTTAGGACAAACTTACTTTCTTAACAAAACAATATCTCCATTCCTTATACCTTCTTTCACTGAAAATATATTTTCTAATACCATAAATTTTTTTAAATGTGGCACAAGACATGTTTGCTAAAAGATCCAAACATCTTTTAGTTTTTCTATAATAAGAAGCAAAAAGTAGGTAAACTTACACTTGTTTGGCAATTAATGGTTCAGTATTTTATCCTATTTGAAAATGATCTAGATATTCAATGAATTTTCTATCACTTAATTTAACTTAGCAAAATTCTAAGATTTCAAGTTACCAAAAAGATTTTGGAAGCTATTTTTAAGCACGTGTACAATAATACACAATTATTGTTAAAAAGTTCACCTGAAAACCTTTTTATTTTACTTACATCTATTTAGTTTACTTCTTCCCAATAATTATGTTTAGATTACCTGCAAAAATTTCATGAAACATTAGACAAAGTCAGCCATCAATTTTTTTGCTGCCAAATTTCATAACAGAGATAACAGGAATGTGTCTGAGTTTTAGTAAACCTAGGAAGAGCAAAAATTTTGTCACGTTCACTTGAAAAACATTTGGGTTAGCTTCTATTATATTTTTGAGAGTATACTCAATTTATATAGTGCTTATTTGGTTTTAAGCCAATTAAATAGAGCTCTCTACAAATTAAATTTGATAATACCATCTAGAGGTAGAAAAATATCGCGTTTACAACATGCATATATATAGATACACATGCATAGAGACCCCATAGTTATTGTTTTAAAATTACTGCCATGAATAAAGTACAGTAATACAAACCTCACTAGTTATGAAAAAATAGTTGGATTCAAATTTTGTTTTTGGCAGATGGAATAAATTAAGGTTATCTTGCTTAGATGGCTAAAGCTATTTTTCTACTAATATTTGTGGAGAAGACACTTTAAGATGCTAGATTTGGGGCAAGGGTGCTTTTATAGATGTTTGCCTCTTTTTTCCTCCATTCTTCAACTGGTCTAGATAACAGTTGACGGGGAGGTGACAAGCCTTTTGAGATAAATAAGGGAGGTTTCTGGAGTTAGTAAAAGGGAATGGATGGAATCTGAACTGCCTCTAGAGCTACATTTCCAATTTTGCAAAGAGTTGTAAGATAAGGAGAGTTGCTCTCAATTCCTCAGAAATTGGGTTGTAACTTAAATGACATCATAGTTTGATATACCTGTCCAATTACATCATACCTAATTTGCTTCTTTCCTTCAGGATACATAGTTTTATTTTAACTTATGGAAGAAGGCCTTAAAAAGATTTCCTATCTGGCTCTAAATATTAGCTTCCAATTTGGCCCATTTCTGATCATAAGTTACTAAATGCTTTCAAATATCTTGTAAGGTTTCAGCAGGGACAAACAGTAAATATATCTGGCAGTATTAAACAACTCCATTAATTTTTAATTTTAGTTTCCTCTTGATTGTTTAAGGGAATAACATAGCAGTTTACCAGAAAATCTCTCAGAGTCTTGTTAACTCTGGGAGGCGCCCATATCAGACCCTCCTTCAAAGGTAGATATGGGGATGTCTGTAAAGGCATTAACTTAACAGACTTGTGTATAGTCTTTTCTTCTAAGTACCTCATATATTAATTTTTCATTAGCTTTTTTGCAACAAAACTTTCAGTAAGGCTATTTTGGAATTTTGAAACCTTTGCTTTTAAGTAGACTTCTTAAATGATTTTATCTAATTGAAACATTCCTTCTAATGGTCAATGTAATTCCCCTGAGGCTGGTGGCAGTTTGGTAGGAGCCTAGCCATAAATGAAGTTTAACCCTCATTTCTGCGCACCATATCCAGCCGCAAATGGCGTGCAATCCACATTTCTGTCTGACTGTATTTTGGCCCCCAGGTTGACAGTTACCAAACCAAGCTTTCAGGACACAAAGCAAGCTTAGTAAGATTTTGCTGTTCATTGTCAATATTTACAGCTTCTGGAAGCACAGTTTTTAAGCAGGTGTGCCCAAAGGTGGCGTGCTTGATTCTTTAGAAATTAAAGATTGCATTCAATTTGTCTGGTCCATGGTTCTCAAATCTAGTAAATAAATGTAAAGACAAATTTTGGAAACTCAAAAGAGCCCCAAAGTGGCCACCATAATTTTAAATAATCTTTAGTATTATTGGTCCACTGGGACAAAAATTCGTAAGAGGAAGGACCATAGTACTTGAATATAAACCCAGCTGGAGTTCCTTAGGGAAAAATTTCTCAGGAACTTTTAGAAGATGAAATTCCCATATTAAAGCACAGCTGGACAGAGAGACAAAGAGATAGAAATGCCAGTTGCAAGCTCCAGGTTGTTTCTAGGCTTCTGACCCACTGGCTATAGCTATTTGGACAAATGACACAAAAGACAGAATTTGAGCACTCAGCAGATAAGGAGTAAACCCTCAGACAGCAGCAGCCATGGCTGTCTCAAATGAAGAAATTCTTCCAGATGGCAATAGCCATGAGCCGCTGTAAGTGGCCCAAACAGGGAAACTCTTCCAGATGGCAAAAGCCCAGGAGACAGTTGTCTCCTGGGTTGTTTACATTCTAAAGACATGGTGAAATTTACAACTTCAAAGGACAGAGAGAAAAATGCAAGTTGAGAGAGGTCTGAATTGGCCTCAGTGAGTTTAGAATTAATAGCTTGCAGAGGAGCAATTTTTTCAGTGCTTCATTTAGAGGCCTCAAGCTACCAGTTGAAATACGCTTCCCATTCAATTTGTATGGTTTGATAACTTTTTTCCAATTGAGTACGCAAGTGAATCAATTTAGGAATTTCAAAGGAGCCCCATTTAGGCCAATTGAAGCCTCAAATCACCCTGAGTAATGTGATTCCAACAGGACAAAAATCGACATGTAGAAATCCATATTCTTCAAGCATAAAACCAGCAGGAGTCTCAAAAGAGGGGCTGCCCTTTGGCAGTCCCCTTAGAAAATGGACTTCCCATTTGTAAGTCCTTACCAGCAAAACAAAAGGCCCAACAAAGGATCAAAACAAACAGAAGTTCCTTAACCAAGCTGACAATGAAAGGATGGCCAGAACTAGTATCAAAGGACACCCAAATAAAGAGTCTGAACTTCTACCAAAGATGGGAGATTTGGCCCAGGAGGACTTACCACCAGCAGCTGGAGCTGCCAGGGGGACACAGTAAAGCACAAGACACTCTTGCAGATGTCTTGCTCATGTCCGTGCAGTGGCGCTGGAATTGGAGGTCACCCACTCTGGATCCCACTTCTGACACCAGGTAATGTCAACAAATAAGAGGCATAAACTGCAAGAGAAGCAAAAAGTGTATTGGGGATCTCAAGAATTGCAATTCGGGAGACAGATTCAAGTAGAAACTCAAATGTGCTCCAATTACAGAAGAAGGGTTCAGGGTTTTTATGGGAAAAAGTGAGGAAGATGAGGTAAGTTGTATTAAGGAAGAGTTCGTTGGTGCTGGATGAGGTAAGGCTAGGTTTGTACTTCATAGATTGGCTTGAGACTGAGTCATCAGGCAAAAAGCTAGACTTGTACTTCATTGATTGGTTAGTGATTCAGTCATCAGTAAAGTCCAGTTTTATCAATCCTTACAAACAGGATATTTTTGTCCTTACTAACTTCTTGGAACATGGGTAGTTTGGTCCAGTTTGGAAGATAAAAAAAGAACAAGACGTGCTAGGCATTTCCTCTGAAATCACTACTCTGGCTCCATTTTAATATGGCTCACTCCTGTCATCTTTCACAGTGATTACAAACAAACTAGGGGGCTCAGAGGTTAGTGAAGCAGCTTTCCTAGCTTCTATCAGGTTGTAATGATAGAGTTAGAATTTGGAGCCAAATATTGTGTGAATCCAATTCTTATCCTCTTTTCATTTCAACATGCTCCTCTGTGGTCTCCTGGCTGTGTTTCTTTCTAATGGAAACTACTTCACCTGCAGCTCTCTCAAGTGGAGGATGCTTAGTTTCCTACACCACCTGCCTTAGGATCTGAAGTTCAGTCTAGACACCCTGTGCTCCCCATTGCTGCTCTCATGTAAAAATTCATGAAGTGCCCATCAACAGATGATTGGATAAAGAAGATGTGGTATGTATATACAATGGAATACTACTCAGCTGTAAAACATAACAAAATCGTCCCATTTGCAATAACATGGATGGACCTTGAGGGAATTATGTTAAGTGAAATAAGCCAGTTAGAGAAGGACAATCTCTGTATGACTCCACTCATATGAGGAATTTAAAAATGTAGACAAGAGAACAGATTAGTGGCTACCAGGGGAAAGGGGCTGTGGGGGGTGGGCACAAATGGAGAAGGGGTGCACCTACAACATGACTGACAAACAATAATGTACTACTGAAATTTCACAAGATTGTAACCTATCATTAACTCAATAAAAAAAAAATAATAATACTAATAAAATTCATGTTCCTTTAAAGCTTATCACATCAGGCTTTATTAGACCCTACTCCTCCTTATTACTGGCATCTACTTATCTCCTAATCACTCTCCAACATTCATTGAAGAATTTAGCTGCTAGTTCATTGTTTTCCTCTTCTGCCATGAGTTCACCTTTCTCATGGACATTTCTAACACCCTGGTCTCTCAGTTTTTGTAGCTTCTCAATTTCAGTGATCTTTTTTGCCTCTCCACTTGAGCTTCCCCATTCCAATGGCCCTATCTTGAATCCTTTTATAGCCTAAGATTGCTCCACCTCTGAAATAACATATTCAGATGTCCCACTTTCTGACTACAGCCCTCTCTCTTTACTGTTTTCTCACTCGATATCTCCCTCTAAAGCTATACTTCTATTTTATGAAGACCTCTGGTTCCTTGATCAGTCCACTTTCATCCTGTTTACTAACCTTCTGCTGTCTTCCCTTCCTTTTATATTTTCTACTAGTCACTTGCCAATATCCTCAGCTCTCTCCTATGGACCTTCTGTTGCACCTACCTGGAAAAACAACTCTGAATCACCTTCTCCACGTCATACCTTGACTGCTTACTATTGTTGGTAAAAATCATACAGCCTACAAAACTGGTGCAAATATAAATTCAAGGTCTTCAACGTCAACTCAGCTAATAGTATTTTCCAGAAATCCTTCCATGTCTCTTTTGTCTGTCCTCTCTTCCATTTTTCATAATGATTATTCAGTTTCTCCTGTCTCTTCAAATCTCAGACCCTTTCACCTCACTCATAGCAGATGACCTGACCTCTTATTGCACAGAGAAAATACTACAGAAGCCATTAAACAAGAACTTCCTCAGTTCCTGGCTCCAAAATCAGAAAGTTTTCTGCAATTATTCCTACCCTTCTTTCCTTCTTCCAAACAAAGGGGAGCATGTCTCTCCAGCTACCACCTTATCTTCTTTGTCATAGTCACACACCTCTTAGAAAAGCTGACTACACTCAGTAGTTTCATTTCTTCATATCACACCCACTCCTCAATCCACTGTTATCAGGCTTCTGGCTCCTACAAAAACCACTCTTGGTAAATTCACTGACTTTGTTGCTAAATTCTATGGATGTTTATCATTCCTTTTTTCATCATTCAACAGCATTGCTATTGTTGATGTCATCCTCTTTTAAACCCCCTCTTCATTTGGCTTTGTGATACCATATTCTCCAAGTTTTCCTCATACTGCCTTGGCCACTTTTTCTTACTTTCTTTCTTGTGTTCCCATTTCTATACCAATCCTTTAATTATCAGAGTTTCTCAAGTTTTCTCTCTTTGGCGTTCTTTTCACCTCACTCTAGCCACAATGAGTATTTTCTCACCACCCATTTCTATGGCTCTGTGTGTCACTTAGAGCCATAACATCAGCTCTATGTGATGTCTCACAAAGCTATAACGCTTTCTCAGGGACGGCTTCTGAACTGTTTATCCAACTACCTATTAAATATTTTCCTTTAGGTATTCCACAGCACCTCAAACTCAACATATCTGAAATTGAGCCCATTATTGTCCCCAGTGACCCACCACATCAACTGCTCCTAATGCTCCTATGTTCCCTATCTCATGGAATGATACTACTATCCACCAGGTTCTCTGATCATCATGTTCCCACATTCATCCACAGGGATGCCTCTCTTAAATATCTCCTTAATCAGTCCATTTTTCTCCATCCCTACTTCCTGCCTCCAGGTTCAGGCCACCATCATCTCTGATTTGGATTACTACAACAGTTTCTGAATTGGTCTTCAGAAGTGGTCTCGGTACATACAGCTATTCTGCCCTTCCTATCCTGACCCCAAACAGCAGCAGCCAGAGCAATTTTTCTAAAAATGCAAATCTGATCAAGTAACTTCCTTGATTAAAGCTCTTTTATGTCTTCCCACTAGTTTCTCACTTCCTAATTTGGTTTCTAAAGATCAGCATGACGTGGCCCCATCTACCTCCAGCTTCAATTCTTGCTACAACTTCCATCTTGTATGTCAGGCTTCAATAACACTGAATTTATTTCAGTTCCTCAAATGCTTCAAGCTCTTTCTTGCCACTCAGTCTTTGAACATGCTGTTCCTAGAGTACTCTTCCCCCTTCTCTTTACCTGTCTAAGTCCTGCTCAGTCTTCTTGTATCAACTTTTATGTAACTTTCTCATGGTAGCCTTCTTTGACCTCCAAGCCTGGGATAGATGGTATTCCTATGGGCCTCTCAACATCCTGTACTTCCACTCTCATAGCCTCATGTTGGTAATACCTATTTACGTGTCCAAATCCCCCACCAGACCAGCTCTGTGAAGGCAGGAACTGTGTCTATTGATGTGGGGTCGGTGAGACGAGGAGTCGAAAGAAAGATTTCTTAGACTCTTAAGATCTGGCAGTAGTGCTCTTTTATTTAGAGAATAGAATAGCATGGGGACAGGACCCATGGGCAGTCAGAGTTTCTGTTGCTGCTGCTGCCACTGCTTCTGCTGCCCCCGCTGGCATAGGGACAGGGCCCATGGGCAGGCAGGGCTGCTGCTGCTGCCCCCGCTGGCATGGGGACAGGACCCATGGGCAGGCAGAGCTGGTGCGTGGGGACAGGACCCACGGGCAGTCAGAGCTCCTGCTGCTGCCCCGAGTTGAGGGTCACGGCTAATTTTAAGGCATAGGTATATGATTCATCTCTTTACAAGACAAAGGAAAGAACATGAAAAAAAAGTTAAAATGGTATCAGTGCAGGTGGGGTCTGGTCATTGGGTGATCCCATGACTTTTAGACAAGAATCAAATCGGATTAAGTAAAGGTTAGAAAGGTTAGACGCCACCACCCTAAACCAGTTACATGAGATTGCCAGACAGCAACCAACTTAAGTTCTTGCCTTCCCCATTAAGAGCTTCTAGGGACAAGGTCATCTCTCCTCTTCTTCCTGGTACAGAGAGGGAGGCACGTTTTACAGGTAGAGATTTACCTTACAAATGTAAATGTGTCCCAGCAAGGGCAAGTTCCATTCCCCAGAGCCTCCTTCCCTGTCCCAGTTTATCGAAAGCAATCAGCCCAAAACAATCCTGATGCCAAAGAGACATATCCTGGGGTGGCCGATTTCGGGTCCCTACAAGGTTACCCCCCCTTCCTTCACAAATGCAAATGTCTCAAAAGGGCAAGCAAAATTCCAGTCCTGGGAGCCTGCTTCTCATCTGTAGTTTTAAAAGTAACCAGCCTAAAATCCTCATCACCATGGCATCTGACCACTCTTCGAACTGCGGGAAGGTCCCAATCGGGACTCCAGTTCAAGGAAAGTACCAAACTCTAACCTTTGGTGGAGTATGGGAACCCCTTCTTGGGAGAATGGCTCTGGGATGCAGTTGGATAGAATGTCCCCCAGACTGCCGGAAAATTCCTCACTGTCTTTTTCTCTATCCTTTTATCCTGGGGACCATTCACCAGGCACCTATTACTGCCAGGCAGAATAGGGAAGATGTTCAAGGGATGCCCCCATCATCCCTTGCTACAGGAACCCCAATGGGGGGATTTTCAAGGTAATGGCTCCTTTTCTTTCTCCTTTTCTCTCGGGGACCATTCACCAGGCCTATGCTGCCAGGCAGAATAGGAAAGATGTTCACCAGGCACCTGTTACTGCCAGGCATAACAGGGAAGGTATACAAGGGATGCAATGCCGGAGGACGCCCCCATCACCCCTTGCTATGGGAACCCCACAGTAGGAACAACGGGTAGGACGCTGCCCTAGGTTCAGGGGGGATTTTTCAAGGTAATGGACCCATTTCCTTCCTCTCTCTTAGAGTTACAATGGCCATTTTCGTCTCCGTTTGAGTTTTGCAACTGGGAAACAAAGAAATCTTTAAAGAGTAAAAGGCTCCACCCCTGGGAGCCCCAACTTTGGGTTTCTGGGCCTGATCACCCCAGCAACCCTAAGTGGGGGTGCCCTCTCTTGACGGTTGACTCATTGAGTATTTTAGTCACCTACTGAGTCGGCTATGAGGGTAGGAGACCTGTGATTCATTCTGTGAACTGTCGTGCTAGGGTAGTGTGTCCCAGCACGGGAACTGTTGTGTGACTCTTATCTTGATAACCCTCTGGAAGAGGCCATGAGGGCGAGGTCTGATCTCTTCTTTTCCTTTCTTTGTCTGTGTCGCTCATCACCTCCTTTGTTGTCACCAAGTCGAGGTTAAAGTTCAGGCTGGACCTTCTGTAAAATCAGAACTTAAGCCTTTTGCCAGGGACTTAACTCTCAACCTTGGCACTGGGAGTGCCTCCAGCCAGTTCCAGGCCTTTTTCTCCTGCTTCCCTGCCTCAACTGTGCTGACTCGGAGACAAAGTGCCCAGGCTGAGCGGGACTTGACTAAATCTTATAACTATGTCAACACCCGCAATCGGCCTCTGCACCCTTCTCCAGTCCACTTTCAGTTGGACACTGGCTTTACCGCCACAGGGAAGGCCCCTGAGCATCCCCAGAGACCCACCCTGTGGATGCATTCTAACTCCATCTGGGAGAAAACTTGAGGGGTTTCTCTGTGCCTTTGTGATGCAGTTGGACAGGTAGATCAACCTGGAATGTAATTTGAGTTACAATCCAGTTTCTGGGAAATCAAGAGCAACCGTCCTTAGAAAATCCTTGCAAGACTGGAAATACAGCTCTAGAGGCAGTTTGGACTCCACCTAGTTCCTTTATCACGAAAAGGATTATCATCTCCCCTCTGCAGGAACTACTATCTAGCCCATCACTAATTCCTAAGAATGAAGGAAAAAAAAGAGGAGCGGAGAGGCAAAATGGCCATAAGCGTGCCCTTGCAAAAAATCTAGCATCTTGAGTATCTTCTCCACAAATATTGGTAAAAAACAATAGCTGCGCAGTCTCTGTGTACGTGTGTCTATGTGTACGTTATATGTGTGATATTTTACCTCCGGATGGTATTGCCAAAATTAAGAGCTCTGTTTAATTGGCTTAAAGTAAGCGCTTACATAAATTCTAAATGTAGTAGAAATTAATCCAATGTCTTTCAAGTTAACGTGATGTGAATTAACCTTTAGTAAATGAAAGTTTGTTTAAGTTTGTTGGTTTGATTGAAAATAGTCTTGTTGTCAGAGTTGTCGGTATTTGCATACGATGCAGGCATGCAGCCTGGGTTTCCTAGTCAAATAAGTTCACGTTGTCTGTTAAATTCGTCAGCAAAATAATAGCTTTAAATGATGACCAGTTTTGTCTAATGTCTCATGACGTTTTCGTAGGTAATCTGAACATAATTGTTGGAAACAAATGGTTTAAATAGATAAAAGTGGGTACAATAACTGTTTTATGGTCTGTATAATTGGGAAAAAAAAACAGCTTCGAAATTCTTTTTGGTAACAATCTTGAGTTTTGCCAAGTTAAGTTAAATGATAAAAACCTGAGTATCTGGGTCATTTTTGAATTGGATAGAACACTGAAACATTGTAAACGTACCTAAGTTATTTACTTTTGGCTTCTTATTGTAAAGAGGCTAAAAGCGTTTGGGTCTATTAAAAAGCATGCCTTGTGTTTTATTGTAAAGCGGCGTGTTTCTGAAATTATGAACTGTTTAGAATGCTGGTATAAAAGACAATTCGTAATTGCTTACCTTTTTAATCTTTACTAGGTCTGTTAAGGGTTAAAAGTTCTAATTAACCTATATAATTAAAGCTACTGGAAATTAATGAGGAAAACAGCTCTGTATCCAAGGAAAGTTAAAATATGTGTTTTCAGTAAAGAGGGTATAAAGAATGGAAGTATTTTTGTTTGATGGGTTAAGAAAGAGAAATTTGTCCTAAAGTACTAGAAAGGAAAAAAGAAAGACTTTGGGACAAATTCTGAAGGCAAAAAGAAAGTTGTAGAAGGTTTGTGAAGGAGAAATTCTGAAAGGAGTTTTATGCCTGGTGAAGTAGACTAAGATTAAAGTAAATCCAATTAAGTGAATGAGTTTTAATGTTAAAAATAAGCTGGTGCAGAAATTAAAATTTGGTTTTCTCTCAAAGGATAATTTTCTTGAACTTTTGGCCTGCTCTAACTCTACCTAGAAGACAAATCTGTTTTGTTAAAATAATGACTGAGGTCACTCTTAAGATTTTTGACTCTTTCTGTTATCACTTTGAATGGATACCTGAGCATTGTTTCACAGTGAGCGTTATTTAAACAAGTGTTTTAAAATCTTTTGATATTTTTGTCAAGCTTCTCGTCAAAAATATTCAAGTCCTGAATAGAAGGGTTTCTTTTGAAAATACTAAGCTAATTAGGCTTATTAAATTACATGGAAAGCATTGTCCAATAAGCGATGATAAACTTTCTTAGGTGGTATTATGTGGGTAAATGCTATTAATATAGGTGTCTTAAAATTATATAGCAATCCTAAGATTCTGATCCGTCTTGGTTATCGGTTGTAATTCCAATTGTTCTCTTGAAGTGTTGTATGTCACAGAAGTAGTCAAGTTTCTTTATCAATTGCCCTTTTGAGTCTTTTGTCCATTTACAGATAGTTGCTGTTTTACTCTGATACTTTTTGCTTTTGCAAATATGTTTCATCTTCAGAGAAATTCCTGGAAAGGATTCTGACACAAGGTTCTAAACTACAGGTTTCTGATAAACTTTCAGAGTGTAAAACTGAACTGGGTAAGAAATTACAGAATTCTAACAGAAACTAAGCTCACAGATCTGCTAAGAGAAGATTAAGCTCAAGAATTCATTATACAGGACTGCTGTGAACTGATGAGGATGATTATAATTTTTTTTAGGACTTCTGTTTGAAATATTGCTGAGTTTTGATGTTTCGTTTTCTCAGATTTAAGGAAATCTTTTCTCTTATGCTAACTATGACTTACAGCAATTTGGTGAAGTTATACCGTTCTGAGCGAAACTGAAACATTTATTTTTCCCTACCTGATCCCTCCAGAATTTAGAAACTCTTTGTGAGTGAGTATGGTTATTTCATGGCAATATAGTTATTTGCATAAGTTCAATAAGAATCTATTCTCCTTATAACAGGACACATTGGTTACATTACCAAGGCTTTGACTGGAATGCCATATTTGAAACATACAGGCTCAGCTATGACAAGACAGCTTTTCAGGAACAAAGATTGGACTTTCTGGAATACAGCCACTTGGAATCATGGGCCTGGTACCTTGTTTACAGAGATTCTGGCAATCTTACCCAGTAAGTAAGGAAGCTTGCTTATCTGGCAGGTGCAAGGAACCTCAGAATATTTTGGAGGACCTCGAGAAGAGAGGAGTCCACCCAAATCTGTAGGTACTGCAGGCAAAATCTGACAGCATGTCCTTGGCTTGGCTTTTCTGGGCTCGAGAGGCCTTCGCAGTTCAATCTGAGATTCCTCATAAAAAATTCCAGCAAAGCAGATTTAAAAAGCCTGTATAATCAATTGCCATTCTTGCTGCACTTTTGTAAATAATTGGACCAAGTTTTATTGAAACTACACTTTATTTGCAAACCAGTTAATCTTAATTTGGCTATCTTTTGTGAAAATGAGGGTGATTTTAGAGAGAAAAATTATGTTTCATTAGAAAGCTATAGTACACATTCATGGATATTACATTTCTAGCTCTTTTCTTCAACAAGATTCATCTATTACTAGTCATGTCTCCTTGTGGCCATCTGTCTCTGATACCTGGGAGTTCCCTGGCCACAATCAAACCTTTTCCTTCAATACTGCTGCCCAAATACTAACTAGATTTGCCTTGTCACAGGTGTATCATAAACAAAAAGTTCCAAAGGTAAAGTCCCCAACTTATCAATACACACACGATGGACTATATCAAATTTGGGACGAATATATTTGGCTCACTCCTACTAGTGGTCAATTCAGTCAAAAGGCCACTCTATGTTGGGAACAAAGCAATCACACCTGTGATACATGGCCTAATAGCACTCGACCTATGGGAAAAATTCCCCGTTCTATGTGTTCTCATATCATAGCCTTAAGGAATACCGGTTGGTTGGAGACTGACTGGGATAGACGGCCCAGTGTACATTGGTTAGCCCCTAATGGCACTCACTGGTTATGTGGCTCCAACTTATGGCCTTGGCTGCCATCTGGCACTTATGCACTTGGCTGCACCCTATGCTTCGTCTGGATGCAAGATAAAACTACATTTAATATATCTCCTCCTGCTAACCTACCCAACCTGCAACAGCGCTGGACCTGCTCTGTCTTCCACTGGTATGACCACGTTGCCTCAATTTTCCTTACCCAATTAGGAATCGAAAGTGTCATCTGGCACATGGAAGCTCTAAACAAATTTACTATGAAAGCATTAAATGATACACAACATAGCCTTTCGCTGCTTGATTTAGAAGTATCCCAAATGCATAAGGCAGTCCTCCAAAATCGAATGGCACTGGATGTCTTGACAGCAGCGCAAGGGGGTACTTGTGCCATTATAAAAACTGAATGTTGTGTTTATATTCCTGACTACCATCGAAATATCTCTGGCTTCCTATCTGATATGAGCCACCAAGTTAAGTCCATGTCTGACCCTACCCTATCTCTAAATTATTGGTTGAACTCTTGGTCAGGTCCAGGTTTCTGGACTACTATCAAAACCTTATTCATTGGGTTAATCATCTTGCTTGTATTTCTTATTATAATTTGTTGTCTATTTCGTTGTTTGTCTTCCACATGTCAACAAAGTTTCACCTCCTGGACCACCTCTCATCAAATGATTCTCTCATCGCCAGAGGATCTGTACACCTTGTCAGCCTTGGACGACATGGGTGCAGCCTTCTGGTCTGCTGAGCCTCCTATCTGTACCCATGGCCCCATTTAGGGACAGCTCTACGACCTTGTACAGCCAGAAGTAGTTACAGAAGACTGACCATCGTCCATATCCCCAAAAGATTTCGGGGCCAAAATGGGTTCGGGGGGGTTTATGATGAGGATTTTTAGGCTGGTTACTTTTTAAACTGCAGATGAGAAGCAGGCTCCGAGGACTGGAATTTTGCTTGCCCTTTTGAGACATTTGCGTTTGTGAAGGAAGGGGGGATGACCTTGTAGGGACCTGAAATTGGCCACCCCAGGATATGTCTCTTTGACATCAGGATTGTTTTGGGCTGATTGCTTTCGATAAACTGGGTCAGGGAAGGAGGGTCTGGAGAATGGAACTTGCCCTTGCTGGGACACATTTACATTTGTAAGGTAAATCTCTACCTGTAAAACGTGCCTCCCTCTCTGTACCAGGAAGAAGAGGAGAGATGACCTTGTCCCTAGAAGCTCTTAATGGGGAAGGCAAGAACTTAAGTTGGTTGCTGTCTGGCAATCTCATGTAACTGGTTTAGGGTGGTGGCGTCTAATCTTTCTAACCTTTACTTAATCCGATTTGATTCTTGTCTAAAAGTCATGGGATCACCCAATGACCAGACCCCACCTGCACTGATACCATTTTAACTTTTTTTTCATGTTCTTTCCTTTGTCTTGTAAAGAGATGAATCATATACCTATGCCTTAAAATTAGCCGTGACCCTCAACTCGGGGCAGCAGCAGGAGCTCTGACTGCCCGTGGGTCCTGTCCCCACGCACCAGCTCTGCCTGCCCATGGGTCCTGTCCCCACGCACCAGCTCTGCCTGCCCATGGGTCCTGTCCCCATGCCAGCGGGGGCAGCAGCAGCAGCCCTGCCTGCCCATGGGCCCTGTCCCCATGCCAGCCGGGGCAGCAGAAGCAGCGGCAGCAGCAGCAGCAGAAACTCTGACTGCCCATGGGTCCTGTCCCCATGCTATTCTATTCTCTAAATAAAAGAGCACTACTGCCAGATCTTAAGAGTCTAAGAAATCTTTCTTTCGACTCCTCGGCTCACCGACCCCGCATCAATGGGAGGGATCCCAATCCAGCCTTAGGAAAAGAAACCTTCCACGGGAGTCTTGGAGATTGGCGGCCGTCCTAATGACTTAAGTGGCCGTCCCGCGCCCACGTAAAATTTGTCTATTAGAGATAGAGTCAGGAAGGAATGGATTAATTCATTCTCCATCACCCTGAGGCTTAAGGTACTGATTCTCTTCAAGCTGAATGCCACAATTTGCCCCATAGAGTAGCCATGGGCAGCAAATGTGGATTCATACAGCCATCCAAGAAAGTTCCCGATGGAGAAGTGAATTTAGATCCATCCTCGAAAAAGAGAAAGGCACAAGGAAAAAGGGCACTTACCAGAACTTGAGCTCACAAGCCAATGAAGCAAATCCCCGTATGGGAGTTCCCCGTACGGAAGATCCCCTGAAGCAAGGTCCCCATATGGGCCACCAGAAATGATATATATATATTTTATATATATATATACATACATATATATATAAAGTTAAAATGTAAGGGAAAAAGAAATCTACCTTCAGTCTCATTGTCTCAAAAACAACTATTCTTTACATTTAGTGTATTTCCCCATCTTCTTTCTATGAGTTTTTTTTTTCTTTTTCTTTCTTTCTTTCTTTTTTTTTTTTTTTGCTGAGGAAGATTCACCCTGAGCTAACATCTGTTGCCTATCTTCCTCTTTTTGCTTGAGGAAGATTAGGCCTGAGCTAACATCTGTGCCGCTCTTCCTCTATTTTGTTATGTGGGTCACCACCATAGCATGGCTGCCACCAAGTGGTGTAGGTCTGCCCCTGAGAAGGGAACCTGGTCCACCAAAGTGGAGCACACCGAAATTAACCACTAGTCCATGGGGCCGGCCCCTCTGTGAGTAATTTTTTAAAATATATTTGAAATTGTGCTACTTATGCAATCCTCCATTCCAACCCTCCCCACTGTGTGGTAGTCATGTGCTTTGCATGGGACTGACACTACCCTCAAGTCCAAGGGTGGTCCCTGATTGGTATAATTCGATAACAGTATCCCAGCCTCCTTACCACCCTAATTGCTTCAGAAGCAGCACAAGACCTTAGATAGGCCAGCTGGTCCGATAGTTTTAAAAAGAGATACCCTCTTTCTTCCCGGTTGTGAATGAGGAAGTATACTCCATGGTAATAACCTTGCTACCATGGAGGCCAGTTTGAGAATAAATCCAATCAAAGAGGGCAGAGCTGAGAGAATTACAGAAAAATGCAACCTAGTCCTGATTGAGCCAAATATGGAGCTTGTACTCTTTCTATACTTTTTAATTTTATGACTCAATGTATTCCCTTTATTGTTTAAAGCTGTTAAAGTTAGATTATATATATTACTTGCAACCAAGCATACTAAGCAGATATACCACCCACATGGCGTAATCAAATGAAGCAATTTTAGCACTAGGCTCTTAAAAAATCATGAAGACTATTTTGGGGGGTATAAAATGTAAAGAATAAAGTTAAGGTATTAATTGTCATTCTTTCTGAACTCCTAGTCTTGGACCCAAAGCGGGATACTCTTTCTAGGTGTTTTCTTAAGCATATGAATGTCATTGATTATGGATGAGATCCAGGGGACTTTTCTTGGACTATGGCTTGACTGCTACTGGGCCTCTCTCTTCAGATACTTACTCAAAAGAGGTAAGTCAAGGAAGCAAGTTGGGTTCCAATGCTTCATCCAAAAGTAATAGGTATGAACTTTAGGGCATATTCAGGTATAGTGAAAATAACATATTTATTTTCTCATAATCAACTTAAATCCAAATCTGAGACTTCATGCTACTGTAGTGGCAGAAAATTTAATCTCAGTGCTTATTGTCATTCCCAAGAAGAATGCCACCAGAGGTATGTACAGGCCCCAGGGGGGTCTTACCCACCACTAAAGCATCATGGAGGCTGCGCAGCTGTTGGCTCAATAGTCCAGACTGGTTACCTCAGAGATGGCCATTGCCTCAGTCTGCATGTTTTCATCAGGACCAGTGGCTTGGGGCATGAGCATCTTCAGCAAGGATACAGCTCCTTGTGCTCACAGTCCAGCCCTCTCCTCACAGTGCTATCAGAGAACATGGTGCTGGTCCCCTCAAATCACACAACTATACACCTGCACCCTCTTCCTAGCCTTCTGAAATCTTTTCCTTGGTTTTCTCTAAGGCACTTCTCTGTCTCCCCAAACAAAACACACACACATACTCCCTTCCTAGATACCTTCATAATCTTTTCAGTCAGATTGAATTTTTACAAAACATAAGACCAGCTCTTGACTTCCAACAGCTTCTGCTTCTGGTCCTACCAAAACCCCTGAGACAAGGATGCAAAGGAGGAAAAGTATACAACTAACACCACAAATTAGTATCTAAAAAATTAGACAACTGCCCCATAAATAAGCAGTTTGCACACCCAATGCAAGTCCTCACCTGGGACCAGGATTCAGTCTTTTTTATAGTGTTTTTTTTTTTCTTAGTCCTGTTATCAGAAGCAGGGATGTGTGCTCACTGCTCCAGTTCTCCTAAAGTTCTAACACAAAATCTAGGGCCTCTCTCTTGCTGATATTGTATACTTGTCAGAGTCATTTATTAAAAACAGGAGCCTACACATTTTGTACGCTCAACTGCTTTGTCTTGCTTAGTGAGACAAACTTTATTATCCTAGAAACTAAAACACTTTGTTGTCAGGAATTCCTCATGAGTTCATTTATTAGAACTTTTAGCTGTGAGTGACAGAAAACCACGTCAAAGTAGGTTAAGTACAAAAGAGAATCTATTGGCTCACATAATTTGGAAGTTCAAGAGTTGGACATGACAAATGGCTGGATGGGGGGAGGAGAGGTGTCAAAATTGTTATTGTATGACCTACACTGCAATCTGAGAGCAGTAGCTGCCCTCATCAGTGGTTTCACCTTCCATGATTTCAGTTACCTGAGGTCAACCATGGGCCGAACATATTAAATGGAAAATTCCAGAAATAAGCAATTCGTAAGTTTTAAATTGCATGCCACTCTGAGTAGTGTGATGACCTCTCTCACTGTCCCACTGCGTCCCATCCAGGATGTGAATCATGCCTTTGTCCGGCATATCTGCACTATATACTCTACCCACCCATTAGTCACTTGGTAGCTGCCTGGGTTATCAGATTGATTGTCAAGGTATCCGAGTGCTTGTGTTCCAACAACCCTTACTTCACTTAACAACAGCCCCAAAGTTTGAGAGTAGTGATGCTGGCAATTCGGATATGCCAAAGAGAAGTTATTATTGTTAATCTCTTACTGTGCCTAATTTATAAATTAGATTTTATCACAGGTATATATGTATATGAAAAAACATAGTATATATAGGGTCTGGTACTATCTGTGCTCCCAGGCATCCACTGGAGGTCTTGGAACATATCCCCGGGGATAAGAGGGGACTACTGTACTCCATCTACCAGGAATTGTGATTAGGTCAGTGATGGTCATTTGATGGAGTTAGCACATTGCTGGAAGTTTTTTTCCCCTAACCTATCAAGAAATACACTTCTATATCCAATGAAAATATCCTTCAGGAATGGAGGTAACATAAAGACGTTACTAGAGGAGGAAAACCAAAAGAATTTGTTGCCAACAGACCTCTAAAAGAATTGCTAAAGGAAGTTCTTCAGATAGAAGGGAAAGGATACCTGAAGGAAACCTGGAACATCAAGAATGAAGGAACAGCAACAGAAGTGGTAAATAACTGGGTAAACATCATAAACTATTCTCTTCAGTTCTTTTAAAAATATTTGATTTGACAGCAAAAATTAAAACACTGTCTGATGGGGTTTACAATTCTGATACATAAGACAACTATAACTTAAGGGTGGGGAGAAGACAAAGGAACTTATATGGTGGTAATATTTCTGCATTACACTTGAAGTGGTAAGATATTGATTCTAAGTGGACTATGAAAAATTACTTATGTTTATTGTAATTCCTAGAGCAACCACTAAAAAAAATACAGCGAGATCTGGTCACAAGCACAATAGATAAATTAAAATGGAATACTAAAAAATGTTCAAATTAGCCAAAAGAAGGCAAGAAAAGGGAACAGAGAATAATGGTATACCTAATTATTGTATACTATATTAGGAAGGTAAGAGTAACTGTTGGAGAAATTAACTTCAGTTACCAGTCTATTATTCAAAAACACCAAAGGATCTGAATTTGAGGTTAACTGGAGAGGACATTAGGTACCATAGAAGCTGTGGTCAGGAGGCCCTTTTGGCGTGGATATCCCATTCACAAAGGGCCTCATTTAAACTTTTAATAATATCTCAAGAAGTATAGTCAAAGACAGAATTGCAATAAATTCATCATTCAACTTTATATATCTTTTATAATCCTATTATGACTTTTAAAATAGCACAATTATTTGATCCTAAACTTTTCTGAGGTGTTGAAAGAGTTAACTTGTTAAATAGCATTTAAAATATGCCGTGATTTTTGCCACACTGTTTGGGAATTACTTTAATTTTAATATACTAAGAGCTCCCCAAAATGGAAGAAGCCTGCACCCCATCTCTGTCTCTGCGGATAATTCCTTTTCCTGAGAACTTACTCTGTACCTGGCCCTTTACTAACATTGCCTTTCTAATCGTCACAGCCTATGACGCAGGCGCTATAGTTATCCCCATTTCAAGTATGAAGAAATTGAGATTTACAGAAATTGCCAAGAGAGCCATCTCTCCAATCTACGAAATCTAATTGCCCCGCCTAAGCTCTGAGTCAATCCCAACGCTACCCCAGCCTTTAAGGGTCCAAATTTGGCTGCCACCCAGATAAGGCTAAGTGCCTAGGCGGCCTTAGGGGCTCTCCCCCTCCAACTTCTCCCACCTCCTTTCCCATCCCAATGCCGCAGTTTGCAACCCGGTGAGAAGCAGGCCCGCCGGCCGGGCTGCGCTGCGCATGCTCGGCCGCAGAGCACGGCGGGAAAGGGGCGGGCCCGCGGGATGGTTTCGCGTCGCAGTTGCTTTGAGAAACCGCGTGCGGAGGGCGGGCCTGAGAGAAATTTGTAAGTCCCCTGCGGCGGCTCTGGTGTCGGTTTCCGTTCCTGTGCCCTGCGGGAGGTGGGCAGAGAGTTCCGCCTGTGGGAGGGAGGCTGAAGAGTCGGGTCGGGCCGGGTTCCTAGAGACGAGGCCCTGGCTGCGGGCTCCGCCAGGGGAGGGTCGGGAGTTCCGGGTCAGGCCCCTGGGTCGTTTGTCGTCTTCTTTAACGTTGTCCGCAGAGTCGGGGGGCGTCACCCCCCACAGCCGGCGTTTCCCGCCGCCTGCTGCTCCTGCGTCGTAATAGGCTTTCAGCCTTGGGTCTCTGTCCCCCACCTCTGTTTCTAAAACATTCATCTCATCTCACCTGTGGCTCTCCTTCATTAAGCAAGGATGTTTTCAAACTTAAAAAAAAAATCATGGAACTCCTTTTGCAAGTAGAGGTGTACACGAGATCTCAGCTGAAAGAGATTAAATGATTACTGTAAAAGTTTGGGGGGAGGGAGGAGGGCGAAAGGGATGAATAGGCACACGTGTGGTGATGGATGGTTACTAGTCCTTGGGTGGTGAAGATGATGTAATCTACACAGAAATCAAAATATATAACGATGTACACCTGAAATTTGTATGATGTTATAAACCAATGTTACTGCAATAAAAAAAGATAATAATAATTACCGTAAAAGTTTGACTCTTCATCAGTTTGGACTTGAAATTGGGATTAGATGAAGAGGCAATGTTTATCGCTTTATTTCAGTAGGTTGCTCTGGTAGATAGGATTGAGTGTGTCTCGGTTTGCATGGACTGGTGTTTGCAAACGGTAACTTCCAGCTTTATCAGGATGCAATCTCGGCATACTTTTCAATTAAACTGAATCGAAAGCTTGCAAATAGTTAAGTGAATTTTCTCTGTAAGAGTTGAATCCCTAATAAAGCGTGACAATAACTTGTATTCCTCATCACAAATCTAGAAGACAGGAAGCCCTTAAAATTGATGACAAGAACTGTGTTACATTTAGCCCTGACAGTATCAGGACTCAGCAGTTTGCCAATTTAACTCTTAGGTTGAGGCAAGAGCGTTAGAGGATTTGATGCCCTTGCCAAAATAGTGTAGTTGCTTCCAGGGTTTTCTGTGAATGAACATATACAGGTCAGAATCCCAAAAGGATAGGTGTAAAGCTGTAACCTTCTTTATCTGTAATACAGCGACAAGGAATTGGACTATATTCACCCAGGTGGCAGGAAAAGCTATTTGATGGTCTGTGTTAATCTAGCACAAAGTAATGCTTTGGAAGTCTCCAAAATACTTAACGTTTGTTATATAGCACAGTTAAGTATCTCATTTTATTAATTTTTTAAAGTAAATTTTTATTTAAAAGACGAAATATGAATGAAATGTTTGCTGAACTCCAAAAGCTACTGATTTACAAGATGAAGTTCAAGGTTTTTGGTGTTTGAGGACCTTCCTGATATGACCTGTGTCTGCTTTCCCAACTGCCTTTCTTTCCGCTAGCACTCTTGGCATTTTATCTTCATTCATAACTCCACTTCTTATGGTTCCCATATATTTATTTTTACACATGCTGTCCCTTATACCTGGAATATCCCCCATTATTGCTTCATAGACACCTACTTTAAAACCTAGTTCACATTTCACCTTCTGGAATACTTCTTTAACCACCTTCTCTTCCCTCGTTTCTGCTTTGTACCTTGTGTACACTTCCATTGTTGCATACTGTGCTGGGCAGAGTATTCTGAGTGAGACATCCTCATCTGTCTCTGTAACCCCAGGGCCTAGGCACTTCATAAATAGTGGGTCCCCATTGCCTACAGAAGTAAGCTTGGACATTTTAGTTTGGTTTGAAAAGCGTTTAGCTTTCTGCCTCCAGCCTTCCTATCAAGCCAGTAAAGGAGCTTGCAGAACTCAGCTGAGTAAAACAAATCTTTGCGAAGTGTAGCGTGTGAAGAAGTGGCTGTATTGCAAAGAAATAAGAGTTTAGAGTATACGTGCTTCTTGACTCCGGTGGTTTTATTTTTGCTTGTGTCCGTACCACACTGTCTTCATTACTGTAGCTTTAGAGTAAGTCCTCCAACTGCTTTCCTTTGTGAGACTGTCTTGGCTATTCTAGGTGCTGTTTTCATTCTATACCCATCAAGTCATCTTGCAAATTCCACAAAATCTCCTGCTGGGATTTTGATCTGAAGCTCATTTTGGGGAAAAGTGAGTTAACGATATTGAGTCAATCAGTGAACATGCTGTTCTCTCTCCATTTACTTAGATCTTCCTTAATTTCTCAGCATTGTTTTGTTTTCAATGTAGGGATCTTGACATATTTCATTAGATTTATTCCTATATTTGGTGTTTTATGATACTATAGAGAATGGTTATTTTAAAATTTTTATTTTCTAATTGTTTTAATACAAAGAAATTTAGTTGATTTTTGAATATTGACTTTGCTAAATTTACTTAATAATTCCAGTAGTTATTTGCAGATCCTTTTGGATTTTCTATGTACACAACATACAACTTAAAATAATGACAGTTTTACCTAGTCCTTTTCAAAATTTCTACCTTTTTTTCCTTGCATTATTGACCTGAGTAGAACATCTAGTACAATGGTGAAGAGAAGTGATAAGAGAGGAAATTTTTAAGTATTGACCTCATGTTAGCCTATGATACTGCTAAATTCACTTATTCTAGTAGTTTTTTACTGGAAAGGAGAGGAGATTCCTCAGGGTTTTCTGTATACACAATCCTGCTGTCTACAAATAAGGACAGTTTGTTTACTTCTTCCTTTCCAATCTTTACACCAAACTTCACGAGTATTTCACTTTAGCATAAAGAATTTCCTTTAGCATTTCCACAGTTTAGGTTTGCTAGTAATCACTTCTCATCGTTTTCATTAATCTGAGAATGTCCTCATTTCACATTTATTTTGGAAGGATACTTTTACTGACTATAGAATTTTAGGTAGATTTTTTTCCAGCACTTTAAAGATAATCCATTGGTTTCTGGCCTTCATTGTTTCTGACAAGAAGACAGCCTTCATTCTTATTTTTGTTTCTTCATATGTTAATGTCCTTTTTCTCTAGATGCTCTTAAGGTTTTCTTTTTCACTTTCGTTTTCAGCTGTGTGACCATGATGTATCTGGTTGTGTTTTTCTTTATATTTATCTTGTTTATTATTCATAGAGCTGCTTGAATTTGTGTGGTTTGATATTTTTGTTCATTTGAGGAAATTGTCCAGCCAGTGTTTTTTCAAATATTGCTTCTGTTGTATTGTCTGTTGTCTCTTATTCTGGGACTCTGTTTACATGTGTGTCTGACCTTTTTGCCGTGTCTCACATGTTACTTACATTATTTGTATTTTTATCCTTTTATGCATCAGTCTGATTACTTTCTACTAACCTGTCATCTGGTTCACTAATTTGATATTAAATTCATCTATTTAATTCTTAATTTTCCTATTCTCAAATTTTCGTGACTTTTTTTAAATGAATTTCAGGTCTCTAATGAACTTCTCCATCTTATCCTCTATTTTCTCAAACATATCAAAGTCTTCACCTGATACTACCGATATGAGTCACCTGTGGATCTGTTTCTATTGCCTTTTTTTCCCCTCTTGGTTTTCAGTCACTCTTGTTTGATTTTTTTGCCCATAAATTTTTATTGTGTTATGAACATTGTGGATGAAAAATTTTAGAGACCCTAGATGTCCTTTCTCCAGAGAGGGCCAAGTTTCCTTTAGGCAGACAGATAGTACTCGGAAGTTACATTGATCCTCTTGAGGGTTGGTATTGGGCCTTGTTAGGGCTAGTCTGTTTCGCTTTGCCCTTGCTTGGAGCAAGTGATCTTTTCTCCTGGGATGTGGCCCTGACTGCTAGGGCATGGCCTCCCTGGAGTCTCAGCTCAAAGTCCAGGTCCCCTCTACCCTTGCCGGGCTTAAATTTCAGCTCTGTTCTTAGCTCTGCAAAGCTACTATAATCTCTTCTCAGCTCTTTAGCCTCCCAAATGCTATTTTCTGCTAGTTATTTTGGAGTCTTCATCTGTAGAGGTGCAGTTTAGGAGTCCGCTAATGAGCGGAGGAAGGGATATTTCCCTCCACTCCTGGATTGTGCCTCTTGAGTTCCGACGACTTTGACAACCCAGAGCTCCGGTCTCCTTAGTCGGTACGCTACTGTTTTGTACTTGGGCTTTTTCGTCTGCCCTGTTCTGTAAAGTGCCCTCAGGGGTAAAGCCTGTTAATTTTATAATTGTTTCCAGTGGGAGATTTTAGCATGCTACTCTGTTACTCCTAGATTTATCAGTCTTATTTTTAATTCATACCAACGTGATAAAATCTGGAGCTGAGTGGTTTATTAGAAGCTGAGTAGGATTTGAATAAGCAAAAATGATTTTGCAGGTTGGAGAACAGTATGAGCACAAGTATAGTGGGGAGGAATTAAAAGATTAAGGTGAAGCAGTTTGAAGCTTCAGGTTTACATAAGCAATGTTGTACTAATTTTCCAGGAGGAAAGTGTGTACATTCCCTCTGGAGTTCTGTTTGTGTGTCTAGAAGTCACTCCTGATGGCTTGCAATTTCCTTGTGGTCTCATGTTTTACTTTAAAAATGAATGTGAATTTTGTTTTCTGCTTCATAATATATTCCTCTTTGGTTTAAATTCAAATGTTTTAAATTACTTATTACCAAGTAGTATTAAGCAGGAGGAAGACATGCCACATTTATTTTATGACTATTAATACTCTCCAGCATTTGTGGTTTAGCCCCAGTTTGGAAAGATGGGTGGAACTGTATTAAAAAGAGGTTTTTAGGACTTATTTTACTCTAATGTGCGTCTTGTTGGAAAAGGAACTACAGGCATACCTTGGAGATATTGCATATTCGGTTCCAGACCACTGCAGTAAAGCAAATATCTATTGGTGATGACGGCTCAGGATGGTTAGTACTTCTTAGCAGTAGTTTTTTTTTTTTTTAAGATTTTATTTTTCCTTTTTGTCCCCAAAGCCCCCCAGTACATAGTTGTGTATTCTAGTTGTGGGTCCTTCTAGTTGTGGCATGTGGGACAGCGCCTCAGCATGGCCTGATGAGCAGTGTCATGTCCGGGCCCAGGATCCAAACTGGCAAAACCTGGGGCTGCCAAAGTGGAGCTTGCAAACTTAATGACTCGGCCACGGGGCCGGCCCGTATTCATATATGTTTTTGCTCTTTTTGTTTTTCTCGTATCTATATACCATTTTCCCCTGCCTCAGAAATATATTTTAGATTAATTACATTTTCAGGATGCTTTCCATTATTTGCCTATTTTGTGATGACTACATATTTGAAGGAATTCCAAGATGCCAAAGGTCATAGATTCTTTATTTTTAATTGATGTTTAGATTTGCATAGTATATTTACTTAATGACAATCTAGCAGTTAATTTCCAGTAAGTTTTGCTTTGCTGGTTGTGTGTAATGCTCAGATGGGCTGAGAAGAGGTGTTACGAGCTTCTGTTGCACTTCACAATCAGGCCTTATTTATTTAATTTTCTGCCTGGGGGTAGGGCTTTTCAGTAAAAGCTGAGTTAAAGATCAGGGTGAGGTAGGTGGTGAATCCCAAACTCAGAAATAAAAGATAATGGCAGAATTCCTTTGGTTTTTTATGTATTAACTCTGAATAAAACCATAGACCTGGAATTACTCCTGTAAGAACTTTAACTTATCAATATCTGTTTTACTTATCTCATACCAACTATAATCATTACTTGTGTCAACTTAAAAGGCAAATTTGCCTGTTATTTTACCCTCAAAGTGAGTTTATTCGGGAATAGCCAAAAGAATTGCAATTCTGGATGTGCATGCTGAGGCGAACCATAGGCAAATCCAGACAAGAAAGGAAGGGAGCTTGCTTTTATAGAGAAAAAGAGGGGTAGGCCGGGCTATTCTATACAAAAGTCCATTGGAGGAAAGTAACCCTTCAGGGCGGCAATGGCTTCTCATTGACTGAGCTTTGGCATTTCTCACTGGCTGGGCTGTTGCTGGTTGGGGAGAGAAATCTTCCTTCAGTAGTAAAGTAGTTGTACTTCTTGTGAGAGATGCAAGCTGTCTCTTTCTGTTTGGAGTAATTGAGGATGTATGATAGGGCTTGAGTGCTCCCCCTGCAGGCCTTTCCGACTCCAATTTAGTTAAGGTTTTTTGATTAATTTCCAGTTGTGTTACAAAACAAAACTGAGTAAATTGGAAGATCTAATAGGCTTTATTCAATGATTCACAAATTGGGCAGCATCCCATCTAACAAATAGAAGGACTCTCCAAGGAGTTGTACAAGATAGAAGGCTTTTTATAGGCAGAAAAAGGGTGGGACAAGGAAGTTATTAGCAATAGAAAATACTGTTTCAAGCAAGGTCACTTCCCTTAGTGGGGAAGGCAGGAGGTCTTATTGTGCAGATTACAATGTCACTGGTGTTGATCAAGAAGTTCCAGGCTGATTGGTTTAAAATTCTACTGCTGAGAGGCTGAAACTGCAGTTAGGTTAGATATTAAGTCTTGGGGTTTAACACAAGTGACTCCATTTTGGGCTTGTTTGTTTTTAGCAGTTATGAAGCCCTTTTTGAAAAGTATCTGTTTGTCTTGAGGGTGATCAAGGAAGGGGAGTGAAGGAGACCTGTATGCTGCAGCCAAGCTAGGGTGGCAGGAAGGGAAAGAGTTCCAAAGGACTTAGAATTGGAGATGGCAGCTACCAGAAAAATGGAAAATAGACGTGAGTTAAGGAAAAAGAGAAGCCAACCCTGGTGGTCTAGTGGTTTAGATTCGCTACTCTCACCACCGAGACCTGGGATTTGTTTCCTGGTCAGGGAACCACACCACCCCTCTGTCAGTTGTCATACTGTGGCAGCCACATGTTGCCATGATGCTGAAAGCAGTGCCATTGGTATTTCAGGGTGGAGAGGTTTCAGCAGAGCTTCCAGAGTAATACAGACTAGAAGGAAGGACCTGGCCGCCCACCTCTGAAAAAATTGGCTGTGAAAACCCTACGAATAGCAGTGGAGCATTGTCTGGCACGGGAAGATGAGAGGATGGTGCAAAAGGACCAGGCAGGGTTGCTGTCTGCTGTGTACACAGGGTCATTAGAGTCAGCATCGGCTTGACGGCACTAACCAAAAACAGTAAGGTAAAAGAAGAACACAAGGAACCAATCCATCTTTGAAAAAGAGGCCTTGTGGCTGAGTAATCAAAAGGATCCTGTAGCTCCTCAAAAGTCACAAAATGGAATTCTTTTTTAAGCCTGAATGCACAACAATCTTTTATATTATGATTTTGAGTTTTAGCTATCTATTTACGAAAAAGGAGTCCATTGATTGAGGGGTGCAGGCATGAGGTGTAATGGGAAAATGGAATCAAGACATATTTAGAAGGTATATTTGATCCAATTTTGTGATTAGATGTGGGGACTTTGGGAGACGAGGAACTTAGGACTACCCCCTAGATTTCTGGCTTGGGAAATTGGGTATATGTGATAGTGCCATTTACCAAGAAAGAAAACATGTGTAAAGCAGGTTTATAGGGATAATATAACAATATAGTTTTAAGTCTCTTGATTTTGAGGGACTGGTGGAACATCCAAGTGGAGATAATTAATAGGCAATTAGGCATATGGGCTGAAACTCAGGAATGTAGGGGAAAATCAGCCTGTAGATGACAGTTGAATTCAAGGTTGTGCCCATAGAGCAAGTGAGAAGAGTCCTGGGGAATTGTGCTTTGGAGGAACAAGTGAAATAAGTGTTTGAGAAGAAGACTGGCAAAGAAATAGGAGAAATAGGTCTTGGAGCCATAGGATTCACGGAAAGAGAGAATTTCAAGGATGAGGGAAGGAGTGGTCAGAGAGAGCAATAGTTTTAGAAGTTGGATCCCTGAATGTATTTAAATGTTTATATGAGAGGACCAATAAGCCGGGAGGAGGAGCTGGAGATGCAGATAGTGAAGGGCTCTATAGGAGGGCAGTGTAGGCGAGCCACAGTGAGTACAGGTGGTTGGGTTAACCTCAGATAGAAGGCATTACATTTTCTAAGACTATTTGATAAGTTAAAAGTAAACTTGCAGGTTTGGTGGTTTTATGCTATAGTTAGGCCTGGGGGCATAGAAATGGAGAGACTAGTCCCAGAAGAAAGCGTAGAGTTGTATCTACTGGAGAGGTATAAAGCAAAGTTATATTGGGAAGTGATGGATGAAGAGAAGGATGCCAGTGTCGGTACTGTGAAAGAACCTTGAGGCCAAGCTGTCTAAAGACCCTTTTGTGCTTCTAGAAAATTACCATATTTAAAAAGACTGATTGAAAATCAGACTCTTTATCAGTTTATATTTTATTTTAGGAATCTGGAAAATGTTCCCCAAGAAGAAACCCGTTAGTTTGGAACTGGAGGATTCCTTTGCATCAGATACTAAGATGAAAGAACCACTGGTAGATAGTAAATGTGACAAGGCAGTGGCACCACAACTAGGGGGGCTAAATGAAATTAAGACGGAACTCGACAATGCTCAGGTGAATATTTTACCTTATTTTCTTTTTTGTAAGAGCAGCATTTAATTATAAAATTTAGTTATGCAGATGCTGGTTTATTGGTTGAAAATGTTAAGTCCTATCTTCCCCCAAGCAGTTGATCAAATAATACAAGGTATGTCCTGTTTAAGTGCCATAGCGAGTATATGCGAGAGTGTGATTTCAAAGAAGAAGGAACTGTTTGGAATTGGGTTTGGGGATTGATAAAAGAAGTGCTTAGGATATTCTGGGCCTAAAGTTAACACATTTTTGTTTTCATTTTTCTTAACTTGAAACAGTACAAATAACCAGTTATACGTTTTTATGCTACTGCTTCTATTAAGTACATTTTAAATTCTTAGTTTTTTTCTGTATAATTTTTTTATCCAAATTAGTTTCATGTTTATTAAATTTTTTAAGACGTATCGCATGCTAAAGAACAAATAAAGGGTAAACTGACTCAAGCTGTGAGTGTTCTCTAAGTAGGGCCAAATTTCCTTTGAATGTTTGTGTATGAACCAGTTGAAATTTCTACTGAAGCAAAAAGTAAATTCAGTTTTAATTTATTTCTAGTATTCTGTTTAGCAATAGGCCTAAAGTAAATCGGTATCAAGTACAGATATGACTCCCATCGAGTCGGTGACAGTGGGGAATGTTGTCCATCTAGGAAGTATCTGTCGCTTCTTCAACCCATGGACGTTCAAGCGCGTAGATCAAGTTTAGGTGGATTACCTGCTGCTCTGAAATAAGTCTTCCTTTGTCAGACTCCTTCAGCCCAATCTAGCAATTTTTGTGTTTAAGGTCTTTATGAAGACAATTAGCTGTTAGTGATTAGAATAAGGAGGGAAAATAGGTGTCGTTATTGGGTCTGTCTACTCTATTTGTAGTAGCTACTGAGAGGCTGTGTTCACAAAAATTTTTGAAGTCACATCTAGGTAGGTACGATAGAAAATAATACAGTAGTTGATTGGTGTTATCAGCCAAAGGTCACCAAAAAGAGAGTGCTTACATATGTACCATGGTTCGATTCAATTATATAGTTCACTGCACAGGCTTGAGCAGAATTGATCATTTTCTATAGAATGACTGGTTGTTTTAGACACATCGTATTCATTATTTTCAACTCTTTTTTAGGAGTATTGTCAAGCCCAACAGCCCAAAACTCAGGAGAATGAACTGAAAATAAATACTGCGTTTTCAGACAGTGGTAATAGAATTATTTAAGTTAATATTTATTCTGACCAATATGGTAGCCAATTTATTCTACTTTTTAAGAATGCCTTTGAATAGTGCATTGTTTGTTTTGGGTTTCAAATCCAGGAGAAGTAACCTCTAACAGAAAATGAAAGAAGCATAGTTCATTCTTTGTAAATACTAATTGTTTCCCTTCCTGTTTTGTGTTTATAGCTTCGCAGTTGACTACAGGCATTCAGCTTTCTCTGGCATCATCTGGCATGAGTAAAATGCTTCCTTCAGTTTCAACCGCAGCTATTCAGGTTTCCTGTTCTGGTTGTAAAAAAATTCTTCAGAAAGGGCAAACTGCTTATCAGAGGAAAGGGTCCACTCAGCTCTTCTGCTCCACACCGTGCATCGCTGAATACATTTCATCTGCCAGTTCACCAGCAACTCCCAAGAGAACTTGTTCTAACTGCTCAAAGTATATAATTCTAAACTACACCCCCTCTTACTTCCCTATATAGATCTTGATCAGAGTCTTGGTTGTAATTTTCTACGTTTTCATTTTTTCTGAAGAGGTATCACCTTGGTTTAGTGAAAAGAAGCTGCTGCTTCTTTCAGTTCCTCTAATAGATTCTTCAGAAAGTTTTTTTGTTTATTGAGAGATTTGCAGAAATTAAAATGAGTTCTGTTTATCATCAACTTTAAATAATATGACTTCCAAAACTTATTTTCCTACTTTTGCATTTGGAATTCTCTTTAAGTAGGATTGTATGCCCATTCTGTTTTATCATTTAACTGTATAGGGAGCAATTACTAAAAAATTAACTATATAACAGTTATTTTGGATCCTCTAAGGTATAAAATTATATAATGTTTCTCTTGTAATGGTAAATGAAGTTATTTAATTCTTTTGAAAAATTGAATAGCCATAGGTAAACATAGATGGATGAATGTAATCTTTTCAAAATTTCTATGAGCTATCATTGCAGTCTTTGTTGCCAACTTTTTTACATATGCGAGGCACTTTAGATGCAGAGAAAGGAAGTAGTAGTAATTTCATAATTAGTGAAAAATGTCCTGAACTTCAAACTCTACCCTGAGATATAGAAAGGATCAATGCTTTGAGAGTCCTTATTGTACCTTAATTGTGGTCTCTTAGTGCTCATTAAATGCTAATGCTAAAGTTTTAAATGTCGTTGTTTTAGAACAAGAAATATAGAACAGGAAAACACATAGGCCACCAATTTTGCTTCTAAGTGTAATAAATTCCTTTCAGATAATGCCTTGTTTTGGAATCACGTTGCCGTATTTGAATCTTGCTTCCTTCATTTACAGTTACATTTTGCTACTCAAAGTGTGATCCCTGAGCAGCTGTCATCTGGAGCTTGTTAGAAATGCAGAATCTCAGGTCTTGCCCAACCCTATTTAATCAGAACTGCATTTATCCCTAGGTGATTCATATACATGCTAAAGTTTGAAAAGCATTGAAAACTTCTTAGTCTTCCTATCTGTTTTGTTAAATGTACATAAGAATGATGAGCATTAAATAATATATTTAAGGGATCAGAACAATACTGGCATGTAATAAGAACTCACTAAATGTTAGTTAGCACTATTATTCTCTTAACAAACTCACAAACCCTTTTTATTGGTTGCTTCAGCTCCTTGTTTGGCTGCTGCTTGAGTTCTTACCCGCTGGAACTCTATTTACCTTTCTCTTGTGCTTTTTCAATACTGTACTTTGTCTTTTTTCTTTTTTGCTATGCACTGTATGGCACTCTCTTTAGCCTGCTTTCTTTCTCTGCAGAACCGTAAAACTGGAAGGGACCTTAGAGATCATCCAGTCCAAACATTTTCTTTGGGTTTTGAGGAGACTGAGGCCCTGAAAAGTTAAGGCATCATGTTGCTATGTTTGGAGTTTACCCATTATACATCTTCAGCAGATGTCCCAGACAGATTGGAAAGGCTGAAGAAGGAAAGATTTAGTGCGTAAGTTGTTCTCTAAGGCAAAGAAATCCAATATGAGCAAAAATATGAAGGAGTTTTCCTTTGGAATAAAATTTTTTTGATAGAAAATACTATTGTACAGGTTGGCGGAAAAGTGGTAGTAATGCTTGGACTAGGAGAGGCTGTCCACCTATTGTTGAGAGTAACCTAAGCTTTTTTCAAAACATTTTATTCTACATCAGTTAGCCTCTGGTACTAATACATAGTGCTCAAGATTTTACCTAATTATCAGTTATTGTTGAAGTTTCTTTTATGGCAGTGATTTGAAATCTGTTTTGAGTTAATGTAGTTTTTGTTCTAATTCATGGACCAAATGAAAGATAGCTTTGAAAATGACAGTTTAAATCATATTAGAAAAATAAGATTTTTTTTGAGAACTATATATTTAAGAAGTGTTGTTTCTGCACTTTAGTATCCCAGTGGGAACTGGCAAGAGATCCTGAAAGCAATCTGTAGGGTTCAAAATAGGCCCATGCACTAATGCCATAACACTTATTTGTAGAAAAGTTGTTTAGACATATACTCAGAGTTTGTTTAAGCTGTTTTTAGGCACTTTTAACAAAATTCGTTTTTGATTTTTTATTTATAAGGCCTTAGGGAGATTAGAAGCCAGCACTCTAGTGTGCTGATCGCAGTAAAACCAGTCAGCGTTTCAGACTTCCACGCTTCTGCCTTGCGGTTCTTCTGCCTCCCTTTGCATCTGACTCATTTCTTTCTGTCTTAAAGGCCTGCCTCAAATATCTTTACCTCTTGTCTATTCCCACACCATTCCCTCCTCTCCTCTTACTACCCCCACCTACCTAGATTAGTTATTTCATGGTGTGTGTTTTCCTAGTGTTCATAACTCCTAAAGCATTGATCGTAAAATTAATGTTTTCAAAGAATTGATATTGCCCCAGTTAGACTATGAATCTCTTGACATCAGGGTCTAGATTATACTCATCTTTATATCCCCAAGGCCTGAACACTACCTGGCACACAGTAAATCCTAGAAAAATTTTTGTCAAATGAAGTACAAGGATAGCATAATTCAGATGCTGCATTTAGAGCTATATTTTAAACCAGTTAAATGACTGATGTGATAATGAAATGCACCTGTTATTTTGGGTACCATCTGTTTAAGAAGCAGAAAGATCATAATACACTAAAAATGTGTAAATGTTGAAGTGTTAAAATAGTGTTTATTTCAGGAGTCTTTCATCTGGAAAACTATTATCCTGAAAGATTGATATTCTGAGGGTTCTAGATAGCCCGGTATCTTGGTATTTCCTGTAGCAGCAGTTCTCAAATTTTCTGGTCTCTGGACCTGTTGACACTATTAAAAATTATTGAAGACCCAAAGAGCTTTAGTTTATGTAGGTCATATCTACCAATATATACTGTGTTAGAAATTAAAACTGAGAAATTAACTGTGACTAACTCATTTAAAAGTAATAAACTTCAGTGCCTGCTGACATAAATAATATTTTTATGAAAAATAGCCATTTATTGTTTTTAACTTAGTGAGAAGAGAAATTTTAAGAAAACGTTAGCAAGCATTGTTTTATCAGTTTTGCAAACCATTTTAATATCTAGCTGGGTTTTCATATCTGCTCCTGCGTTCAGTTTGTTGCAAAATGTTGTTTTGGGTGAAATCTGAAGAAAAGCTGGCCTTACAAATATGTAATTGGAAAAGGGAGGTGTGTTTTAATAGCCTTTCAGATAATTCTGGCTGCTTTTCTTTGATACTACACCAGAAAACAAGTGGTAATTTCTTAAAGATTAGTTGCAATGTGGAATCTGAAACCATATCAGTGAATTTTTTATACTGTTAACGTTAAAATTCATTGGTCTATTTGTACTTTGTATGGTTCTTTCACCCATGAATGATTAGCAGTATATGCTGTCATCATTTGGAAAATATTGGTTCACTGAATTATGCACATCTTCCAAATGTTGACATATTTCATTATGCAATATTTTAAAAATCACGGTTTGTTAAAAAAAAAAATCATCACTAATCTCATCAGGAAAGTCTAAGTGTTGGAAAACGATCAAGCTGGAGGTGGCAGATACAATTTTTCCAAAATTCTAATTTTCAGTGAAAGCTCAAATTTTATCATTGGCAGTGAATATTGGCGGTTGTTTTCCTTGAAGTACCGGTTTTACTTTATTCATTTTTGAGAAAATAATCTGCCAGATACCCAATTCTGGATAAATTTGTCTGATAGTTGTTCTTTCAAGTAAAAATGTGTTCTCTGAAAATAACCTAACTCAGGTTGTAACTATTATCATTCCCACATGAGCTTTTCCTTGAGATGACCATTGTACTTGGGTGTGCAGGGGAAATACTTCATGCCTGTGTCCCATTTCATCACACAGAATATTAGAAAGATGTACTCAAGGATCAAGTAATAAAGTGAATAGTTTTACAGCAAATGAATGGCAGTGAATAACAAACACTAGTACATTTTGGTGCCACTGCCTTGATTTGTGCTAAAGCTCTGGCACTTTTACCCACCATTGCTTTTTTTCCCTCCCAGTTTATTGAGGTGAAATTCATATAACAAAAACCATTTCAGTAGCATTTAATAAATTCACAGTGTTGTGCAACTACGACATCTAGTTCCAAAACATTTCTATCACTCCAAAATAAAAATACCTTATCCATTAAGCAGTTTCTCCCCATTCCGCTCTCCTCTCCCCTTGGCAACCACCAATCTGTTCTATCTATGGATTTATCTATTCTGGATAGCTCATATAGATGGAATCCTACAACATGTGACCTTTTGTGCCTGGCTTCTTTCCCTTATAATGTTGTTGGCGTTCATCCATGTTGTAGCATGTATATCAGTACTTCGTTCTTTTTTTTTAAATACCTGAACAATATTCCCCTCTGTATATACCACAGTTTGTTTATCCATTCATTCATTGAGGGGCATTTGAACTGTTGCCGTCTTTTGGCTATTGTAAATAGTTCTGTTAGGAACATGTCTGTATGTGTACTTTCTTGAGTACCTGTTTTCCATTCTTTGGATTATATACCTAGGAGTGGAATTGCAGGGGCCCACTCTTGCTTTTGCATCATCAGTTCAAATGTCAACACAGTGAAAAAGGCAAATAACATCTTAATATTATGGAAATAGTTTTGATCTTGTGAACCCCCTGAAAGTATCTGGGAGATCCCCAGGGATTTGCAGAGCATACTTTGAAATCCTCTATCCTGTAGATTCCAGAGTTGGTCAGGTATGATTTCTCATCGTCATTCTATTATCACTAACACCAACTAATACAGGCTAGATAATCCTCAAAACTGCACTATCAGATGGGTTTTACATTCCCACTTTACAGATGAGGAAATAACATTTAGGGAGTATAAATGATTTATCTGTTGTTACTTAATATAAATGGTAGAACTAGATACTCAATTGGGATCTCCTTATTTCAAGGCTGATGATGTTACACAGTTCTTTAGGGAAATGAAACAATAGGAGAGAGTTATTTGAGGGAGTGATTTAGCTTATGAAGAGAAAGAAATGATAACTGTGGTAAAAATGTTTAATGGTACTCTTGTTATTTATTTTTAGAGACATCTTAAATCCAAAGGATGTGATCAGTGTCCAGCTGGAAGATACTACCTCTAGCAAAAGTTTTTGCAGCCAATCTTGTCTTTCATCATATGAAGAAAAAAGAAAACCATTTGTTACCATATGTACTAATACCATTTTAGCCAAGTGCAGCATGTGTCAGAAGACTACTGTTGTAAGTTGCATTTTTTTTTAACCTTTAGGAACTCTGATTATTCTGCTTAAATATCAGAGTTTTTACTGAATCTTTTTTCTTCAATCCTAGATTCAGTATGAAGTAAAATACCAGAACATGAAACATAGTCTTTGCAGTACTGCCTGTTTTTCAAAGTTTCACTCTGCTAACAACCTCATCATGAACTGTTGTGAGAACTGTGGAGCTTACTGTTACACCAGCTCTAGTCTGTTCTGTATACTTCCGATGGAAGGACAGTCTCATTACTTTAGTAATTCAAAGAGTATTACAGCATATAAGCAGGTATGAATAAAGACCATTGGCACAAAGTGAGGACCACTCCATTTGAATCTGACTGCATAGGAATCAAATGAAAAATCGGAGATTGAGTTCCTTCCGTTGGTTGCCTTGTGAGTGGTTCCACTTTAGAAAACCATGGGGATATGTATTTTAGTACCTTTGGGAATAGTTTCAGTTGGTAAGATGGTGAAGGAGATGAAATAAAAGGCCACTGACAGCTCCTTCTTGCATAATAATTCATGATAAGTGCCGTATGGAGATTTTCCTGAAGAATCTCAGGGTGATCATCTTATCTTGAAGAAAAGGCAAGCAGTTTTTAATTCCATTTATTTAATTCTTACACCTGTGCAAGGTTAAGATGACTCTTGTATGTCAAATGCTTTTTCTGAATCAATCATAGGAGGAAATAAACCAATGAGAAATCATCCCCTGTTTCTAATAGGAGAGCCTTGATTGGGTGGTTCTGAGAGCAGTGAAGCTGGCCCTACTTTGGTGGACTGAGTGAGGTGAACACAATTAGTGATCTGAACCCCTTTCATGAGATGGAACTGTCACATATCTTGCTTGTTCAGATGATGCCTTCAGACCTAATATGAATTCTTCCTTAAAAATAAGCAGTTGAAAATGGGATTCTCAGCAGTTCAAATAGGTCATTTGTGAGCCATATGTTATCCATGGCAGAATACCCACACCATAAGAGTATCCTGCCTTGGGAACAGAAATGGGAGAATGGAAGCCTTCTTCCGAAGGCAAGAAATGCTGTTCCTTCTTTTCCTTCTTTATGCCTCACACTCATTAAATAGGCCTTATCCTGTTTAAAGGCCTACATTGAGTACTCAGTTACTCAGCCTGTGTGGTGGGGCAGGGCTGACCTGGATATACTGAGTGAAAAAGCACCACCTAACCCTCTGCCCTGCATGGAAGATGTTGTGTGCTAGTGATAATGGCGAAGACCCATTGCGTTAGTGAACTGTAATCAAGAATTAGAAAAATGTTCAAATTTATGAATCTAAAAACAGGGTGTCTTTTTATTTTAAAAAGTGGATTGTTTTGTATAATTGTAGTTATTTTGGCCACATCTTCTTCATAGAGTATATTAGTTTAGTATTAGCTTTCCCATATGAATAATAAATTAATTATAAATTATGCCACTAATGTTGCTTAATGTTAAATATTGGTGAATTGTTAGGGGTTTCTCAAAATATAAAAATTTATACTAATGATAAAAATAGAAATTTTCAAATTATACTCTACTTTTTGTTTTATTGTTCCTTTGCCAGTATTCTGTTCTTTCACAGAAAAGGAAAATCTGTATAAGTTATTTTCATTTGTCTTTGAACTTTGTGTGCCCAAAAGCAGTTCTAGTTCATCGTTGCTGTCGGTGTTAAGTTCAGGAATAACGGTTCGTGTTTCACTAGAGAGACTAAGTGGTGAACCTCACAGTTGATATCCTTTTCCTTTGCACACTTACTGCTTACTGAACGCACTGTATTTTATACCTCTTACTGCTTGTATACTGCTTTCTTACAATATGCTTGATTTACCATGAAGTTACCCTAGAAAAACAGTGATTCCCACAGCATCTTGTAACATGCATTAAGCATCTTTTTCTGGCTCCTCCTTAGCACGAATAGAAGGCTTTCCTGAGTTGATGCCCAAGCTGGAGTTGAAGAAAGACCAAGAATTATAACACTTTGTTTATTTATCCAGTTGGCTTTGATTACCTGGAATGATGAACATCTTCTATGATCACTTTCTTCACTGCTTGCATATGTATTATTACTGCTACTAATAAATCTGACATATGATATAAATAGTTATCTAATAAACCAGTTTCCTTTATTTTAGTCATTGCAATCAATAGTGCCTTTTATTCTGGTTTTTAAGAAAGTGTAAAATGTGACTTCACTGTCGTTATTTGTAATATTTCAGCTAAGAGCAGTGGTAGTGGGTTTGTTTTTGTTTGTTAGCAATGTATCTCATATACCAGGAATATGAATATTATTTTAATCTCTAAACAGAAACCAGCTAAAACACTTACATCTGTTCTTTGCAAATCGTTGAAGCCCTCAGATGAAATGATTGAGACTACCAATGACTTGGGGAAG
Organism: Equus przewalskii; assembly: GCF_037783145.1. Classification (NCBI taxonomy): domain Eukaryota; kingdom Metazoa; phylum Chordata; class Mammalia; order Perissodactyla; family Equidae; genus Equus; species Equus przewalskii. The sequence goes on along the minus strand of NC_091832.1, from coordinate 21,980,440 downwards.
ACAGAGCTGTTCTGCTCTGTCAATTGTTTCTCTGCTTACAATAAAGCTAAGATGGAATCTTCTACAGGTAATATTTGTTTAGCAGTTATCAGAGGCTTAGTAGTTTGAATAATATTACCGCTTTCCTTTACTTTATAACCTTGATTCATTTTCCAGTTAAACCAACTTAAAAGTCAAAACAAACCAAAACTTGTTGCATTGTTCGCCCGTATTTCTGTATAAAAGTAAGGCTGCTTTACCACCAGAGATTTAATATTTATTTGTAAAGATTGTTGTCTTAGAGCATAAAATCTTGTACTTAGCCCTGCTTTGTAAAAACAAGGCTATTAGTTACATTTTTCACATGAAGTAGAGCTAGTTGGAAATACTTTGAAATTCACTAATAAAAAAGCAGAAATAATCTAGAGCCAACTGAGTATTCCATCAGAGAGCCTCATATAGGTCCACTGGTGCTGATTACACAGACAGTAGAGTGAATGATGCCCCTGGGGCTTGTACATCATGCGAACTGGCTTATTAGAGAAAATCTCTGCAATACTAGCTTAAACATGAACCCAGCTCCATTCATGTTGAGGTTTCTGAAGCCTGGCAGAGTTAGAAATGATATCCATGTGGAGGTTCTGTAGGAATCTCTTTTCTCTTCTTCATGGGTAATTTCTTGGTGAAGATTTGCTTGAAATTTCAAGCAATAGTATAAAAGAACTGAAAAATTGTGTGCAAAGGTAAAAGATATAAAATGATAGGAAATGCAAATTATCGATTTAATGTTGTTATTAATGTTAGTCTAAAGAACCTGGCTATCCCTAAGCCCTAATAAAAATTACTCCAATACTCAGCAATACCTAAAGCAATTAGATATTTGCATTGTTTGTTCAAACACTTGTTATTAAACAGCACTTTGCGATTGATTGATACTGCCTGGTTTATGATAAATCTTTTTTTTTTTATCAGTAAATGTTTCCTTGGTGCATAGTGCTTCAACGGAGCTTCTTTCTCCAAAGAAAGATACGACTCCAGTTATAAGCAATATTGTGTCATTGGCAGAAGCTCATGTTGCCCTGCCCATCATGAACTCTGATGTCTTACAAGGTAAAAAGTGATGTAAAGATATTTGACATATATAACATACATACTGTTTTGCCATACTTGATGAATCTGTGCATATTCTAAGTTTGGTTTTATTGCCTGATATGAAATAAGCAATTATAGTTTATGATGTTATTTTGTAGATTGTAGTATAAGATCTTTAATTTATGCTCTAATTTATTTTAATAGGTACAGTTTCTTCAGTAACAGCAAATGTCATTGCAGATGTAAGTTTTAGTCTTAATTTTTTTTGCTACTGTCTTTTTTCAGCTGATTTTGTATGTGTGTATTCGTTTATATATATGTACGTATATGTATAAGCTGTATTCATTCCCATTTTCATCCTAGAGCTCAAAAAAGTAGAACAATAAACACCTTCCGCTGTTCACATTCAATTTCCCAGATCTCGTTTGACTTGAAATTGTTAATAAGAATATTTAAACAGAAGTATTACTAGTCATAGTTTTTTCTTTGGATTATTTTTAAAATATTGATTAAGCAATTCTAATTACCTGAACAATAAAAATTATTTTTATTGCAATTACATACTTAAAGATCCTTTGAACATTTAATGCTGAATCTAGATTGCAAATAAATAAGTTATAAATAATTCTTAATGTTTCCCCCTAGTGGAGCTCATACTGTAACTCACCTATTCATTTTATTGTGTTATTAGAATAGATATGTTCGACGTTTGAATTGATTATTTGAAAACTGTTAAATGTTGTTTTATCATTTTCTCTCAAAGATTTCTAAGAGTTCACCCTGTGAATCAAATAGTAGTGTGGAACAGCCAAGCCTTTCACCGTCTTCATCCGTACTCGGTCAGCATACAGTTGGCTCCAGTATAGAAGCACAGAAAGATCAAGTGGCAAACCAAGATGCTACATACAGTATGAAATCTGTGAAAATAAGTGATGGACTGTGTCACTCAAAACTTACATCCAAAATACAAAAAGTTAAAAGTAAATCACGAAATATTAAAAAATCTTGGCGTTCAAATTTTCAGCATTTGGGAAACAGTATTAAAAAGGATATGATGTTCTGTTATTCATGCCAGTTGTTCTGCCAAAAAAAATGTAGCTGTGGGGGAGAGTCACTTGCGGCCCAAGGAATTTCTAATTGGAAAAAAACTCTGGAAAAATTCAGAAAGCATGAAAAAAGTGAAATGCATTTGAAGTCATTGCAATTTTGGAGGGAATACCAGTTTTGTGATGAAGCTATCAATGCTCACTTATCTATTCGTGCAAAAAAGATTGAAGAAAATAAAAAGTACCTAAAGCTTATAATTGAAAATATTTTATTTTTTGGAAAGCAGTGTTTACCCTTAAGAGAAAGTGACCAGTCTGTTTCATCTGTGAATAAAGGCAGTTTTTTAGAATTGGTAGAAATTAGAGCAAAAGATAAAGGAGAAGAAATATTTCGACTTATGAATTCGCAAGTTGACTTCTATAATAGTACACAAATTCAAAATGATATTATTGAAATAGTAAAGACTGAAATGTTGCAAGATATTGTGAATGAGATCAATGTCTCCTCAGCTTTTTCAATAATATGTGATGAGACCACTGACAGTGCCACTAAAGAACAGTTTTCAATTTGTGTAAGATACCCACAAAAAACCTCAAAGGCTATCTTGATTAAAGAAAGGTTCTTGGGTTTTATCGATGTTGAGGAGATGACTGGGACCAGTTTGCATAGGGCTATCAGAACTTACCTGCAGCAAATTGGAGCTGATTTGAATAAAATACATGGCCAGGCCTATGATAGTACCACTAATTTGAGGGGAAAATTTAATAAAATCGCAGCAGAATTCAAGAAGGAAGAGCCAAGAGCTTTATACGTACATTGTTATGCACATTTTTTGGATTTAGCGGTGATTAGGTTTTGTAAAGAAGTAAAAGAACTCCGAAGTGCCCTAAATACTCTCAGTTCTTTGTTCAACACTATTCATATGTCTGGGGAAATGTCTGCAAATTTTCGAAACATTTGTAAGCTAAGTCAAAACAAAACATGCAAGAAACATACATCACATTCATGTTGGACAATCCATGATCGTACATTACTATCTGTGATTGAGGGTCTTCCAGAGATTATTGAAACACTGGAAGTTGTATCAAGCCATTCTTCAAACACAAGTTTGGCCGATGAATTGAATGATTTGTTGACATTGGTTTCCAAATTTGAATTTATCTTTTGTTTGAAATTTCTTTATCGGGTGCTAAGTGTTACAGGAATTCTTTCCAAAGAGCTTCAAAGTGAAACCATAGACATTTTCTCCTTGTCTTCAAAAATAGAAGCAATTTTGGAATGTTTATCATCTGAAAGAAGTGATGTGTATTTCAAAACTGTCTGGGATGGAGCAGAGGAAATATGTCAGAAAATAACCTGTAAAGGTTTTGAAGTTGAAAGACCTTCTTTTCAGAAAAAAAGAAAAATTCAGAAAACAATAGATCTTGGCAATTCAGATAGTATGTTTTTTCCTACCTCAACAGAAGAACAATATAAAATTAATATTTATTACCAAGGATTGGATACTATATTACAAAATTTAAAATTATGTTTTTCAGAGTTTGATTATTGCAAAGTGAAGCAGATTTCAGAACTGTTATTTAAATGGCATGAACCATTAAATGAAGCAACAGCCAAACATGTCCAAGAATTTTATAAACTTGATGCAGACATCATTCCAGAACTTAGATTTTATCGGCAATATGCAAAGCTCAACTTTGTCATAGATTATGATTGTATCAATTTCATCAATCTTGGCTATTTGTTTATTCAGCATGGTCTTCACAATAATATTCCTTGCATATCAAAGCTATTATACATTGCTTTGTCTTGGCCGATTACTTCAGCAAGTGCTGAAAACTCATTTTCTACACTGCCTCGTCTTAAAACATATTTATGTCGTACCATGGGACAAGTGAAGCTTAGTGGCCTGGCCCTAATGGCTGTTGAGCAGGAATTGGTAAATAAACTGATGGAGCCTGAAAGACTGAATGGAATTGTGGAAAAGTTTATCCATCAGATGAAAGAAATATAGTACTTATTTCGAATTTCCCTAAAAGAATTTTGTATTTCTGTTGGGCTGTTACAGTTTTTATTCCAAAATTTTGTCTTTCAGGAAAAATTTTTTCATCAAAACAAGTAACATTTAGTTCAAAATTCAAAAAACATGGAATAATATGCAGTGAAAAATTCCCTTCCTTTTTGTAGCCCAGTTCCCCCTCCCTGAATTATTATCTGTTTCTCAAGTGTCCTTCTGGAGATTTTTCATAAATGGTACCATGCAGTGCACACTGTTCTTCAGCTTGTCTTTTCCACTTAAAATGCTGTTTTTGAGATTGTCCCATATCAGTATGTAAAGAGGTTTTTTTTAAAAAAAATAAAGATTTTATTTTTCCTTTTTCTCCCCAAAGCCCCCTGGTACATAGTTGTATATGTTTAGTTGTGGATCCTTCTAGTTGTGGCATGTGGGATGCTGCTTCAGCGTGGCCTGACCAGTGGTGCCATGTCCGTGCCCAGGAGGCGAACCGGTGAAACCCTGGGCCCCCGAAGCAGAGCGAGCGAACTTAACCACTCAGCCACGGGGTGGCCCCTGTAAAGAGTTTCTTGATTCTTTTTTTTTACAACTGCATAGTATTTCATTGTATGGATGTACTAATATATTTGAGCAGTCGCTGCTGACAAACAGTTTAATTCTTTCCAATTTTGCTATTGTAAATAGTGCTGCGTTTAATAACCTTTTTCATAGATCATACTGCACGTGAGTTACTGCATAAAATTTTAAATTGGAATTACTAGGTCAGAAGATTTGTGCATTCTTATTTTTAATAGACGTTGGCAAATAGCTTTCTGTAAGGATTGTGTTGATTTACATTCCTACCAACAATGTGTAAGATTGCCTGTTTCCTCAGATATTTGTTAAACAGTGTTATCTAACATTTTGATCTTTGCCAGTCTATTAGTTGAATTATGGTATTTTATTCTCTGGAGGTTAAATCTCAGTAGAATTTTGTATTTTCACTCACAAATAAGCTTTGGTATCTGTTTGAGCCATTGGTATTTCCTTTTCTGTGAACTGTCACATTTAAACATTAAAACTCTAAATATTGTTGTGTTTTTGGTTGACACAATAGGAATTCTTAATCTTCTTTATGAAAATATAGCTTTTTCAAATAATGCCAAAAGAAAGGACTCTTTTTCTGTCTTTATACTATAGAAAAGTTTAAATAACAAAAGAAATCTGTTCCTCAAAGATTTGAAAGAATTTAGTGGTAGATATATCTAGGCCTGAAATTTTATTTTTTTGACAGAAATTTCTCTGCCACTTTTTCCCTTACTGTGTCTTTCTCTCTCTCATCAATTTTTATAATTTGTGATTTTTCTAGAAAGAGCATCCATTTCATTGAGGTTTTCTTTTCAATGTGTTTGCGTAGAGTTGTAGAAAGTGTTCTCTTAATTTCTTCTATATACCTTGACTGACTTTCTTCATTGATCATCTTCTGTACACATCTTCTTTCTTGATTAGGTAAACTAGTTATTTATTTTATTTAGTTGTTTTTTGTATGCATTCTTAGATTTATTTATCAATCCTACTTTACTTTTTAAAAAATTATAATTGATTCTAACATATAAAAATACAAAGAATGTAACAAGTAATATTTAGTCCTATTAAATCCTAACATTTTGCCATGTTCCAGATTGTTAACTTCAGAAATAAAATATTACAGATTGAGTTGAAGCTCCCTTGCAAATCTTTTCCTGATAACATTCTCTTCTCTTTTCCCCAAGGCAACGATTATTTGGAATGCATCATTCCATGCACGTATAATTTTATACTTAACACATATCCTTGTTTCACATGTTGATAAACTCTATATAGAACTTTATATAAGTTGCATTGTACATATCTTTCTGTGATTTGCGTTTTTCACTTGTTTTTGAGATTTATACGTGGATTTCTAGTTCATTTATTTTAACTGCTGAATAATACTCCATTATACGAGTATGCATGTTCATTCTTTCTCTATATAAACAGACATTTTGTATTGTCTCTGATTTTGCACTTTTATAATACTCCAGTGAACATTTTTATATGCAGTATGCATTTATATATTCAACAAATATTTATTGAGCAAGGACTCTCTATCAGACACTTCCTAGCTGCTGGAGATCCAGCAAAGAATAAAATAAGGCCCTGATTCTAGTAAAACTTAGCTTTCTAATAGGGAACTCCAAGAAAAATACTAGAAGAGGTTGCATACCAACTCTTTTCTTGTAGACAGATTATAATATAGAAGAGAGTACTTGTTTTCTGCACTAGGATAAAAGATGAGGCTTTGGAAGTTGTGGCCATTTGAATCCCTACCCAAGCGCGTGCCCCGGCACACCAGTGGGGAGGGTCTGCTCTGCGGTGCTCACCCAGGAGACTTGATGGGCCAAGGCTAGTGCGTCTTCCACTTTTATCAGACCTCTCAGTTAGACCATTTTTCCATTTCCACCACCAATAGCTGTGTCTCTGTTGTTCAAAAAGCTTACCAACATTTGGAGCTGCCATTTTACTTTTTTAAAAAAGAATTCTTTAGTTTCTTTTTTCTTCTTTTCCTCCTTCTCCCCAAAACCCCCCAGTGCATAGTTCTCTATTCTAGTTGTAGGTCCTTCTGGTTGTGCTTTAATTTCTATTTTTATCTTTTTAAAAAAAGAAAACAGAAGGCAGTTGGTTAACCTCTTGTATTGAGTGCTTATTACAGACATTTTATTCTTTTCTGTTTGTAGTGAAAATGCATGATGTTATGATCTTTTCTTTGAAGTCACCTTGATCTACCATATGTTTTTATCATTTTCATTATTTTCTAGCTATTTATAGTTGTGGTTTCTATCTTGTCATGGAAGCGAGAATTAATTTCAAGAGGTTGGTTTTTGGGTTTTTTTCCTTAATTTTCAGATGTTTTGTTTGTTACCCTTTTTTGCAGTCTGTTATAATGCCACATGAGACCTAGACCTGAAAAAGAAAACTACAATAATTAAAACAGCTATCTTTGTCGAATACCTGCTATGTAACCTAATAGTTTTCTCAGTACTTTACGTATGTTGTTTCACTTAGTTCTCACGACAACCTATTATTTTACAGAAGAAACTAAGACACAGGGCTTATGCATGGATCACACAGTGAGTAAGTGGTGAGTCTAGGGTTTGTGCCCAGAGAGTGACTCCACAGCCCCTGCTCTCCATCACTGTGTGCCACCACCTGTTACAAAAACTGTTTTTGCAAACATTCCTGGATAAAAGATTAACCACCAGAAGTGCATTAAAGAACAGAAGGGGCAGATAGCAGTCTGGTTTTTAATCTCCCCAGATCCCTCCGTGAAAGCAAAAACCTGTGCACAGCATCTGCAACAAATCTTGGTGACACAGCATCCTCACAATCCCAAAGTAAGATTAGGTAACTCAAAAGCAGCTAAAGGCCTGAATGGTGTTGGCTGTCTGCACAGAAGCCCGTGGAGGAAGAGCACTGGGGTGTCTGTCAGCCTTGGCAGTAGGAGATCCCCCAAGTCAGCAGGTTTCACTGGAAGGCGTGGCAGACCAATCTGAAAACAACAGCCCAAACAAAGAATGTTCCTGCCGAGGCCGATTTGCAGGTGCGTGTAATGGGACTGTGCTAAGTTCTGAAGATGGAGTAGTCTAGGTCCTTATGAACTCTTGAAACTACCAAACATAAGCTGCGTTTCAAAACAAAAGCCATTTAAGGAGAAACTACTCGCTATAGACACCAAATTGAGCAAGACAAGGACAATAGGTGCGAAGGAAAGAATGTACAGATTAAAGTGAGGGAGACAAGCAAAGGAAGCAGATCTCAGTACTGGGTCATTTATTTTAGTCACTTTGTGAAAATAATAGGATTTCATGAGCCTTTAGGTTAGGAAAGTTTATTCTGTCCCCTCTCTCCTAAAAGTACAGGAAAATGCATTTCACATGAAAGTGGACAAGAGAAAAGAATCGTGGAAAATGATACAAAATTATAAGAATATAGGACAGAGTAAATCCTTAGAAAACAAAAATTATTTCAAACCAAGCTAAAAGAAATTAAGAAAATGATAAAAGCTGTAGAAGAATAAATCAGAATAACTCGGATGAGTGAATAAAAGATTTGAATAGATAAGTGACAAGAATTCAGGGATGCATTAGGAATTAAAAGGAGTATAAATCACTGTAAGAGTGAAAACTAAACTAGAAGGAACTCAAAAGTGAATACACACAATTGATAATCCCTAAGAGAAAGAGGATGGAAGGGAGGAAAATGCTTTTTTTGCTTGTTTGTTTTTGAGGAAGATTAACCCTGAGCTAACTACTGCCGGTCCTCCTCTTTTTGCTGAGGAAGATTGGCCCTGAGCTAACATCCGTGCCCACCTTCCTCTACTTTATACGTAGGATGCCTACCACAGCATGGCTTGCCAAGCGGTGCCATGTCCACACCCCGGGAACCGAACCGGCGAACTCTAGGCTGCCTAAGCAGAACAGGCGAACTGTTAACCGCTGTCCCACTGGACTGGCCCCAGGAAAATGTTTTAAGTAAAGAGAACAGAGTTGTCTATTTTATTTTTGCTTTTCTTTTTTTTTGTAAGGAAGATTGGCCCTGAGCTAACATCTGTGCCATTTTTCCTCCACTTTATATATGAGCGACAGCATGGCCTGATGAGCGGTGTGGAGGTCCATAGCTAGGATCCAAATGTGTGAAACCCAGACCACAGAAGTGGAGTGCGTGAACCGAACCACTATGCCACTGGGCTGGCCCCTACTTTATTTTAAATCCAGCTTTATTTCCTTTTTTTGCTGAGGAAGATTCACCCTGAGCTAACGTCTGTTGCCAACCGTCCTCTTTTTGCTTGAGGAAGATTTGCCCTGAGTTAACATCTGTGCCAGTCTCCCTCTGTTTTGGATGTGGGTTGCCAGCACAGCATAGCCGCCAACAAGTGGTGTACCTACAGTACTTGTATATGCCCGGGAACCAAAACCCAGGCCAGCAAAGCAGAGTGCACCAAACTTAACCACTAGGCCACAGGGTCAGCCCCAAGAAAAGAGAGTTTAAATTGGATTCAAGAGAAAGTGATATCGAATATAGGAAACCTGATATCCATGTAAAAAATCCTTGAAGAAGAAACCCAAAGCAAAGGAAAGAAATACTAAAAACTGTATGATCTATAGCAATAAAAAAGAGCAAATGCTAAGAACTGTAAATGCTGGTTAGTAAACTTTTGTCTCAGCTCCACACCCAGTCTTCTATGCGGTTATGTGTCGCTTAACAACGTAAATATGTTCTTAGAAGTGTGTCATTAGGCACTTTCGTCATTGTGTGAACATCATAGAGTGCACTTACACAAACCTAAATGGTATAGGCTGCTACGCACCCTCGGCTCCGTGGCATAGGCTGTTGCTCCTAGGCTACAAACCTGTACGGCTGTTACTCTGCGGAATACTGTAGGCAATTGCAACACAATGGTGTTTGTATCTAAACATTTACAATACAATACTATACAAGTGACAATCAAAATATGGCATAAAAGATTAAAAATGGTACACCTGTATTGGGCACTTACCATGAAGGGAGTGTGCAGGATTGGGAGCTGCTCTGGGTGAGTCAGTGAAGGCCTAGGACATTACTGGACCCTACCGTAGACTTTATCAACGCTACGCTTAGGCTACACTAAATTTATTAAATATTTTTCTTGAATAATAACCTTAGCTTACTGTAACTTTTTTGCCTTTTAATTTTTTTTAACTTTTTGACTGTTTTGTGATAAAATGCAAACACATTGTACAACTACAAAAACCTTTTCTTTATATCCTTATTTTATAAGCTTTTTTCTATCTAAATGTTCTTTAACATCTTTGTTAAATACTAAGGCACAGACACACATGTTAGCTTAGGCCTACACAGGGTTGGGATCAATATCACTGTTTTCCACCTCCACATCTTGTCCCACTGGAAGGTCTTCAGAGGCAATAACACGCACGGAGCTGTTGTCTCGGGATAACAGTGCCTTCTGGATTCCCTTCTGAAGGCCCTGCTGAGGCTCTTGAGGAGGTGTCATTCTTGAAACATAAGTCGTGGTGGTTTGCTTGGTTTGTGTCCATTTTTCATCATAGATTTGCAGGTAAGCGGAGAATGCACCATGAACATTCTTTATTAATGAAAACCTTTTGGTGTTGGGGGTCCATGTTTTCAAACTTCTTAAGTAGCTTGTTGAAGTCTGCAAAAGCTTCTGCTAAACCCTTCACTGAATTTTCTTGAGGGTTCTTTTTCTTCTGCTGCAGTTTCCTTTTCTCTTGCCTCTCCTTTAGCTGTACAACGTTATGATGGCTACGACCTCATTAGGCAAGAGGATCTTTTCCGCTCTGTCATGATTTTGTGGTACCGCTGTCGTGTATGTGGTCTGTTGTTGACCGAAACATCATTATGCAGCGAATGACTGTCCTCTGCTTTGTGATGCTGAACCTAGAACTCTGCAGACCACATGTCTGCTCCTCTGGCCTCATCTCTGTCCCCTCGGCCAATAGGGGACACTAAAGGGAGACTGCAAGTCTGAGGAGAAAAGATCTGTTCCTTCCCACGGGCTTTATGTCTACTTGTGGTTCTTGTGAGCATCATTCCAGCAACGCTGGTCCATTCTGGCCGCAGCACGTCCTTCCCTAGCAGGGCTGAAGCCAGGCTGCAGTTTTACAAGACTTGCAGAGCCAGTTTCATCAAGCCGCCTCCTCTAGACTCACCAGCACTCCCCCTTGAGGGCTCTAGGTCTTAGGCCCAAGCTGAGGCCACCCCCAGCATCCCTCCTCAGAGGCCTGGCCTTCAGCTCCATGAGGCCCTTCTAAGTTTGAATTCCTAGCTCCTTTTTCTGTTCTTTCAACTCTGAGGATTTTAGCTGCTACTTCCACGACATCTTGGTATGTTTATTTTTCAGTAACCGAGTTACCCTTATTCCTAGTTAATATGTTTTTATATTCTTGCTGTTCAGATAACTAGCATGGCTTCTGGCTCCTGACTGGACCCTGGCCCATATGCTGTAATTCAAGAGAACTTCCTTGAAATTAGAAAGACTTTATTGAAAAGACACACTGTGTGCCTAGGAGCATTGGCCTGAATGGTCAAGGCTGAGTCAGGGCCTAAAAAACCAAAAAAATTAAAATTAAAAAAATTTTTTTCTTTTTTTTTTCTTTTTTTTTTCTTTCCTGCTTTTGTCTCCCCAAACCGCCCCCCGTACACAGTTGTATATCTTAGTTGCACGTCTTTCTAGTTGTGGAAAAAAAAATTTTTTAAAGATAAAAAATCCTTTGAGAATCCAGGCAAAAAGCCAAGCCACATATAATGAAAGGTGAATCTGAGTAGTCTCATACTTTTTCATAATGACACCATGCCAGAAGGCAATGAAGTAACATGAACTTACTCAGGAGTTTATATCTAACCAAATTGACTTTAGGTATAAAAGCCACAGGCAAGGGGCCAGCTTCCTGGCTGAGTGGTTAAGTTTCACGCATTCCACTTCCGTGGGCCACATTTAGTACCTGGGGGTGGATCTACACCACTTGTTGGTGGCCATGCTGTGGCAGCAACCCACATACAAAATAGAGGGAGATTGGCACAGGTGTTAGCTCAGGGCAGATCATCTTCAGCAAAAAAAAAACAAAAAACAGGCAAACTGTCAACAATATGCAAACTCATGGAACATTGTTTCCATGACCCCTACCTGAGGAATCTATTAGAGAATGAGGTACAGATAGTCAGATTGACTGGGGAGGCATTTAAATAAGAGGTGATAAAGTTTTCCAGAAGTATTAAATGAAGAAGTAACAAAATTAAAATATCACCTTTTTGAATTAATGGATCTAGGCAGTGATCATCAATGGCTGCTAATATCACAAAAAAACTGGCCAGGGGCCGGCCCACTGGCACAGTGGTTAAGTGCACACGTTCCACTTTGGTGGCCCGGGATTCGCCAGTTCGGATCCCGGGTGCAGACATGGCACTGCTTGTCAAGCCATGCTGTGGTAGGCGTCCCACATATAAAGTAGAGGAAGATGGGCACGGATGTTAGCTCAGAGCCAGTCTTCCTCTGCAAAAAGAGGAGGGTTGGCAGCAGATGTTAGCTCAGGGCCGATCTTCCTCAAAAAAAAAAAGAAAACCTTAGTGCTCTCTTTGTGCCTTTTTAGTTCAATAGTGCAGATAACTCATGTAAGGTTTCAGTCTCCTCAGTGGACTCTGACTGATACAGAACCACCCCAAAATAATCTTGACTGTCCATTTACTGGAAAGACAGGGTCAGAAGAACATATTAAACATCATCTTTGAAGTGTAACCAGCAAAATCCAAATCCTGAGAGACTGCACAGGGTAAGCACACTTTCTCCAACAAAAATGTACAAGGAAAAAGGAAGATAATGCAGAGGGTCCTATAGATTAGAACAGAAGTAAGAGTCATGTCACAAATTGCGGCGTGCAAACCTTGTTTGTATCCAGCCTTAAATAAATGTGGACATTTGATGATATTAAAGTTTGTTAATTATGAGGGCATAATAGTGAAATTGTGGTATATATGTTTTAAAAAGTCGCTGTCTTTAAGAGATAAATACTTCAAGTGTTAGTAGAAGAAATTTTATGAAATCTGGGATTTCAAAAGACTATGGTGGAGGAGGGGGAGTGTGTGAGAGTGAGATGGAACAGGATCGGCCGTGATTTCATGGTTGTTTAGTCTAGGTAATGGGTACATAGGGATTCATTGTATTGTTACCCAACTTCCATATGTGAAGTTTTCTATAGTAAAATGTTTTTTAATGAACTATTGTGCACTGAAGTTCATGTCAGGAATGTAAAGGTATTTCAATATTAGGAAATTTATTAATGAAATGCATCACAATAATATATCAAGTTAAGAAAGTAATATCTCAATAAATACCATAAAAGCATTCAGCTTTAACATTTGTATCTGATTTAAAAAAAAAACCTTGGTAAAATTAGAATAAAAACATTTATTTAAAATATAGGTAATATGAGTGTATATATATATATACCTAGCCAATAGCATATATAACATTATGCTTAAAGGTAAAATATTAAGAGCACTACCCCAGAAAAATATCAGAAACAAGCCATGGAGACTCACCATCAGCTGTCAATCAACAGACATGTACAGAACACTTCACCCAATGACAACAAAATGTGCATTGTTCTAAAGTGCATGTGGGGCGTTTTTCAGGACAGACCATGTGTCAGGTCACAGTTAAGTTTCAGTAGATTTAAAAAGATAGATATTTTCTCTGGCTACAATGGCATGAAGTTAGAAATTAACAATATAGAGGAAAAACTGGAAAATACATTAGGCTATAGTAATCAAAACAGCGTGGTACTGGCATAAAGACACATATAGAACAATGGAATAGAGTCCAGAAATAAACCCTCACATATATTGTCAAATGATTTGCAACAAGTCCTGAGACCATTCAAGGAGGAAAAGGCAGTTTTTTCCATAAATAGTGCTGGGAAAACTGGATATCCACATACAAAAGAATGAAGTTGGACTCTTACCTCAGAGCATAAACGAAAATTAACAAAAAGTGGATCCATAACCTAACTGTAAGACATAAAACTCTTAGAAGAAAACATGAGACACAGCTTCATATTGGATTTGGCAATAATTTTCTTGGATAAGACACGAAATGCAAGGGCAAAAAATGAAGGAATAGAGAAATTAGACTTCATAAAAATTTTTAAATCTTGTGTATCAAAAGACACTATCAACAGAATAAAATGACAACCCACAGAACTGGATAAAATATTTGCAATTCACATATCTGATAGGAGATTAATATCCATACTATAAAGAACTCCTAAAACTCAACAAAAAAAATCCCAACCAGATCCAAGAATGGGCAAAGATCTTGAATAGACATTTCTTCAAAGAAAGTATTCAAATGGCCAATAAGAACATGAGAAAGATGCTCAGTATCACCAGTCATTATGGAAATGTACATCAAAACTACAATGAGACCACCTCACACCCATTAGGATGGCTACTTTAAAAAAAAAAAAACAGTAACAAATGTCAGCAAGGATCTGAAGAAGTTGGAACCTTTGTGCACTGTTGGTGGGAATGTAAAATGGTACAGCTCCTATGAAAAACAGTATGGAAGTTCCTCAAAAAGTTAAAAATAGGATTTCCATCTGGTCCAGCACATCCACTTGTGGGTATATACTCAAAAGAACTGAAATAGGATCTTGAAGAGATACTTTTACACTCATGTTCACAGCAGCATTATTCACAATAGCTAAACCATGGAAGCAACCCAAAGTGTCCATCAGTGAATGAATAGAGAAGCAAACCATGCTATAGGCATACAAAGGAATATTATTTAGCCTTAAAAAGGGAGGAAATTTGGACATATGTTACAACATAGGTAAACCTTGAGGACATTATGCTAAGTGAAACAAGACAGTCACACAAAAGCAAATACTGTATGATTCCACTTATATGAGGTACTGAGAATAGTCATAATCATAGAGAAGGAAGTAAAATGGTGGTTTCCAGGGGCTGGGCAAAGGAGGAAATGGAGAGTTATTGTTTAATGGGTATAGAGTTTCAGTTTTGATTAAAAGACCTATGGAGATGGCTGGTAGCGATGGTTGCACAACCTAATGCTATGGAACTGTACACTTAAAAATGGTTAAGATGGTGAATTTTATGCTGTATATATTTTACCACAATAAAAAAAAAAATTGGGGGAGAAAAAGGCAGGTTGAACAACAGAAAGTCTACAGCCAAGGAAAATAGTAATAACCTGATAATCATATCAGGATACCGAATTGTCCCAAAAAGAATTAGGAAACATACAGAAATAGAAGAATTTTTTTTAAAAAAAATAGCTGAGACATGAAGAATAGAAGTATAAATAACATCTGTATAAAATGAGTTCCAGACAGGGGGTGATGGGGAAGAGAGAAGTAAATAATTCCCTAGAATAGCAACTACAATCAAATGGTTCATTTAAAAAAATGTATTACATGTGTAACATACGTGTACCCGTAGAAGGAGAGTCTCATATGATAAAGTATGTGGAGTAAAATGTTATCGATAGGAGAAAGTGAGTAAACGATATTATATGGATGTTCTTCGTGCTATTCTTATTCTTGCAACTTTTCTGTTTGAAATTAATTACAAATTTAAAAAATGTTTTGAATTTCCCAGATATAGAGAAAGAGATCTATAATTGCTAAAAAGTGTTTAAAAATGCCTAACAAGATAGACTTAAAAAGTCTTCGCTGCATCTACTACAAGAATGAAGGCCATTCTTAGCGATCAGACTGTCAGCATTCCAGAACATGTCAACATCACTCTCAAGGGCTGTGCAGTTATTGTGAAGGGCCCCAAAAGAGGGGCTTCAATCACGTCAATGTAGAACTCAGTCTCCCTAGAAAGAAAAGAGACTCCAGGTTGACAAATGGTGGAGAAATAGAAGGGAACTGGCTACCGTTCCCATTATCTATCGTCACATACAGAAGATGATCAAGAGTGTTACACTGACCTTCCATTACAAGATGAGATCTGAGGGGCCGGCTCCGTGGCCGAGTGGTTAAGTTCACGTGCTCTGCTGCGGCGGCCCAGGGTTCGGATCCTGGGCACGGACATGGCACCGCTTGTCAGGCCACATTGAGGCGGCGTCCCACATCCCACAACTAGAAGGACCTGCAACTAAGATATACAACTATGTACCAGAGGGGTTTGGGAAATAAAGCAGGAAAAAAGAAAAAAAAGATTGGCAACAGTTGTTAGCCCGGGTGCCAAAAAAAAAAGAAGATGAGATCTGAAATTTCTTGGGTGAAAGACACATTTGCAGGGTTCAGATGAGGCCAGGCATTGCTCGTTCAGAATCTCAAGCCCAGAAATGTGAATTAATTCTTGAAAGAAAGGACATTAACTTGTATCAAATTCAGCTGCTTTGATTTAGCAAGGCACAACAGTTAAAAACAAGGGTATCAGAAAAATTTTTGATAGTATCTATGTCTCTGAAAAAGGAATACTTCAGCAAGCTAATGAATAAGATCTAAATTGTCCAGCTACGGAAACAAGATGCCAGATGATTCCTAAGACTTATTTGGGATATTTTAAAGATACAATAAAAGATGTATTGATTTGGGGGAAGGAAAAAGATAGACTTTAAAAAATCTAGACAGTTTATGGTAAGATTTAAAACATCAAAGATGAAGAGCAAAAAAAATTAAAGTTTCCAGAGAAAAAAGTAAAAGTTGGGCCCTTTCACTACAAAACATTTAGATGCTACAATAAACACACACTTTACATACACAAAAATCAACTCAAAATGTATTAAAGACTTGAGAGTAAGTCCTGAAGCCATAAAACTAGAAGGAAACTTAGAGGATAAGCTCCTTTACATCAGTTTTGGTGATGATTTTTTGTATTTGACACCAAAAGCAAAGGGAATAAAAGCAAAAGGCGACAAGTGGGACATCATCAAACTAAAAAGTTTCTGCACAGCAAAGGAGACCATCATTTTGTAATGAAAAGGCAATCTGCTGAGTGGGAGAAAGTATTTGTAAATCATATATCTGATAAGGGGTTAATATCCAAAATAAATAACTCACACAACTCAAAAGCAAAAAAATGAACAGTCCAATTAAAAAATGGGCAGGGGGGCCAGCTCAGTGGCCCAGCAGTTAAATTTGATGCACTCTGCTTCAGTGGCCTAGGTTTACAGGTCAGATCCCAGGTGAGGACCTCCACCACCCATCAAGCCATGCTGTGGTGGTGACCCACATACAAAATAGAGGAAGATTGGCACAGATGTTAACTCAGGGCCAATCTTCCTTACCAAAAAAGAAGAAGAAGAAAAAATGGGCAAAGGAACTGCATAGATATTTTTCCAAAGAAGACATACAGATGGCCAACAGGTACAGGAAAAAGTGCTCAACGTCACTAATCATCAGGGAAATGCAAGTCAAAACCACAATGAGATATCACCTCACACCTGTTAGAATGGCTGATAAGTGATAACAAGTGTTGGTGGGAATGTGGAGGAAAGGGAACACTTGTGCACTGTTGGTTGGAATGGAAAACAACATGGAGATTCCTCAAATAATTAAAAATAGAACCACCACTTGGGCCAGACTGGTGGCACAGAAGTTAAGTTCACACGTTCCGCTGCTTGGCAGCCCGGGGTCCACCGGTTCGGATCCCGGGTGCGGACATGACACTGCTTGGCAAAAGCCATGCTGTGGTAGGCATCCCATGTATAAAGTAGAGGAAGATGGGCATGGATGTTAGCTCAGGGACAGTCTTCCTCAGCAAAAAGAGGAGGATTGGCAGATGTTAGCTCAGGGCTAATCTTCCTCGGGGAAAAGAAAAATGCGGCATAGAATTTTGTAAAACACCAACTAGAAATGCTAGACCAGAAAAATGCCATAGGTAAAATTAGGAACCTGATAAATGAGTAACAGCAGCTTTAGATAAGCCCTAGAAAAAATGAGTGTATTGAAAGGTAGATGCGAAGAAATTATTCTGAATAAAGCACAGAAAGATAAAGAGATAAAAATTCAGGCGAAAGACAACCACAGAATGGGAGAAAATATTTGCAAATCATATCTAATAAGGGCCCAGTATCCAGAATATATAAAAAACTCTCACAACTCAACAACAAAAAGACAAATAACCCAGTTTAAAAATGGAGAAAGAATGTGAGATGTTTTTCCAAAGAAAATTGGCTAATAACCACATGAAAAGATGCTCAATGTCGTTAGTCATTAGGGAACTACATTTCAAAACCGCAATGAAATAGTACTTCTTACCCACTACGAGGGCCACAATCAAAAAGTGGAAAATAATGGGGCCAGCCTGGTGGTGCAGCATTTAAGTGTGCACATTCTGCTTTGGCAGCCTGGGGTTCACCAGTTTGGATCCCAGGTGCAGACATGGCACCGCTTGGCAAGCCACCCTGTGGTAGGCGTCTCACATATAAAGTAGAGGAAGATAGGCATGGATGTTATCTCAGGGCCGGTCTTCCTCAGCAAAAAAAGAGGAGGATTGGCAGCAGATGTTAGCTCAGGGCTAATCTTCCTTAAAAAAAAAAAAAAGTAAAATAAATGTTGGTGAGAAATTAGAACCCTCATGTATTGTCAGCTGGGAGTGGGAAGAGATTCTCTTAAAAGGAGCAGTAGTTAGAGTAACTACTGACGTCTCAAGGGGAACAATAGGGCCTGGATGATGTCCTCAAAGAGCTGGAAGAAAATAACTGACAACCTGGAATTCTATATCCAGTGAAAAATATCCTTCAGAATTGAGGATGACATGAAGATACTCTAAAGACTATTCATGGATTCCATATTTGCCAATTCGCCTTGCTAAAATTTATTTGTAATCCAAAAATCAATACTCAAGCTCTTTTGCAGTTCTTTGCAGACATGCGGACATGTTCAGACACCCACATTCCCAGCTGAAGTCAAGTAAGAGGACACTCTGCCTTCTTGTTTCAAGTCTAATACAAAGATGACAAGAGGATGGAGACAATAGGGAACAGTACAGTGTCGTGCAAGAAGCTCCAGCTCTGGGGCCAGTTGGATAGGGTTTGAATCCCAACCCTGGCACCTGTTAGTTGGGCAGCCTTGAGCAAGTCACTTAACACTCCTCTTTTGCAAAAGAAAGAAAATGGAATCTACCAGGATGAGTTACTTAGAATTTAAGATAATAATCTACGTGGGCTATATATGTGGATGTGTGCGTGTGTATTTTCACTGAGGATTTTTTTTCAATATGGGTCATGTTTTCCTTGCATGCCTAGTAATCATCAACTGAATGGTAGAAATTATGAATTTTACCTTGTTGAGTAATGAATATTTGTGTATTTTTATGAACCTTCTTGAGCTTTGTTCTGTGATTCAGTTAAGTTACTTGGAAATAGTTTGATCCTGTTTGCTCTTACTTTCATAATTTGTCTGGTGGGTCTGAAGCAGTGCTCAGTCGAGGACTAATCAGGCTGAGACAAGACCTTCCTGAGTATTCTCCCAGTGAGAATTAGGAGTTTTTCTAGTCTGCTTGTTGGGAGGAGACACCATTCCCAGCCTTGTGTGAGTGCCAGGCACTGTTCTCCAGTGCATTCTGATGGTTTTCTCTGGGCCTTGGGGAGTTTCCTCACACGCATGCTGATTAGCCCTCTGCTGAAAATTTGAAGGAGGTTCTCTGCAGACGTCCAGAGTTTCCAGTCTGACACGCAAAGAACCTGGAAGGCATCACTCCCATCCTCACAACAAGAAAAAGTTGAACAAACTGGAAATCAACTCTTGTTAGATCCATCAGAAAGTGGAAGTCAGGGGGCAAATTGCTGCCCCCAAAACTGGAGAGACAGGCAGTTACAGAAAATCACAGCTTGCTGGGAGGAGAAGTCCAGGAGGAGAAGGCTGCTGCTGAAGCCAGCACCAATAGGAACACCTTAAACTATCATTAACAGGCTGCCAGAGGCTCAGTGTGCACAAGCTTGAGAGTTAAAAACTCCAGCGGGGTGGGCCGGCCCCATGGCCTCGTGGTTAATTCCGCACACTCCACTTTGGCAGCCCCAGTTCAGTTCCTGGGCGTGGGTCTACACCACCCGTAGGCAGCCATGCTGTGGCAGCAACCCACATACAAAACAGAGGAAGATGGGCATGGATGTTAGCTCAGGGTGAATCTTCCTCAGAAAAATCGAAACAACTCCAGGGGGCCCACTTTCCCCCTCTTAGGAGAAGGTCCACACTTTTGTGAGTTTTACCTCCAGGTTCCGGGCTAGGTTCTTACAGTGAAGACTGGAGAAAAATCTCCCTTGTGCTTCTGGCAAGAGGACAGGAAAAGTAACCATTCTGAAATACTTCCAGATCTCTCTGTTCTCCCTAACAAGGCCTGCCCTCAAGGGAAAGCATTTTGCCAGAGCCTAATCGACTGGGGCTTTACTAAAGCCAAACAGACCTGGGGAAGGGAGATTCCCCCCCGAGGCACAGTAAAGAGCCAGAGACCTAGCCACAGGGTGGGGGCTGCCGGCTCTCCCTGCCTCCCCACCGCCTCAGGAGGGTTCCCCACAACGACAGGATTACAGCCAAAAGGACTGCAAGCCCAGACCCCATTTAGAGAGCCTCCAGGGACACTCAAGACAACAAGGGAAACAAAATAAGGGCCGCAGAGGGAATTTTTGCCTCTGACACCACAGCTACAAGAAACAGTAAACACAGCATAACTCCTAGCCAGATAGAAGTGAATCTCCACACTAAGGCCTGTCTACCTGTTTCTTTGATCCAGTATCCAGGTTTCCCCCTCTGTGTAAGCTTCTCCTCTTCCTGTGAGCACTGGCCACCCTGGATGCTCAGCTCCACATGCTAAACTGAGTCCACTGAGCTCTGCCTGGTGTCCCCTTCCCGGCCCACACCCTGGAGACCCTCGGGGCGGCCCACCAGGGCAGTCACAAGGTTCTCCTCATTTGTTTCTTGTCTCAGCAGCCATTGTCCTTTGTTGCCTGATGTCCACGCCTTGAACCCATTACTGCACATATTTGGCCTGGGCTTTGGGTTTTTGTTTTTATTTTGGGCAGGAGGGTAAATCTGGTTCCTCTTGCTTCCATCTTGAGCAGAAGTGGAAGTCTTTTTAATTTTGATATTTGGAATAGATTCTTGAAAAGTGTGCTAGACATTGCCCCATCTCAAACAGATGGTACTAAACATAGGTACCTGCCACTGTGCTAGTCCCTGTGGATAAAAAGATAGGTACCATCTGGTCACCTTCTCAAAAACTTCACATTTTCACACGCATTCTTAGAGTTTCATAAAAAATGTAATATGTTGTATAAGAACTATGTTTAAAGCATTATGGGAATTGCAGGGAGCAACAAGTTGATTCAAGTGCTGGTTGAGGGGTGGGGGTTGATAAATAAGGTTTTGGAGAAAGAATAAGAAAATGGTGACACTTGAGGCAAACCTCTAAGAGCTGATAAAAGTTACCTTGGTAGGGAAGAAAAAATCCTGTGCAGAGGGAGCAGCCTCTTGCCCAAGCAAATGTGTAGCAGGCCCTCTTCACAGCCGGCGCACCAAGTCAGAGCAGCCCTTTGCTGCTTTACTGCTCTGATTTGCTGAAGGCTTACAAACCAACTAACGAGCCTGCTGAAACTACCTTCGATTATTTTTAAAGAGCTCAGAGGGCGAGACTTAGGGGCTTTCCTATGAGAAAATTAAATGCAGGAGTTTTAATATAGGACCTAATCAAACCTGTTTTGGAATTAACTGGTTATTTCCTTGGATCTTGGTGATATTTAAATTGAGAAAAGTGTGATTGTATGTCAGACCTCACACTCACAAAAGATGCTGAGTTCATGATCTAAAAAAAGAAAAATCATACCTTTAGACGAGACTTTAAATATAATCTACATAAAGAACATGAACTCCATTATAAGTTATAGAATTTAAACACCACTATAAATGAGGTAGGAATACACATTTATGCCAGCTAATATATATTCAGGGGATTAATTAAATTCTAAAGGTTTCCAGATGTAGGGTACAAAAGTTCTAGAAAAATCCCCAACAGTTAACTCTGACCAGCTCTGGGTCATCCTGACAAAATTCTTTCCCTTCTTCTCCACTTTACTAGTACGTGAACTTGGGTGATTTACTTTATCCTTCCAGATTTCTGTAAAATGAAGATAATATAAGAATGTACCTCATAATGTTGTTATGAGGATTAGTAGATGGATGCATGAAAAGCATTTGCTAAGCTCATTATAAGGACTCAATATTAGCTATTTTTTATCACAACCTAAATGTTGCCACTGTCTTTCCACCAGCTTATTAAATTAGTTTAATTTTTTAGCAAAGAGAATTTTACTTCAAAGGCAAGTAAAAATTTTCTCTCTTCTTTCTTTTATTGCCTTATAGCATTAGTTCCCAAACCTGGCAAGGCATAAGCTTTTCCATGGATTCCCATGTCCTCTCCCTGGAGATTCTGATTCAGTAAGTCTGGGGCAAAGCTGATGAAACTGTGGTTTTAAAAGTTCTACAGGGTTTCGGATATAAAAATACACACAATAGAATATTATTCAGCCATTAAAAAGAAGAGGGGCTGGCCTCGTGGCATAGTGGTTGTGTTCAGCATGCTCCACTTCAGCGAGCCTGTTTTGCCGGTTCGGATCCTGGGTGTGGACCTACACCACTCATCAGTCATGCTGTGGTGGTGACCCACATACAAAATAGAGGAAGATTGGCACAGATGTTAGCTCAGGACAAATCTTCCTCAGCAAAAAGAAAGAAAGAAAAGAAATCATACCATTTGTGACAACATGAATGGGCTTTGAAGGCATTATGCTAAGTGAAATAAATCAGACAGAGAAAGACAAATACTGTGTGATCTCTCTTTTACGTGGACTCTAAAAAACCAGAAAACCACCAAACTCATAGAATAAGAGATCAGATTTGTGTTTACCAGAGGCAAGGGGTCAAGGGAAGGGAAATTGGAGGAAGGTGCTCAAAAGGTACAAACGTCCAGAAATAAGTACTAGGGATGTAATGTACAACATGATGACTCTAGTTACCACTGCTGTGTGGTATACTTGAAAGTTGTTAAGAGTAAATCCTAAGAGATCTCATCACAAGGAGAAATTTTTTTTCTTTTCTTTCTATTGTATCTGTATGAGACAATGGATGTTAACTAAACCTATTGTGGTAGTCATTTCACAATATATGTAACTCCAACCATCATGCTGTACACCTTAAACTTATACAGTGATATATGTCAATTATTTCTTAATAAAACGGGGGGAAAAAGAAAATGAAAAAAAAACTCCACGGGTGATTCTGATGCACAGTCAACTTTGGGAATCACTGTGTTAGAGAATGACTTTTGAATCAGTTGTGTCCTCTCAGATCTATTCAGTTTGTCTAACATGAGCTGAAAAAACATTCTGTGAAAACACTGAATGTAGCAACGTGACGATTGCACCTGATAACTTTTCTGGGTCTCAGTTTCCTCAAAACCAAAAGAAAAGGCTTGGATTAGACGACCTTTTATGGTTCTGTACGCACTTAGAACATCTAATAAAGAAACCAGCTCAAGTAATGGCTGTGCCATCCAAGACATAGTAAGGGAGATGGAAAAGGAGGAGGGGGAGGGGGAGGGAGGAGAAAGAAGGAGGAGGAGTATCAAATGAGGATGAAAATCCACAAGAGAGAAGGCAGGGTAGAAAATGACCAGAGTGGCTACATTTTAAAAGGATGAACAGGGGCCAGCCCAGTGGTGCAGCAGTTAAATTCGCTGGTTCTGCTTCTACGGCCCAGGGTTCACTGGTTGGGATCCTGGGTGTGGACCTACGCACGACTTGTCAAGCCATGCTGTGGCAGGCATCCCACATAAAAAATAGAGGAAGATGGTCACAGACGTTAGCTCAGGGCCAGTCTTCCTCAGCAAAAGAAGGAGGATTGGCAGCAGATGTTAGCTCAGGGCTAATCTTCCTCAAAAAGAAAAGGATGACCAGATTTGTCCTCAGAAAAAAAGAAAAAGGTAGAAGAGGAAAACCAACAAGCAGCCTGTGGAAGTATGAGAGTGAAGGCCCACTCCACGGAACCAGAGGAAATATAGGCTCAACAGAGGAGGAAACAAAACGAGGAGTGAGAGAATGTCAAGGATGGTCATGGAAGAGGCCGAAGAGTCAGGAGGACTAAAGAGTGAGAAAAATATATGATAGGAATCAGAAAGACAGAAGGGCCAGCAATGAAATCCAAAAAAAGAAAAAAAAATAGAATCAGATCAAACATAGAAGATTAACGCTCAGTGTTACAGTTAGGTAAAACTGTGCTACAGATAGATTTAAAAACCTGCAAGTTCATGGAACGAAGATGTGTTGTAAAAAGATGAACAAATTAGATGCAAAGGAAGACAATTTAAAAGTTTTGAGAATTTCTTCTGGCTATTTTGTAAATAATGACTAAATCAAAGAAATAAAAGTTTGATAACTATACATTATGTGACAAAAAATGGAGAATACTGACATTTTAGAAAATTATAAAAACTGTATAAATTAGATTGAAAATCATATGTATTGTACAAAGGAAAAAGTAAATATTATTACCAAGAGTCTTTCATGGTAACTATAAAAGAAAAATTTGCAATTTAATTTTTTTTACAATCTAATTAAAACATATAACAATCTGTAAAACTTTTATTAGAAGTTAAGGAAGAAAACCTGAATGAATAATCTGAATGAATGGATTTGGCAAAGATTTCTTAAATAGGACATGAAGAGCACAAACTATAAAGGAAAAAAACAATAAATTGCACATAATCAAAGTTAAAAACATTTGCTCTTCAGAAGACTATTATGAAAAGGAAAAAGCAAGCCACAGACCAGAGGAGAATCTTTGCCAAACATATCCAACAAAAGACTTGGATCTACAATATATAAAGAATTCCTACAATTCAATTTAAAAATTTGCAACAGATATAAATAGACACTTCACCAAAGAAGATGTATGGATGGCAAATAAGTACATGAAAAGATACTCAACATCATTAGCTATTAGGAAAACACAAATTTACACTTCAAAGTGAAACCTCTATCAACCCAGTAGAGTAATTAAAATTTAAAAGATTGGCAAAATTTAGGTGTTGACAAGGATGTGGAACAACTGAAACAGTCATGCACTGCTGGTGGAAATATAAGATGGTACAAGCACTTTGGAAAACAGTTTGACAGTTTCTTTAAATGTTTAACATACACCTACCATGTGCCCTAGCTGTTCTGCTCTTAAATATTTAGCACCTAAGGGAAATGAATGCCTATGTCTAGACACAAACTTGTACACAGATATTCACAGCAGCTTCATTATAATAGCCCCAAAGTGAAAACAATCCAAATGCCCATTGTATTAGTCAGGGTTCTCCCGAGAAACATAAGGAGATAGATATCTCCTTAAATATAATAAGTGAGTACATGAGGAGATTTATTATAGGAATTGACTTGCGCAATTTTGGAGGCCAGGAAGTCCCACTGCCTTCTGCAAACTGGAGAATCAGGAAACCCAGTGGTGAGATTTTATTCAGTTCAAGCCTGAAAGGCCTGAGATCCGGGGAACTGATGGTGAAAGTCCCAATCCAAGTCTGAAGAACCAGGAGGAACTCCAAGGACAAGAGACAATAGACGTCCCAACTCAAGCAGAGAACAATTCACCCTCTGCCTCTCTGAATAGAAGGTTCTATTCAGGCCCTCAACAGATTGGGTGATGTCCACCCACATTGGTGAGGATGATCTTTTTACTCAGTTTACCAATTCAAATGCTAATCTCTTCTGGAAACACCCTTACAGGAGCACCAAAAAATAATGTTTTATGAGCTATCTGGGCATCCCTTAGCCCAGTCAAGTTGACACATAAAATTAACCATCACACCCTTCAACAGGTAAATGGATAAACAAATTGTGGTATGTCCATATAACAGAATACCACTCAGCAGTAAAAAGGAACAAACTATTGATACTCACAACTATATGGATGAATCTCAAAATAATTTTGTTGAATGAAAGAAGCTGGACTGAAAAAAGTAAATTGTGTATTTCATTTATATCAAATTCTAGAAAATGAAAACTAATAGAGAGTGACAGAAACTGTCTCAGTGGTTTCCTGGGTGGGGAGAAAGTGATGGGTTACAAAGAAGCAAGAGGAGCTTTTGGGGGTGATGGATATGTTCATTATCTTGACACAGCTATAGTTCCACGGGTGATTGCGTATGTCAAAACTCATCGAATTATACACTTTAAATATGTATGTTGTATTGTGCATCAATTATACCTCAATTAAACTGTTATGCGTTGGCTGAATTAGTGACTCTCAGGCACAAGGAACTGTATGGACACTCAGGTACACATTTTAGGGACAACTGACAAGTGATACAAGAACATCTGTTTCATATCCAAATCATATTTAGAGACAAAATTGGTGGGTTTCTTAGTTGTTGTTGTTGTTGTTTTTTCACACAAAAGCAGAGCCCAAGACAAAGGCTTGGATGTAAGTAGTTTATTTATTTATAACTGGGAGTTTGTACCTTTTGACCACCTTCACCCCTTTCACCCCACCCTCATCCCCTGCCCCTGGCAACCACCATCCTGTTCTTTATATCTATGAGCTCATTTTTGGGTTTTTTTCTAGATTCCACATATAAGTGAGATCATACTGTATTTGTCTTTCTCAAGTTCCATCCATGTTGTCACAAATGGCAAGACTTCATTCTTTTTTATTGCCAAATAATTTTCCATTGTGTGTGTGTGTGTGTGTGTGTTTATATATATATCTCACAATTTCTTTATCCATTCATCCATCGATGGACACTTAAGTTGTTTCTGTGCCTTGGCTATTGTAAATACACTGTAATGAACATGAGGGTGCATGTATCTTTTCAAGTTAGTGTTTTCATTTTCTTTGGATATATACTCAGAAGTGGAATTGCTGGATCATTGATAGTTCTATTTTTAATTTTTTGAGGAAACTCCATACTGTTTTCCATAGTGGCTGCACCAATTTACATTCCCACCAACAGTGCACAAGGGTTCCCTCTTTCCTGCACTTGCTCACCAACACTTGTTATTTCTTGTCTTTTTGACAATAGCCATCCCAACAGATGTGAGTTGTAGTTTTGATTTCTATTTCCCTGATGATTAGTGATGTTGAACACCTTGTCAGGTACCTGTTGGCCATCTGTATGTCTTCTTTGGAAAAATGTCTATTCAGATCCTCTGCCCAATTTTTAATCAGATTGTTTGGGTTTTTTGCTATTGCATTGTATGAGTTCTTTATATATTTTGGATATTAACCCCTTATTGGATATATGATTTACAAATATTTTCTCCCATTCAGTAGGTTGCTTTTTCATTTTGTCGGTGGTTTCCTTTGCTATGCAGAAGCTTTTTAGCCTCATCTAGTCCCACCTGTTGATTCTTGCCTTTGTTGCCTTTGCTTTTGGTGTCAGATCCAAAACATCGTTGCCAAGACCAATGTCAAGGAGCTTACTGCCTATGTTTTCTTCTAGGAGTTTTGTCATTTCAGCTCTTACATTCAAGTCTTTGATCCATTTTGAGTTAATTTTTGTGTATGGTAGTGTAAGATAGTGGCCTAGTTTCATTCTTTTGCATGTGGCTGTCTAGTTTTCCCAGCACCATTTATTGGTGAGATGGTCTTTTCCCCATTGTATATTCTGGACTCCTTTGTCATAAATTAATTCAAAAGAAATAGCTTCCCACATAGTATTACAAGAGTAACATTATTTTTCTCTAGGCCTTGAAGATTTCCTAGCCTTTTTAAAATAATGAATGATGTTTAAATAGTAGTTCCCTACAAGAATAGGGCATAATAGGACCATTTTACATTATTGCTTTTATAGAGAATTTCAACTGAGAGAGGTAGAATAATTAGTTTCAGGTGTTCCTTCAAATAGCTAGTCATATTATTTAGCCTTGAGGAAAAACAAAGTTCCTAGTAATTTAGAATCTATAAACCCCTCAATTAACGAAGTTTTTATGAGGAAATCTAATAAGAAGTTGGAAAGCAAAAGTGACATATTTGTTCTAAAGTGACATTTCTTCAGAAACACAGAAATGTAGAAAATTAAACCCAATTCTCTAAGAACGACATGCACAGAAATGAAGAAACAGGTCACAGACTTTAGCATTCTGTTTTACTCTGAGCAGCTTGGGTAAGTTTTCTTGGTAGAAGTTGGTGAACCGATAGACGAAATTTGCCTGCTAATGCATGGTGTGGAACAGAACAGCTGAGAAGTGCAATCCTCCCATAAGCGATTTTCCCCTGCAGTTTTCCCCTGATGAAAAATAATCGAACAATCCGAAACAGAAACCTCAATAGCTATGGCTGAAGCTGAAAAAAGCTTTTTATACACATTAGGAGAAAAAACAGATTTAGATAGAATACAAGTATTAAGTATAGATCCTTTCTTTTGTGGGTATTTTCAGTGTTGCAATTCAATATTATGTTGAGTATTATGTGCAGTATTTGACTTTTGGACATCACCAAATTCCTTAAAACTTAAAAAATAAAATTAAATTAATACAATACATTCCATATATATCAAAACCAGACATTTAAGCCAAAGTGATGTTATAGTCTTCCCTCCTTTCAATAAACTGTGTGCTCTAAACAAGAAATGCCATGTTTCTATTCTCTGTGCTGAGTAAACATGGCAGATATCGTGATCAGTCATAGTAGTAAACCCAGATTTATCTTCAGAATCCTCACAACACAATGGCATGCATAGCCACTACCACAACCTGGGGTTAGTCTGCCAAATAAACATTTGCCATTCCTGTTTAATGGCTAATAAATAACCCTATTCACAAACGCTTCACAAGATAAAACCTACAAATCCAATATCATTTTCCAAGTGAGTTTCACCAAAAAAAAGAGAATATATTAGCTCAATAATTCACTAAATGTTTACATATGCAAAGTACCTAAAATGTGCCTAACCCATAGTAGGCAATATGTGTTTCTGTCCTGATTATCGAGCACCTGCTATGATGAGACACTATCCGAGGCAGTGAGGAAACAGCAATAAACCAGACAAAATGTCCCCTGACTTTATGAAACCTCCCTTCTGGTGAAGGGAGACTGACAATAAACAGAATGAAGAAGTAAATTATATAGTTTATTAGGTGATATATGCTTCGGAGAGAAACAAAGCAGGGGAGAAAAACTCAGTAGTGCCAGGTAGCCATCACTCCACTTGTTTATCCAAGAAAACTGAAAGCATATGTCTCACAAAGACTTTTACCTGAATATTTACAGCAACTTTATTTGTAATAGCCCTACATTGGAAAGAAGTCAAATGCCGATCAATATTTGAATGGATTAAAAAATTGTGGTATATCGAGAGAAATAGCCCAATGACAAAAAAGAATAAACTGTTAATACACATAACAATGTGAATGAATCTCAAAAAAATTTATGCTGAGTTTTCAGACAAAAAGAGTGCATGCTGTATGCTTCCATTTATATAAAATTATGGAAAATGCCAACTAATCTATAGTGATGACAAAGCAGGTCAGTGGTTGCCTGAAGATTGGTAGGGGGAAAGGAGGGTTATGGAGTGGCAGGACTCAGGGATTACTAAAGGGCACAAGGAAATTTTGGGGTATGACAGCCATGTTTATTATCTTGATCATGGTGATGATTTTCTGGTGTATACATATGTTAAATCTTATCAAATTTATACTTTAAATGTGTGCAGCTTTTTGTAATCAATTATGCCTCAATAAAGCTGTTTTTTAAAAACAAAATTCATCATGTTTTCCAGTGTAAAATGAAGGTTTGTGTGAATATTTGTAACTTTTCCCAACTTGTTCTGTCCCCTAGTAAAACAAATCTGTTGGATCCAGCTCCCAGCTCAGGCAGAGGACTGGCACCAGATTTGCCTTTCTGCTGTAAACAACTAGAAAACCACGCAAAGTATATTAAACAACTGTTGTTCATACATTGTGTATTAGATTGCTGTGGCTGCCATAACAAAATAAATACCACAGACTGGATGGCCAAAACATCAGAAGCTTATTTTCTCATAGTTCTGGAGACCAGAAGTTCAAGATCAAGGTGTCAGCAGGTTTGATTCCTTCTGAGGCCTCTCTCCTTGGTCTGCAGATGGTGACTTTTTGCTATGTTCTCACATGGGCTTGGTCTCTCTTCCCCTTCTTATAAGGATACCAGTCATATTGGTTTAGAGCCCCAAACTCAGGACCTCATTTTAACCTTAATTACCTCTTTAAACACTCTATCTCCAGATACAGTCACATTCCGATATGTACTGGGAGTTAAGACTTGAATATAAGAATTTGGGGGGATACAGTTCAGTCCACACACATTGGAAAATAGGCTATGCAGGACTGTGATCTGTGAAAGAAGAGTAACAAGTGAGGTGAGCCCCATGATTGCTATAGCCGCCTGCCTGGAGGCATTATCCAATCCACAGCATGGGAAGGAGGACCCAAGCAGAGCATGATGGTCTTGCTGCATTGAGGAGACAGAGATAGGAGTTTGATGGGGCCGAAGCAGCTGGAATTTGTGGAGCAGAGTACTAGAAAGGAGGGAGGTAAGCAGAGAAAGAAATCTGCATAAGGTCCTTTTGAATCCTCAGCAGAACACTAAGCTGTGCATGTATAGAATGAGACTCCACAAGGTCAGACAAAGAACAATTGCTGAAAAAAAGAGCAACGATTAGAGAGCTCTAAGATGAACAGTTCCTAGAGCTTATCCAGGGCTGGGAGACATTTATGTTCTGATTATCCAGAATAGAGGAACCTTGTTAAACACCTGGGGCATCCAGTAGAGACACTAGAATTAGCTCTAGAGAAAAGGCCATTCTGGACTTGCTCTAGAAAATCTAACTGCCAGCCAAAACTAAACTAAATACTCTTAAAAGGAAGAAGCTCAACAACATGAAATAACAATGTCCAGCATCCAGTCAAAAATTACTAGACATGACAAGAGGTTGGAAAATATGACCTATACCAGGAGAGATCAGTTAATCAAAAAAAAAACAAACAGAATGACAGAGATGATGGAACTAGCAGAGAATAATGTTAAAAACAGCATTATACCTTTGCACATGTATTTAAAAAGGAAAACATAACATGATGAATATTAAAATAGAACTAATGGAACTTCTAGAAATTTTCTAGAGTTCTCGAAAAATATATCTTCCATAAGATACTATATTTTCTTTTAGAAAAATATAATATCTGAAATGAAAAATTCACTTATTGGGGATATAGAAAATTAGACATTACAGAAGTAAAGATCAATGAATTTGAAGACATAGCAAATCATACTGTTATGTCTTCAAGTTCACTGAAGCCCAAAGAAAAACAAAACTAATGGAAAATGAACAGAGTCTCAGTGATCTGTGGGATAATGTCAAGCAATCTAACTTATATGTAATAGGAGTGTAAGAAAAGGAAGAGGGCAGGAAAAATATTTCAAGAAGTAGTGACCAAACAGGCACATGAAAAGATTTTCAACATCATGAGCTATCAGGGAAATGCACATCAAAACTACAATGAGATATCACCTCACTCCAGTCAGAATGGCTGTAATTAACAAGACAGGAAACAACAAGTGTTGGAGAGGATATGGAGAGAAGGGAACCCTCATACACTGCTGGTGGGAGTGCAAACTGGTGCAGCCACTATGGAAAGCAGTAAGGAGTATCCTCAGAAAATTAAGAATAGATCTACCATGTGATCCAGCTATTCCACTGCTGGGTATTTATCCAAAGAACTTGAAAACACAAAAGCATAAAGATACATGCACCCCTATGTTCATTGAAGCATTATTCACAATAGCCAAGACTTGGAAGCAACCTAGGTGCCCATCAAGGGACGAATGGATAAAGAAGATGTGCTATTTATACACTATGGAATGCTACTCAGCCATAGGAAATGATGAAATCCGGCCATTTGTGACAACATGGATGGACCTTGAGAGCATTAGGCTAAGTGAAATAAGTCAGAGGGAGAAAGTCAAATACAGTATGATCTCCCTCATAAGTAGAAGATAAAAACAATGACAAACACATAGCAGCAGAGATTGGATTGGTGGTTACCAGAGGGAAAGGGGGGCCAGGGGAGGGCAACAGGGGTGATGAGGCTCACATGTGTGGTGACAGATTATAATTAGTTTTTGGGTGGTGAACATGATATAATCTACACAGAATTTGAAATATATTATGATGTACATCTGAAAGCTATATGTTATAATCCAATGTTGCTGGAATAAAAGAAAAAAGAAGTAGTGGCAAACTTTTAAAAATCTGTTGGAACTATAAACCAAAAGATTCAACAATTTCAGCAAATCCAAAGCAGAATAACTCAAAGCAAACCATCCCAAGACACATCGTAATGAAGATGCTGAAAACCAGAGATAAAGAGAAATGCTTAAAAACAGCTAGAAAGACATATTATAACAGGAGAACAAAGAAAAAGATGACAACTAATTTCTCATCAAAAATAACACAAGCAACTCTTTTCTGCTTATTGCAGCAAGAGGCACCAACAGCAGCAAATCTCCCTGGAAGTCCTGCACCAGAACCTGCCCAGCGCCAGAAGTTTTGGAAGCAGTGGAGCTGCAGATCATCTTGAAGAACTATGACCCTCAGAAGGACAAATGCTTTTCCAGCACCGTCAGGCTTAAGTCCACTCCCTGCCCCAAATTCCCCATGTGTGCCCTGGGGGACCAGCAGCACTGTGATGAGGCCAAGGCTGTGGATATCCCCCACATGGGCATTGAGGCACTGAAGAAACTTGACAAGAATGAGAAGCTGGTCAAGAAGTTGGCCAAAAAGGATGACCCCTTTTAGGCTTCAGAGTCTCTGGTCAAGCAGATCCCATGAATCCTGGGCCCAGGCCTGAATAAAGCTGACAAGTTCCCTTCCTCGCTGACTGACAATGAGAATATGGTGGCCGAAGTTGATGAAGTGAAGTCCATGATTAAGTCCCAGATGAAGAAGAAGTTGCTGTGTCTAGCAGTGGATGTTGGCTACTTAAGATGACAGATAATGAGCTTGTGTGAAACATCCACTTAGCTGTCAGTTTCCTGGTGTCATGGCTCAAGAATAACTGCCAGAAGGTCCAGGCTTTATACGTCAAGAGCACCATGAGCAAGCCCCAATGTCTGTACTAAGGCACAGTTTAGTAAACCCAAGTGCCACCAGTCAAAGAACAAAAACAAAAAAATAATAATGTAAGCAAGAACACACTGACAAGACATCTTTAAAGTACTGAAAGAAAACCCATCAACCTAGAAAAAATATATATATAATATATCCAGTTAATATATCCTTAAGAATAAAGGCAAAATAAAGATATTTTCAGACAAACAGAACTTGAGAGAATTCATCACCAGCAGACTTGCATCACAAGAAATGTTAAAAAAGGTTCTTCCTGGGGCCAGCACCATGGCCGAGTCATTAAGTTTGCGTGCTCTGCTGCAGCGGCCCAGGGTTTTGCCAGTTCGAATCCTGGGTGCGGACATGGGACTGCTCATCAAGCCATGCTGAGGCAGCATCCCACATGCCACAACCAGAAGGACCCACAACTAAAAATACACAACTATGTACCAGGGGGCTTTTGGAGGAAAAGGAAAAATGAAATCTTTTTTTAGAAAAAGAAAGAAACAACAAGGAAAAGCTCTTATGATAAATATCAAAATCCTTAACATGGCCTACAAGGCTTTCCATGATCTGACCTCAGCCTACTGCTCTGCCCTCTGCTTACACTATTCCTATGGTCTTGCTGTTTTAAAAAACTATGGTGTGGGGGATGATGTCAGCATCATAGTGGAGTGAGCTCTTCCTTTAGACTCTCCCCTGCTAAGATACAATGAAAAGGACATTAATATACCAACAGAGGATATTCAGACAACAATAAAGATGTCTGAGAGACCCACACAGCCATAAGTCTGAAGGTGGAGGTGCTGGACCCCCAGAGGAAGTGAAAGGAGGTAAGCGGATCTCCTCTCCCTCCTCCAATGGCAGTCACCTAGGGTGTGGGACTGTGCATGGCTCTGAGAGGAAAGAGGGGAGGGATAGCCCTCTGTGGGATCACCTTCACTCCCCAAGTTCCCTCACAGCCCATGGGAAAGCCCCACATAGAGGTGGCTAAGCTATTTCTGGGGTGTCTTCATCAAGCCAGCACTCTAGGAGAGCAAATAGTGAGGGCAGAGTGAGAGTGCCCCTGGGATCATGCAGGTAAAAGAAAGCACCCCTCTCCTGGCCAGGCACTCCAGCCAGTGAGCCAGAGCATCCACGCGTATGATAGAAAAGCAGCAGCTGTGAGCTGAGGTTGCAGTGGGCTCCGAATACACAGCTCCTGACCCCCACCCAGTGGCAGCAGGTGGAAGCTGCAACCAAATACTATCACTATGTGGAGGCACAAATCCACGCTGTCAGACAGTATGAAAAAATATATTAATACTCCAGACCAGAAGGAAAATGACAAGCACCCAGAAATCAATCCTGAAGGCACAGAAATTTATAATCTAAATGACAGAGAATTCAAAATAGCTCTCAAAAAAACCCCACAGGGGCCGGCCCAGTGGCACAGCGGTTAAGTGTGCATGTTCTGCTTCTTAGCGGCCCGGGGTTCACTGGTTCAGATCCCGGGTGTGGACATGGCACCACTTGGCACTCCATGCTGTGGTGGGCGTCCCACATATAAAGTAGAGGATGATGGGCACGGATGTTAGCTCAGGGCCAGGCTTCCTCAGCAAAAAGAGAGGAGGACTGGCAGTAGTTAGCTCAGGGCTAATCTTCCTCAAAAAAAAAAAAACAAAAACAAAAACGACGAGTTATAAGAAAATACAGATAGTTCAATGAAATCAGGAACTTCTTCACAAAGAGATTGAAACTATAAAGAAAAACCAATCAGAAATGTTGGACATGAAAAACACAATAGATAAGATAAAGAAAAATCTAGACACCCTGAAAAATAGAGCTGATATTATGGAGGAGAGAATCAGCAGCCTAGAGGACAGAAATATAGAAATGCTGCAGCCAGAAGAGGAAAGAGAACTAAGACTAAAAAGAAATGAAGAAATTCTCTGAGAAATATCCGACTCAATTAAGAAATGCAAAATAAGGATTATAGGTATTGGAGAGGGAGAAGGGAAGGAGTATGGAGTAGGAAGCTTGTTCAAAGAAATAATAGCTGAGAACCTCCCAAACCTGGGGAAGGGGCAGGAAATACTAGTGAAAGAAGCTAACAGATCTCCTAATTATATCAATGTAAAAAGACTTTCTCCAAGACATATAGTAGTAAAACTGGCAAAAGTCAATGACAAAGAAAAACTGTCAAGGGCAGCAAGGCAGAAAATAACTTACAAAGGAACCCCTATCAGGCTTTCAGCAGATTTCTCAGCAGTAACGTTATAGGCTAGGAGAGTCTGGTAAGACATATTCAAAAAAAATTCTGAAAGACAAAAACTTTCAGCCAAGAATACTCTATCCAGAAAAAAATATCCTTCAGATGGAGAAATAAAAACTTTCCCAGATAAACAACAGCTAAGGGAGTTCATCGCCACAAGACACTCCCTACAAGAAATGCTAAGAAAGGCCATGAAACATGAAAAAGAAAGGAATTACGAAGTCTTGAGCAAGGAGATACATAGGTAGACAAAATCAGAACATTGCAGCTCTCTATCAGAACAGGTTAGCAAACACTTAATTATAACATTAGACAAAGGGAAGGAAAACATCAAAAATAAATATAATCTCATCATTTTAACCACAAACTCACAATACAAGATGGAATAAGTTGTGACAATAATAACTTAGAAGGGGAAGAGGAAGGGATGGAATGGGCTTAGTCTAAGGAAATAAGAACCTATCAGAAAATGGACTATCTCATCTATGAGATTTTGTATACAAACCTCATAGTAACCACTAAACAAATAATCAGAACAGAGACACAAATGATAAAGAGAAAACTAAGAAAACCATCATAGAGAACTACCAAACTGAATTGGTAATCTGAAATACACAGGATAAGAAAGAAGGAAAATGCAGAAAAATCAGAAAATGAGCAATAAAATGGCAGCAGTAAGCCCTCATATATCAATAATCACTCTAAATGTAAATGGATGGAATTCTCCAATCAAAAAGACTTGGAGTGGATGGATGGATGAAAATCAAGACCCAACAATATGCTGCCTCCAGGAAACACATCTCAGCTCTAAAGACAAACATAGGCTCAGAGTCAAGGGATGGAAGATGATACTCCAAGATAATGACAAAGAAAAGAAAGCAGGTGTTGCCATACTTATATCACACAAAGTAGACTTCAAGACAAAACAGGTTATGAGAGACAAAGGGGAGCAGTATATAATGATAAAAGGGACACTCCACCAAGAAGACATAACACTTATAAATATATATGCACCCAACAAAGGAGCTAAAGTGCATAAAACAGCTATTAACAAACCTAAAAGGAGATATTAACAACAACACAATAATAGTAGGGGACCTTAACACCACACTTACATCAATGGATAGATCATCCAGACAGAAAGTCAACAAAGAAATAGTGGATTTAAACAAAAAACTAGGCCAGATGGACTTAATAGATATAAATGGAACACTCCATCCAAAAAATAACAGAATACATATTCTTCTCAAGTGTACATGGAACATTCTCAAGGATAGACCATATGTTGGGAAACAAGGCAAGCCTCAATAAATTTAAGAGTGAAATTATATCAAGTACCTTTTCTAAACATAATGCTATGAAACTAGAAATCGACTACAAGAAAAAAGCTGGGAAAGTGGCAGACAAGTGGAGACTAAACAACTTGCTACAGAACAACCAAGGATCACTGAAGAAATTAAAGGAGAAATAAAAAAAAACTGGAGACAAATGAAAATGAAAATATACCATACCAACTCATATGAGATGCAACAAAAGTGGTCCTAAGAGGGAAATTCATTTCAATTCAGGCTGACCTTAACAAACAAGAGAAATCTTAACAATGGTAAAGTACACCTAACAGAATTAGAAAAAGAAGAACAAACAAAGCCAAAAGTCAGCAGAAGGAGGAAAATAATAAAAAATTAGAGTAGAATTAATGATATTGAAACCAAAAAAACTGGTAGAAAGGATCAATGACACAAACAGCTGGTTCATTGAGAAGATAAACAAAATTGACAAACCCATGGCCAGACTCACTAAGAAAAAAAGAGAAAAGGCTCAAATAAATAAAATTAGAAATGAAACAGGAGAAATGGCAATGGATACCACAGAAATACAAAGGATTATAAGAGAATACTATGAAAAACTATATGCCAACAAATTGCACAATCTAAAAGAAATGGATAAATTCTTAGACTCATACAACCTCCCAAAACTGAACAAGAAGAAAAGAAGAATTTGAATAGACCAATCACAAGTAAAGAGACTGAAACAGTAATAAAAAACCTCCCCAAAAATAAAAGTCCGGAACCAGATGGATTCTCTGGAGAATTCTAACAAACATTCAAAGAACATTTAATACCTATCCTTCTCAAACTATTCCAAAAAAATGAGGAAAACGGAACACTTCCTAACATATTCTACGAGGCCAACATCACCCTGATACCAAAGCCAGACAAGGACAACACAAGGAAAATTACAGGCCAATATCACTGATGAACATAGATGCAAAAATCCTCAAGAACATATTGGCAAACCAAATACAGCAATATATTAAAAGGGTCATACACCTGATCAAGTGGGATTTATACCAGGGACACAAGAATGGCTTAACATCCACAAATCAATCAATGTGATACACCACATTAACAACATGAGGAATAAAAACCACATGATCATCTCAACAGATGCAGAGAAAGCATTTGACAGGACTCAACAGCCATTTATGATAAAAAAAAAACTCTCAATAAAATGGGTATAGAAGGAAAGTGCCTCAACATAAAGGCCATATATGACAAACCCACAGCCAACATCATACTCAACAGGGAGAAACCAAAAGCCATCCCTCTGAGAACAGGAACAAGGGTGCCCACTCTCACCACTCTTATTCAACATAGTATTGGAAGTTCTGGCCAGAGCAATTAGGCAAGAAAAGGACATAAAAGGAGTCCAGGGGGCTGGCCACATGGCCGAGTGGTTAAGTTCCTGCACTCTGCTGCAGTGGCCCAGGGTTTCGCCGGTTTGGATCCTGGGCACGGACATGACACCACTTGTCAGGCCATGCTGAGGCAGCGTCCTACATGCCACAACTAGAAGGACCCACAACTAAGAATACACAACTATGTACCAGGGGGCTTTGGGGAGAAAAAGGAAAAAAATAAAATCTTTAA
The DNA here is from genome assembly GCF_037783145.1 of Equus przewalskii. Taxonomy (NCBI): domain Eukaryota; kingdom Metazoa; phylum Chordata; class Mammalia; order Perissodactyla; family Equidae; genus Equus; species Equus przewalskii. The sequence continues at coordinate 21,942,447 of NC_091832.1, read as the reverse complement.
AAGAAAAAAAACAGGAGTCCAAATAGACAATGAAGAAGTAAAACTCTCACTGTTTGCGGATGACATGATTTTATATATAGAAAACCCTAAATAATCCATTGGAAAACTATTAGAAATAAGCAACAACTACAGCAAAATTGCAGGGTACAAAATCAACTTAGAAAAATCAGTTACATGTCTATCCTCTAATAATGAACTAACAGAAAGAGAACTCAAGAGTACAATCCCATTTACAATCGCAACAAAAAGAATAAAATATCTAGGAATAAATTTAACCAAGGAGATGAAAGACCTATTCATCAAAACTAGGGGCCGGCCCCGTGGCCGAGTGGTTAAGTTAACACGCTCCGCTTCGGTGGTCCAGGGTTTCACTGGTTTGGATCCTGAGTGCAGACATGGCACCACTCATCAGGCCATGCTGAGGTGGCATCCCACATAGCACAACTATACTAAGATATCACCTTACATCTGTTAGAATGGCTATCGTCACCAAGACAAAGAAATCAACGTTGGAGAGGATGTGGAGAAAAGGGAACCCTCATACACTGCTGGTGGGAATGCAAACTCGTGCAGTCACTATGGAAAACAGTATGCAGATTTCTCAAAAAAATTAAAAATAGAAATCCCATACGACCTAGGTATCCCACTACTGGGTATTTATCCAAAGAACTTGAAATCAACAACTCAAAGAGACTTATGCACCCCTATGTTCATTGCAGCATTATACGGTATAGCCAAGAAGTGGAGGCAACCCAAGTGCCCATTGACTGATGATTGGATAAAGATGTGATATGTATATACAATGGAATACTACTCAGCCATAAAAAAAAAGACAAAATCATCCCATTTGCAACATGGATGGTCCTTGAGGGAATTATGTTAAGCCAAATAAGCTAGACAGAGAAAGACAAATACTATATGATTTCACTCATACGTGGAAGATAAACTAATACAGGGCCAAAGAGAACAGCTCAGTGGGTTACAAGAAGGGAAGGGGTTTCGGAGGTGGGCACAAGGGGTGAAGGGGCATATTTATATGGTGACTGACAAATAATAATGTACAACTGAAATTTCATGTTATAAACCTATTATCTCAAAAGAAAAGTTTGAGATGTAATTCACGTACAATTCATCCAAAGTATACAATTTAATGTTTTTTAGTATATTCAGCTATGTGCATCTGTCACCAGTAATTTAGAATGTTTTCATTACCCCAAAAACAAACGCTGTGTCCTTTAGCAGTCACGCCCCTATTCTCCATTACTCTCCCCTTCCTCAACACCCTCCCCCCTAGTCCTAGGCAACCACTAATCTACTTTGTAGTTTTCCCTGTTCTGGCCATTGCATAGACATAGAATCATATGTGGTCTTTTGTGACTGGCTTCACTTAGCAAGTTTTCAAGCTTCATCTATGTTGTAGCATGTACCACTACTTCATTCCTTCTCATGGCTAATATTCCACTGTATGGATATGCCACAATTGATCATCAGTTGATAAGCATGTTTCTACATTTTGACTACTATGAGTAATGCTATAAACATTCATGTACAAATTTTTGTGTGTACTTTTCTTTCAGGCATTAGAATTGCTAGGTTGTATGGTAACTGAGGAACAGCTAGACTGTTTTCCAAGATGGCTGCACCATTTTACATTCCCACCCGTAGAGCATGAGTGTTTCAATTTCTCCACTTTTTTTTTCCTTAGATTGGCACTTGAGCTAACAACTGTTGCCAATGGTTTCTTCTCCTCCTCCTCCTCCCCAAGGCCCCCCAGTACATAGCTGTGTATTCCAGTTGTGCCTCTGGTTGTGTGCCATGTGAGACACCATCTCAGCATGGCCTGATGAGCAGTGCCATGTCAGCACCCAGGATCCAAACCAGCAAATCCCTGGGCCACCAAAGCAGAGCACGCGAACATAACTGCTTGGCCATGGGGCCGGCCCCTCTACGTTCCTTAATGGCTTCTTCCAAGGCTCCCAATCCCTTAAGTACTAACGATCTCTTGCCAATCTTCCCCTTCAGACTCCATGGTTTGAAGGCTTACCAAAATTAACTTCTCTATTCTTTGCTATCAAACCTAAAACTGCATATCAGATCTTTGGATTACATGCTGTAATTAGGTCAAAAATTCTCTACTTGTTGCCTGTGAATCCTAATGACTGCCTATATATTTGAAAATACCACGTACTCCCTCGTGCCAGAGACTATGCTAAACGCTTTACGTACATCATCTTTTATCCTAATGACCCAATGAAAAAGGTAGGATGTTCACTTTATCAACGAGCAAATTGCAATTTAGGTAACTTGCCAGAGAAGCCAGCTGGGCAAATTGCAGAACCCTCGCACTCCAGTGATTAAGACCCCATTATGCCCCTAACCACTATATTACATTGCAGTTTGTGCCTTGAGATCCATAAAGCTTCAGACGCTAATTTGGCAATCAGAAAGGAGTAACAGAGAAGTTGAACCACAACAGATTCAGAACAGATTCTTGATTTGGGATGGCTGGGCTCTCTGGCTCTTTGAAGACACGCCAACCATGGATAAGCAGAATGACTACAGAGCATGAGAAAACCAGCAGGATTACGGCCTCTTCCCTGGTACTGACTATACATGCACAGCTTTTCAAATCAAATTTCATGGGACCAGTGAGTATTGTGACTTTCAACTTTCCTTTGTGAGTATTTTAACTAATTGTGAGCAAACTGCTCTGAATTCCAAGTCTCTCCTGCTTAATCATAGCAAGCTAATAAAACAGCACTTTCTGAAATTCTACAGTATTAGTAATGAGGCCCAAACACCAAAGCCCACAGATAGACACAGCAACAGGATTTTTTTTTGGTGAGGAAGATTGCCTCTGAACTAACACCTGTGTCACAATCTTCCTCCATTTTGTATATGGGATGCCACATAGCATGGCTTTGATGAGCAGCGTGTAGATCTGTGCCCAGGATCTGAACCCACAATCCCTAGGCTGCTGAAACAGTGCACAAACCTAATCACTATACCACCAGACTAGCCCCCAGAATTACGTTTTAAACATACACACACATAACCCTGAACAAATGCTTAAGTGGTGTCAAAGAGCTCTTCAACTGACTACCTGTCAAGTTTAATTTAGTATCAGAGCTACAAGAGTGAAGGGGGTAAGATTTTACTTCCAATTTTCTTTATAAAGCAGATTATACAGTTAATTCCTGCACTTTTCCCTACATTTATAGATTGTTCTGAATATCTACCCAGATTACACTGCACATAACATTCAACTTTATTTTAGCTTAAAGAAATTGCTAGTTGGGGTAACCAAAATATGGTCATTATTTGGCAAGACATAATCCTGTCTGTGCTTTGTGAAGTGATGTATGACTACCGTGTAACCATCATCTGATAATTCATTTATAATACACAAAACTGGGATATAAAATGCTATTATGCCCAAAATCCATCAAGGAGCACTGTAGTTAAGAATTACCAAATGAGTCACATGATAACTTTAGGAGTAAGATCCATACGGAGTGATAGCCCTCAATATTTTAAAATTGCCACTAAGTGAGGTTAGTAGACAGTAAAGGACCATCAAAGTGATTAGTAATTAAGAAGTTGAAGTAGCTCTGCCAAGAAGGCCTCAAGAAAGAGTCCTGAATTAATCTGTTCTTCGTCTACCGTATGAACATCTTTTTTTGTCACCTAGAAACAAGTTGATGAAATAAGGAAAATTCTAGAAATCAAAGAGTCCTACTTAAAAATAAAACCAAAACAAATAAAAGAACAATCTGATTTTTAAATGTCTTTATTAACAACAATTAGGTTGTTCATTCCTCTTTGCCATCTTCCTCACTGGTTTTCTGGACACAGTTCACCTGATCCTGCCAATTAAAGGAAAAACAATTACTCCAACAGACATAAGAATCCGAGTTACCAAGTTCTCAAACATAGATCAGTTAGCACTAAACAAGCAAACTTCTTATCACCAAAGAAAAATTAATCAAAGACTGTGGTAGTAACAGTATTTAGTGATACTATATTAAGGCTTCCGTAATCATTAAAATAAAAGATTATCTTAACACCGGATGTCGCCCAGCCAGCTGATTAAATATAACTTCTGTTTTCTACAAGAAATTTTAGTAGCAACCAGACTCTTAGAAGGCAGATCTCCAACATTCAAGATAGTCCATTAATGGGCACCCTCCCTCTCCCCAGGTATAAGCTATAGCCCTAAATTATATGTTATCCCTATTTCTAACCTTAAAGTACTCTCCCTTTCTGTTTAAATTCCAAACTGTGATTATTACAGCCCTTTAAACCTGAGTGATACCTATCTATACATGCAATTCATATCAGATGAAAGGACAATAAGCTACTATCCACAAGCCACCTCTTTTTGTCAAACAGTTTTATTGGAAGACAGCCAGGTCCATTTGTTTGCACAGTGTCTGCTTTCCAACTAGAACAGCAAAGTTGAGTTACCCTTTAAAATTGTCAATGATTCTAGTAGATAATTATTTATTATTTTGTTCTCCATCTATTTTCAACTACAGGTGACCCCACCATATAATTATTTGGATGAAAAAAAGAACTTCAAATTTTCCAAACCCTCCTCTGCATAGTGCTAAGGACAGAGTAAATATATATACATATTTTTATTGAAAACCCAAGTCCCTGTTTTTCTGAGGCTTAAGCGAAACCAACAGACAAGGTTTACAACCTCGAAAGGTTGTCAAAATGAAAGTATTTAAGTACAGTCACATATCACTTAACAACAGGGATACATTCTGAGAAATCATCAGTTAGGTGAATTTGTCACTCTGCGAACATCAGAGAGTGTACTTACACAAACCTACATGGTATAGCCTACTACACACCTAAGTTATATGGTACTAATCCTCTATCACCATTGGATATCTAGTCCATCACTGACCAAAACATATTGTTATGTGGCACATGACTGTACTATAAAAGCAATGTATTTCCGACTAGGAAGTTTTAATGTAGAAGAAACTAAAATGAGATATTCACACACAAGTAGTTATTATTGTACCACCCAAGCATCCTTCTGAAAGCAGTTTATAGGTAAGAATCACTCAACTTACCTAGACAATTCCTCAGTCTAACAGCTTGTGGCTTTCCTTCTTGGTTGGCTCATGCTGTGTTATGCCTTGAGAACAAATATCCACCTATCATTAAAAACATAATGATTTTATTAAAATAACATGCTCAACATATTACATTTTTATTAACTTTTAGTGTGCACATTTTATTCTGTCATCAACGAGAGAGACACTTTTTGGCACAAGTTTGGGTTCCAATCAGTGGTTTTTGGTTTTTTTTGTTTTTGTTATGTTATTGCTTAAAAAAGATCTGGCCCACACACCAAGGTTATATCCTCTCAATTTCCTTCCCATGTCCTTACGGAATATTTCCTCCTGTCAACAACTAGGTAGTTGTTCCTCTATTGTTTACTGGATAAGTAAAAAAGAATCTTAAGGGGATTTCGAACGGGTGCAAAGTTAAAGTACCAAAAATATGGTATTTCTCCACTAATTCAAGCTTTTTCTAATCTTCTATGATTGTTTTCTCTACATAACCACGCGTCTTTTTAAAATTCTTCTATTGTTTGACATTTTTGTAACAAATATTCCCCACCTTCTCTCTTTCCAACTGTCACACACACACTCACATGCACACACCTATTTTCAAAAACAAAAACACTGGGATATTATCTTAAAAAAAACAAGCATTTTAAAAAATCAAACACATTTCACCCCACATAGCAAAATCTATTTAACCATTAAAGAGAAATCAAACCCGGGGCTGGCCCCGTGGCCGAGTGGTTAAGTTCGCGCGCTCCGCTGCAGGCAGCCCAGTGTTTCGTTGGTTTGAATCCTGGGCGCGGACATGGCACTGCTCGTCAAGCCACGCTGGGGCGGCGTCCCACATGCCACAACTAGAAGGACCCACAATGAAGAATATACAACTATGTACCGGGGGGCTTTGGGGAGAAAAAGGAAAAAAATAAAATCGAAAAAAAAAAAAAGAGAGAGAAGTCAAACCCAAAGTCTTCTACAGGTTAAAATTTCAAAGGAAACTTACTTGAAGTGAATAAGCACTCCAGTGTCAGCCAACATCAATCATTCTTACCTAAAGAATAATAAGAAAAAGTTAATATAAAAGACAAGGGTATAAAAGTTTGAAAATGCTAGTTAACTTCAAAATTTAAAGAGTAAAATTCCAGAGACAAAGATTAAGGGGCAAGTTACAGCATAAAAAAATAGGAAGAAACTTCATGGGGGGGAAAAAATCTAAAATTATTCCTATGTAAAGTAGTAAAGCAGACACCTGAATTAGAATGAAAACTGTATCTTCTTTAAAATACAGCAGCCTAACTTCTCTTTTCACCAGTCTGAGCACAGTGAAGTTTGACTGCAACCCAAAATATACTATCCCTTATGTGAAGGTATGTGACAACGTTTACCTTACCAAATGAGTTTGAACATCGGCTCTTTTCATATGAAAGTACATACCCTGCTCCCCATTCAAGTGTGTCTTCCATTCTCAGGTGGACTGACCACCTTCAGCAGTCCTCCTCCAAGAGTGCCCTCCCCATCCCACAGAACCCAACAATGCAGTTGTTACCCTGCAATCCTATATATTTGCCTCGTTCTTTCTCTCTAAGTCCTGACTGAGTTTTAAGTTAGGGCAGGGAAGCTAAGCCTTATTGGGACAGCAAGGAACCTGAGTTTTTCTGAGGGAGAAGACATGCACCTTCACTATATACGCCTGGCAGGGCCACAGTGCACAAAAACCAGAAAGATCAGCCTTAATTCAAGTTCCAGGTTTTCATTCCTCCCTGATAATCAGTTACTGCCAAGGGTGTTAGGAAATAGAGTTCCCTGTTGCACATGTACCATCCATAAGGGATACTATATCGTTTTGCATTCTTCCCCCATTCTCCAGATTATCCTATTCTGCATCCAGCCCCCTTTTCTCCCTCCGAATAAAATGTTTTCAGCACTGGTGTTCAAAAGCAACGTTTTTATGGTTGATGGATTACCAACAACTCTGCGATTTCCACAGTTGAGTCTTAAAAATTGCCAATCATTATCTAGCAGCAATGACAGATGATTAGGAGCAGTCAAATCCTCTGAATTCTTTCCCTAATAGGCAGCCATTTGAGAACTGCACTAGCTGACAGAGCACTGAAACATTATCAGCTAAAGCCAACCAAATAAAGGCCCAGAACAAACATCCTGGCTCCTAAAACCTACCCAAAATCATTAAGGGAAAGGCAGTAAATGCAGGACTGTGGATCATGTCACTGCAGCTGACAATGATTAACAATAGGAGACATGCAACCCCCATTAAAGTGAAAAGTCCAAAACTAGTCACACGCATCTCTTTATTGGGGAAAAGTTGAGACTATTTTGCATTCTTTGCAGGTTTTGCAACCTTGTGTGAAGAGCACCCATTGCATTTCTTTCATCTTTCAGAAAGCACCGGTATCTGTTCCAAGGGCCTAACAGTACGAAAATGCATTCTGGCATCACACCTCTGAACTTCAGACCACTGTCATTAAAAAGAATAATTTTGGTTTATAACAAGACAAGACTATGAAATACAATGCAGGCACCTTAGTATAGTGTTATTACTGAAACCCATTTATCCCCAGCTTTTTGAATGAGTGTTTTTAAGACCCTCTGCACTAAGATTCACAAATTACAGCTACATACAAATCAAAACTAGCAAGAATTGACTTAAGTCACAGGTTTCTCATTCGAAAGTGCAAAAGCCTATTCATCTCGAAATAAGCAGAATGAAGCAAAATTAACCCCCCACCCCAAAGATATTCCCCAAAGTCCATATATTGTAACAAGTACATTCTCTCAAAGTTGTTGACCGTTAGGAAATAAACCTGAGCTTTTATTTCTAAACAATCGCTAAATCACGGTAGCATGTGTTGGCCACCGATTTAAGATTATGCCACAGGAAAACGCAATCAGGGCTGTATGCCAATTTAGTGACACTCCTGTCACTAACATTGAGCATTATGTTTGATCTGCATTGTATTATTAATATAGACAGCTAAACTAGTCACCATTTGTTCTTTCATCTGGCAGGAGAGTCCAGTTACTTGCTTGAATGAACTACATATTCAAGTACAAATCTGTCCCCATCTTGTGAATCGCTTGCCAAGAGCAAGCCATTTTTCTTGATACAATGGAAGAAACTGCTCAAAGTCATGAAGAGTTTTCACCAGGATTTATGCAGAGTAAACCAAATTTCCAATTACAGAGCAGAAAGGATTATATGTGAAAAGCTGTTTCTCATGCATGCTAGCTAAAAACCAGTTCAAAAACCAAAGTTGAATTGAGGTCTGGAACAACTGTCGATGCAAAAACTAAGTCCTAAGCAACAAAGGAAGGGGCTTTTGAGACTCATTTTTTTGGTAATTGAACATTTTGGATTATAACATCACATCCCTAAAGCTAAGGGAACCAAATTCAAAAAGCTACTCTGAAGATTTGCAGTTATCCTACAGAATACGACGAGGTCTTATGATTGGGAAATGATTCCCAACATGTATTCACTCAACTGTAGGCAAGTCAACGTGCCACACCACTTTCCCCCAGGTTTAGAGTATAGACATATTTAGACAAGTCACATAACTTGAACTATTCACATTAGATTCCCATCTAAGCCCAAGTTAGTAACAAAGATTTTCCCATGGAGACCATTTTTTAAAAAATTTTAAATCACATTACAAAAAAACTGTACTTTTAGTCTTCATTCCCTCAACTTGCAGAATAATTACCAAGATTGCATTCTGAAATTGTTGGCATTGGTGACCTATGGGCAGGTCAGTTTGCTACAACAGAGACTAATTATCACATGCTATACAGTCCGTGTCAAGATGCTAAAAGCACTCTACTTCCCCAGTATGGTTTGGTTCCCTCTCCCCCACACTGCTGATGTATTCCACATTATCTTCAGTTACAATGCAACTAAAGAAAACCACACAACTGGAATCATATACCAAAGAACCAAGTTTGCACTTTTTATCTGAGAACTGCAACAGCACTGGATTCTGCCTGACAAATTACAGCTCTAAACCCAAACCCACACGGTTCTGACATAAGCTAGCTTTACCGTACAAGTGTTAGGTGCTGCACTGTAATCTCATCGTCAGAAGTGTGATGTCAGAATGACCACGGAATAAAAGTACATAGCAAGTCACCAAGTTAGATTATATTGCTTGTTACCTACCTGTATGCAGTCGGCAATGAGAATCTTGGAGCAAGCAGGAATACTACATCCGGGTCCTAATGTCCATTGCCATTTGCGGTACTACGTTCCTCACAGTTACGCACTGCAGAAATGCTGGCTAAACGCAGTTATGTAGCAGGCCACTACTTTAATAGTGCACAATTGCAGTCCAAGACACCAGAAAACATTCCGCCACAACTTAGTGGCTTGCCCAAGAAAAGCCAAGTACCTAAATTTTTATCTGCCATAATATGCCACTTAGAAAAATTGCACAGGCGTAACATTACAATTTCCCAAATTATGATGTTTATATTAGTGGTATAATACATCTATAAAGAGTGGTGGGGTTTATAGTACTTCTAACTTAGGAGTTTAGTGTTCTACGCAAAGAGGATTATGGTTTCACTAAATAATGTGAGCCAATGGCTTCAGCCTATGAGATACCTATAAAATACACTGGGGTCTCTTAGAGAATGTAGTTTTTAAAGATTAGGAGTTAATAAGCTTAACAAGAATCATTATTCCTCTTAAAACAGAATTATGAGAGAAAGTGAAGAAGAGGAAATGGGGGCAGGTGGTTTCTTTAAATGAGAAAAATGGCTAAAATACTTCGTAAGTACTACCTTCCCCTTCCCACCCCAAGTTTCATATCAGCTTTTAGGAAACTACTTTTTAAGATGATTTAAATTCACATTAGGCTAAAAACTATCATATACATTGCAAGACTTATTGAAAGTCTATTTGAGTAGCTTACAACCCTTGGCACACTGCTGTTTCAGTGATGAAAGTCAAAACTTAGTTGAAACTAAGCAACATTATTTGCTAAACAATGTTTAGCAATTCTACAGCCCAAAGTAAGGCTATCAAAACCACAACTTTCAGGAGATTATCCATTAGCATCCTTCACCACTCTTCAAAGGTACAGTACTACCAAAAGCTTATTTTAGGGGTCTGTGCCAGCATCCCTTATAAAGAAAGGCATGTAATCTGAAAAATAAACTGAAACATTAATTTTATAGGCAGATTTTCCCATTTCCCCACCAGCCCCCACCCACACACATTCAAGTTCACCCTTTGTGGGTGTCCCATGAACACCCCTTATTTTCTTATCATTAGCGGAGTCCCTACCATACAATTCAATCAAATTGTAACGGACTCCTTTCAAATCAAGACCCTTGTTTCCGTACAGAAAAATCTCATACATATCACCAATAAATAACCTGGAACACAACTTCCTCATTGATAGAATTATGGTAGAGCTACCCATTTCCAAGTGTCTTGGTGAATAGTAATAATGAACATTTTCTAATGCGATTCTCTCCCTTAATTAGCACACCATGTACCTGTCAGTCACACAACCAGAATTGGGTGGCATGCCTTTATACTCCACTAGTGTTTTAGTATTATCCGGTTGCCTATGCAGAAAGTACTCAATTGTTTCAACAATAGGGTTCCCTTTGTACTCAGGCACAATACTAAACTTCAGCATTTTAACAAGGATTTGATTTAGAATTTTACTTTTGCCAATTAGCACCAAGAACAGAGGTAAAAAGGAGGAAGACACATTCCATAGTAAGAGTTCTATAATGTACAAATTTGAATGGAAACATAACTAAGAACAAAGCCAAACCATTCAATTACTTTACCTACTTTTAAGGTTCCCCTGCTAACATATATATACTGAGAAACCAGGTTCCCATTGTACTAACAGACAACAGTAACAACCTACTTTTAATATTTAGTCAAAATGTCTCTTATTCTAATGGAAGGAGAGTCAATGAGGTTGACAATATACTGACAACACCATCGAAACACTCCAAAGCTTCATGGTGGGAAGAAGGGATATTTGTACTGTGTAGCATAAGCAACTCTCTCCAGATTTAGTGCTACATCAAAAGGAAACTATGGAAAAACAGGTTAACAAATATTTTACAATAAGAATGGTTATCTGCAACCCTAAGTTAACAGTCACCACTAACTCTTAGAAAAGAGAACAGATTTTTATAGTCCTACATATTTTGCCCAACAGAAGTAGCACAAGGAGATGTAAAAGTTACAGAGTACAAATGTATGTAGAGCTAAGCCTACTTTATGGTCACTACACTTCTTACTTTCAAGTTGAATTTTTCAGACTAAACCCCACCTTTATAATCACTTGAAGTAATACATGAAAAGACTTCATGTTTAACAATCTTTAATTCAAATGTGAAAGTTCATTACAAGCCATTTGTAGGGCTTGGGCTTGTTCTTTAAAAATAAGAATGGAGGAATGCAACAAAATGATCTTTCCACTTTTTCTTCAGAAACTTTCAAGGAAAGGATAGATCATAGTGCCATAAAAGATCCATTTAGTCATACCCACTTTCTCCCCCTACCAATAGTCTTACACCCATTCCATAATCTTAATACACATTCCTGAATGAAGATTTACAGTTCAGCTTTGCTTACATAACCATTTAAATACTTAGCACCAACTTGCTTCCTATAATGCCAAACAAATCAAATCATCAAACTACTTCAATATGCATCTCTTCTCTTTAAAACAAGGGGGTAGTTATTTGTAGAAAGTAGTACTTAGCCTACAAATACATTTCCCAGAAATGGCATATGCCATTCAAAGGCCTAGACACTCTCATGCTTTCAAAGTGGAATACCTAGCCTAATGTGCATAGAAGCATGAATGGCAAAAGTTGAAGATCAATATCATAACTATTTTTTTCTATTTATTTGAAGCACAGTAAAAAAAAAAATTGGTACACTTTGGAAATTCAGTGGCACAAGGTACACTGCCATAACTTGAGGGACATTATACAGTTTAAAAAAAAAGGAAATAAAAAGGAAAAAAAATTCCTGTTTCAAACACTGCATTACATAATTTTACCTGCCCAAACAGACCATTTACAAATATTAGGTCAATAAACTGCTAACATCCATAAAAAGGTAGCTTTCTTACTAAAATGCAAGAATTTAAAAGATTGGTATCTAAACAAGAAAAGACAAAAACAAACTGGAATGAAAGCCTAGATATCACATCTAAAATCGGGGTTTTTTGTTTGGGCCTTCATACTCTTCTCTCCCTCTACCATATCCTGCTGGAGTTCCAGGCCCCATTCCTCTAGGACCCTGTCCACCCACAGGTCCCGCACCTCCCTGCCCAAAGCGCTCAGTACGCTATTGAAACAGTAATTAACAGTTCATTATATGTAGTTGATGTCCATGTGTGTTAAGTAAATATTTTAGAAGGTTCCGTAGTCAACGTTCGTCGATACAATCACCAATGAGTCGATCCACAGGTACCGGGAACATAGAAAGGAAAAAAGGGTAATTTGAAAATTAGTTTACGATAATACATGCCTTGTGGTATGTTCCCACTTGAGCCATTCTCATACACCTGTTTCAAAGAATAGATCTTCCCTGTAGTGCTAAAAAATTTAAGAATTAGTGCAGATGTGAAAACCCATTCCAAAATGAGTTTTAAGAAATTTCACATCAGATTAACCCACTGGAAAGCTTGCAAACTTCTCACTTTGAAGATCTGAACAGGAAATTTAATTTCCAAGTAAGCCTGCCAAGCCCAACCAGACAGATTCAATTCACTCAGTCAAGTGACAAAGACCTACTCACCAGTTAGTGGCATGTGCTGCATAAGAAACCTTGTGCTTTTCAAGATCTTAAGACACATCTGCTAAGTTGCACAAATCTTAAAAGGTTCAAAGTTTTAATAAAATGCTACCAGACTACAAAAAGAAAAAGCATAAAAGACTAATAGATTTAGTCACTTAACCGGCACAATAACTTGATTAAAAAACATGTGCTGCCACATTCTCACAGGTATACCACCTTCAGAGCCATCACTATATAACCAGACAATTATGTTCACAGTACTATTCTGTATTATTGCAAATGGACTGAATATACAGCCCACCCCATAAGAGCCCAACTTCGCCTTTAGGTCTTAGAAAAATCCACTGATACTTTGTTATGATTCTGTTTTGGGTATCTCCCAAATAGCATTAACACCAAGCTTTAGTGACTGCAATAAAGCAGGACTTCATTATTCCATCTAGTTTTAGGTAATTCTAATCTTAGAAACCTATGCACCCAAACAGAAGAATCCTACAGATATGCAAGCACAGCATCCTGAACTGTCTTCCAAACTCCATTTAAAACAGATCAGTTACTGAGAGAATTACTCAAAAAAAAAAAAAAAACAAAACTAAAACGGCCACCAGAGTTTAATTGTTCCCATAATTTCAACATGTTTCCTACAAACTACTATAAGGCCACTTGAAAGGACTAAATCTCAATCCTTTAAGTTATTTTGCAAACTCTTACAAGTTTTATGATTTTAGCACACTGTACTGAGTATTTCAAAAAGTTAAAAAGGAAAATCTAGGGGTCTCACAATTGTGTTATTGTAACATCTGAAAACCCAGGAGCTACCTGTTCTTGGAATATAGAACCTTAACTGTGGGAACACATCAAATTAGATTTTACAAATTTGATATATACCTACTATCTGCCTTTTAGGAAGGATATAAACCATAATGTTACCCCAATTTTTTAAAAATTCAATTTCAAAAAAACTCACAGCACTACATTTAACCCAACCAGCTATTTACGACTCTAATTCTCAAAAAGTCTTAAGTAGATTTTAAATAGATGAGGCCCCATACTAACTACTTATGTTCCCATTTGTAGAATGTATCTAGTGAACTACACGCTGCAGCTTCCCTCCTTTGCCAAAAGCCCGTAGGTGAACCAATCCGATTCAATCGCTTGTGAAAATGCACTCTTCTCTAAACCCACCTCTAAAGCCAATATTCATTTCCCCTAAGGATTTTTAAAGCACTAATACAGCCACTCAGACCAATTCACTTGGTTGGTCTAAAGCATCCTGACAGGCTATCTGTACAGCTACAGTATGATAGCACCAAGATGGTTCAGATCAAATGCACACAACTAGTATGCTTAAAATTACCACTGATTTTTGCTACCCTGTAGCAAAATAGAGATGTCAGTTTATTTTAGATGGTGTACCTATGAACAGGCCCAACAGGTGGGAAAACGACGAGTCAAAACACTAAACAATTCCCTTTTCATCATGGGTAGAAGCCACACCAAATATAGGTCAAAGTCCTATACATCACTAAAACATGTCTAAAGCTACAAACTACAAGCCTGATTCACACTTATGGCAAATACCAACATAACGAATGACAGTTTGCCATTTGATTACTCTCACTTGGATGTAGAATAATCAGGTACCTTATCTATCATTTAGAATTTGGATTTGCCATGCGCTAGAGTGCAAAAGTACACAAGCAATATAACAGAAAGCACCTAAGTCTACTTATTGCCAAAGATAACTCCAACATACTACTAACAGCATTGACTTCTTGTTGGCAACCGTAATGTCTAGGTTACCATACACTGAGTTCTTCTATGTTGCCAAAGTATTCCTCAATAGGATTTACATGATAGGGGAACTAAAAGAGGTCCAGTCACCTACTTTAAAAAAAAAAAAAAACACACACATAAGTTGTGAAAATGAGAATTTCCTTGGTACTACGTCTCACAGGATACATTACCATGTCACTTCCCATCATGGAACCACTCATGGTTGCTGGTGGAACTCCAGGATTAGCTTCATAACCTATGCCACCACCACCACCTAGAGGTGGAAATTTCTGGCCTCCTGAACCATAGGGATCTAGGAAACAAAAATGCTGGTTACGACTCAACCAAAACACTGCTCTCTAATGGTACTGATAATTTGATTTTCATGCTTACCTCCCATGTTCATTGCTCCTCCACCACCCATTCTCATGTCTCTCTCTCTCTGAAAAAAAAAAATCTCTTTCACACATCTGTACTATACCCACAACAAGTATTCTTGAGAACAGAAATTTCCAAAACATAAAAAAAAATTTTAACTTTTAAAAGAAGACCAAGTCAACTTCAAAATCAACATTCTGAAACTAGTTATTAAGATTCAATTATCAGAAGATCTATAAAGCTTCTTCCCAACCAATGAAATCTTTTGGCCCAACTAAGAAGATAAAATTCAACGCATATCAGTCATCAAAAGTAATACAATTGTTTACAGAAAAAATAAAAAGCCTGGCCCGGTGGCGTAGTAGTTAAGTTTGCATGCTCGGCTTCGGTGGCCCAGGGTTCACAGGTTCGGATCTCGGGCGCGGACCTACACACATCAAGCCGTACTGTGGCGGTGTCCCACATATAAAATAGAGGAAGATTGGCACAGATGTTAGCTCAGGGACAATCTTCCTCAAGCAAAAAGAAGATTAGCAACACATGTTAGCTCAGGGCCAGTCTTCCTCACACACACACACAAATTAGCTATAATGTAAAATGTTCTACTTAACTGAGTAACATTTCGTTCTAGGTACCTACAAGTTTTATAGACAACTCCAATTAGATCACAACAGAAGTATACTTACTGGATCCATGTAGCCCATCCGGCTATAACTTTCCTCTCTTTGGCGTCTCATTTGTTCTTCCATCTCACGCTGACGAATCATCATCTCTTCTTCCCTTCTACGTCGTTCCTCCTCTTGCCTGGAAATATTCATCAAGCATATAAACCTGAGTGTTATCCCCATCTTTTATAATTCAATTTGTAGAAAGCTAGTAGTTCCCCTAAAAGCTTTACAAAGTCTAGGTTAGAGCAAACACACACAAAGGTCTGGAAAGTGAGTCTAAGAGAATAGCCCTAGAGGCATTCTGGCAGAGAAAATAAGCAATATTAATGAAATTCTTACAGTCTATTCCAATTTAAGAGTTAGACCACTGACACGGTATCTAACCTCTTTGAACGCATCTGACTCACCTGCAAAATTTAGGTACAGCTTTCCTCTAAATGTTAATGCAGAACCAAAAACCTTAGTTCAACAAAATTTTACCTCAATTGCATTTCTTTACGTTTCTGCATTTCTTGATTGTGAAGTTCTTCCATGCGTCTTAATTCTTCCTGGCGTCTCATCAGATCTGAACATTGGAAAATTTTGTTTTGAATTCACATTAATGAATTTCAAGTAAGTTAAAAAAGCAATTGGTCCTATCACAAAGGATTTTTTTTTTTACCTTGACGCAAAAGATTTGCCTGATGCTCATGATAGGCATCTTCCATTTCACTTTCCAGTTTGTCTTTTGCATCTTTCATGTTTTTTTCAACTTGTTCCCTTTGCTGTTTTTCCATTTCATCCAGGGACTTCCAGCGCTGAGAATATTCGTACTCAAATGTGCCATGCTGGGCAAAACGAGGAGGAGTTTCTCTCTCTCTGACAATATTTAAACGTGAATCAATTTGTGGATGCACACAAAAAAATACTATTTGATTCCCCTAAAAACACTGGCCTTTCCCCTGGCCCTATCACCTGTAAGGAATATCAAAAGCCCAAGAACACCCTGGTTCACATAAAATATCTTCACACGACACACAATACATGCCCCAGAATGATACAGTAACAGAGTACGGGCACTGGAAAGAAATCCTCCTTTTTCCATTTCCTAATTCTATTTGCTCTAGCCAAAACCTAGTCAAGAAATACATTTTCCCATTCTTTTTTTTTTTTTTTTTTTTTAAAGATTTCATCTTTTCCTTTTTCTCCCCAAAGCCCCCCGGTACATAGTTGTGTATTTTCAGTTGTGGGTCCTTCTAGTTGTGGCATGCGGGACGCCGCCTCAGCGTGGTTGGATGAGCAGTGTCATGTCCGCGCCCAGGATTCGAACCAATGAAACACTGGACCGCCTGCAGCGGAGCGCGCGAACTTAACCACTCGGCCACGAGGCCAGCCCCACATTTTCCCATTCTCAAAATACGAAGACACCGACACATCATGCAGTTGTTCTAAGGACAAAATAAGACTGCATGTGAAACATACCTACCTCAGAAACAAACATCAGACATTTAACTGCTTCAAAACCTCTAACTTTCTGAGCCTGAGGTTTTTATTAAGCACATCCATTTAGAAGAATTTTGCATATTTTAAGCACATTTGAAAAATTCCTAGAACAAGTTACCATTTACACTTAAAAACTGCCCCAAAGTTTAATCAATCTTACTTTTGATACATTGGATTCTTCTGTGCAAGTTTTTCAGGAAGACCATCTTCATCATCTAATTGTTCGAGTGGTTCCACAATGACTGGACGAGGAGTTCTAATAACAAAAATAGCGCCATCTTAACTCTGTTCCACTTGCAACTTCCTCATACAAATTAATGAAGAGAAATTATTGGAATAATCACAAGAACTTACGTTGTCAGTAGGAAAACGCCTTCACTGCACCTTTCAAATGCTTTTCTTGCTGCTGGTTTAGAAGCAAATTCAACAATGCCTTTCCCTGTAGACCTTCCACGATCATCCACAATTACTACAGCCCTTTCAATAGGACCAAACTGGCTAAAGGCTTCTTCCAACAGTTCATTGGAAACGTAAGGTGAAAGATTTCGAACAGAAAGGGCAGCGGCATGTGTGGCAAAGCGAACCCGAAGCTGTCTACCTCTCATGGGGGTATCGTCAAGTTCAGCTTTGGCAATTTCAGCCAATGCTCTAGACTCCTGAAAGTATCAGACACACTCACGTTAATGATCTCAAAATTGGCTAATGCCCGCTCTGAAACTGCCACAAGCCTAATTCCCACTCCTATTCTTCCTGCGGCTCAGGTCAAGTGGCTTCAGGCAGCCCTCCCTGACACCATTCAGGGCAGGCAATTAAAAGCTTTGCCCACTCCCCTCCTTTCTTAGATACCCACAATTATACACTGACCAGCAACTGCATCTTTTCTCAAAAATAATAAAAATTCTGAAAACCCACTTATTTTTGTTGGTTTAAAAACCAGTATGTAGTAGCAAAAAAAAAAAAAAGACATTTTTAATTCTACATAAAATCAAACTCACAAGCTTAATAAATCCGAATCCTTTGCCTTTGTTGATAAAAACTTCTCCTGGTTCTCCATATTTAGCAAATAGTCTTTTGAATTCATCCTCCGTGATATCAGCGGGTAGATTCCCAACAAACAACCGACAGCGCTGAGTGTACGTTTTCTCTCCAGGCCTCCTCAAGAGAGACAAGTTGGCTTTAAACCCCTGATGAAAAAGGATGGGAATTTCAGACACCAGCGACCTCTGCAAGTAGGAAAACCCAGCAATAATTTTCGCTTTTCCCGAACTGGCTAAGTTATCGGGTTGCTCCCCTGTTCCGTTTCAAGTCAAAATCAGGGCTCTACTACATTTGCGGAATTTCCAATATGATCGCCAATATAATCCTAACACCAAAAAACCCAAATAATCCAGGATACTCTTGAGAACAGACACACAGACCTCTCTACACAGCAACCTGTGTGTCAGCCACCTCGTCAGCCGTATATGCTGAGCGTCCCCGACAAATCTAAATCTCGGCAGACAAAACTTAAAATGATAATCGAGCCTTAAATGAGAAAAGACAACGACCAAAATCCCGCTGTCACCGGGACGACTTGCGCCTGCGCCGCTGAGACCGGAACTCTCCCATCTCCGCCTCTCTCACGCCCTGCTGCACTCGTTCCCCGGGACCCGCTAGCTCTAACAGGCCGCATCACAGCCTCCCAGCGCCTCCTTCCTCCGCCCCGCCCCTCGGTCCCCAGGCAGGCGGGACGCCAGGCCGGGGCGACCAGAGGCCCCACGCCGGCCCCCTCCCCGGCAGCCGGCCCCGCCCCCTGCCGCCCGCGCAGGCGTCCTTTCCGGTGCCCGACAAAATGGAGGCCGCGGAGGGGAAGGAGGAGGGGGCCGCCGCCATCTTAGGGAAGCCGACGCGTCCTCCGGAGACACTCACCTCCGAGTCGGAGATCTTCTCCTCGCTGCGGCCGCCGGGCCCGCCGGGCGGGGGCCCTTGGTGGTGCTGCTGGTGGTAGGGCGGGTGGTGCTGCCGGCCCCCGCGGGGCTCCCCGCCGCCCCGGTGCGGCGGCTTGGGGTGGCCGCCAGGAGTGCTTAGGCCCGGACCCCCGCCGGGCTTCGGCCCGCCTGGCATTTTGCCGCCTTTCGGGCCGCCGGGGCCGGGGCCCTGCTTAGGCCCTGGGACTGGGCCCCCTGCGGGAGGCGGCGGCGGGCCCCCGGCCTGAGGGGGGGTGGTGGGGACCCCGCTGCTTGGCGGCGCGGGCGGGGGCGCGCCAGGGGGCGCCGAGGTGACAGCGGGCGGCGGGGTCGGCGTGGGGCCCGGTCCCGGGGGGGCCCCCGAGGTCGGGGGAGTGGCGGGCGGCGCCGCGCCGGAGGCCGGCGGAGCGCTGCCGACCCCGGGAGCCGGGCCGGGTCCCTGAGGAACGACAGGCTTGGACGAGTCCGGGGGCGGCGGCGGCTGCTGATGCGGCGGCTGATGCGGCGGCTGATGCGGTTGCTGGTGAGGCGGCGGCTGAAGCGGCGGCGGCTGCTGTGGGGGCGGCTGCTGAGGCGGCGGCTGCTGCTGCTGTTGGTGCGGAGGCGGTGGCGGGATCGGGGGCTTGGGGCCACCCTGGCCCGGCCCGGGACCCATGGGTCCGCGGTTCTGATTGAGGCCCATGCCGGGCGGCGGGGAGCGGAAGTCGTGGAGGCCGCCGCGGCCGCCGCCGCCTCCTCGCCGGTGGAAGCCGCCGCCACCACCGCCGCGACTCCGGAACCGATCCCGAGACATGTCTGTGACCAAGGGGCGGTCGAGGCAGAAGCGGAGAAGGCGCTCAGGAAACGTGGATGCCACCTTGCTTCGCACAAGATGGCGGATGACACAGGCGGCGCGCCGCCTTTGTCCTCTTCTTATATAGGCCGGCTGGCGTGGCCCCGCCTACTTCTCGATCGTAGCTCCAGTAGCCAATTGCAAGTACGGTACCTGATGACACTAAGTTACGAAGCGATAATCTTTCCTATTGGCTCCCGATTAAGAGGCGGGAGGCCTGGAGTGGCTGAAGTTTCCAGTCGGCCAATGAGCGAAAAGGAGTTGGCTGTAGGCCACTGTGATTTGCTGGGAGAAATTTGAATGCGTTCTCTGGAGGAATTTTCCCGTGAAAGCAAATAGCCAGGACCCTATCAGCTCCTGGGGGGAGATGTTAGAGGGCCCTTTTGTTTCTTGATTGCCCCTAGGAGCAGTCTGCGGGTGTCCTTTCCCAGAAAGAACAGAGATTCCCCGGTTCAAAAGCATAAATTAAGTGCCTACTATCTACCTTGTACTAGGCCAATGAAGTTAGAGAAATAAGATCTTACCGATTTCACACACACAATCTTACTGATTTCCTTTTGGAATACAGGTTTCTTTTAGCAGTATAAACTTCGCGATATGTTCAAGTGAATGCACTCTTTGTACAAAAGGAATAGAGGCCTTGATTTTGTGTGTGTATATAGACTAACAATTTACAAACACAAATCACAGGAGGAATATAACATTTTTCTTAATTCCACTATCACTCAACACTTTATGAATAGATTAAGATACTTCAAAATTACGATATTAAAATATGTATATGAAATCAACCAATGGGCATCGTCCTTTCTGCTTCGAAATCTGCAACTTCTTTAAAGTGCACTAGCAATATTCCTTAATACCCCTCCTAGTTACTGTCATCTGTGGACCTTTTGGTGGATCATTCCTCCCTCAGTTAATATTAGCTCATGGCTCATTGTCTTCCTTTCCAGCTCTACTTCTGTTCATCCAACATCTTTGTGGATGACCACCCAATACTCTGTCAATTCTTTACCTGCTCACCGCCAACAATCTTCCATCCTACATCAACCATCCCCCGCCCCATCATGGTTATCCCTGTGTTTGTTATTGCCGGTAACCACACCATCTCTAAAATCTCTATTTCATCCCAACTGTGTGATCATAGTAACTCTGATTCTTTGACTTCATCAAAACCTCCAAACAATTAAGTGTATTACTTTTTCACTCTCTCTCACATTCTTATATTTATAACTTGTGTCACCCAGTTTAGATGTTATGATTGCCTACAAATACGTACTACTCTTGTTTTTCTCTTTCTCCATTATACTCACCTGATAAAACCCCAATTCTAATTGGACCCAACAATTCACCTTCTAAAGAAAACAAGTTAAAATGAGGACTGAGGCTTTCACTTTAAATTCTTGACCACAAGCCTCAAAAGGGCATTAGACTTTTCTGGCAATCTTACTGAATTTCCCTAGTAAGTTCACTTTCCCACTTCCAGAGGTAGGGTATTTCATGCTTTCTCTGTTCAAACCCTACACCTTTTTTTTCTCACTCCACCATAACTAATGACTTCTCATATTTCTTTGAGAAAATGAAAATTATCATCAAAAAAATCATCAGAAAGGAACATTCTCATCCAACTGGCACGCCACAAGCCTTCTTACATTTGTACCCATCTTCTCTTGTCTTCCTTCCTGATACTATGAAAGACGTGTCTTTGCCCCGTCAAAGGGCAAACCCCCCTAGTGCTATGCATCCCACCCCCTCATGCATTCTCAAAGGGTTTTCCTTGCTGTATCATCAGTTGCTTCTACTGGATCATTACCATCTTAAAAGTAAAACCTTCCCTTTATCCTATCATCTCATTTCTTCACTCTTTGCAACAAAACTAAAACCAGTTGTCTACACTAGAGGTCTCCATTTCCTCACCTCTATTTCCTCTTCAATCCACCTTAATCTGTCCACCCTTCTCTTAAACTTACCAAGGATACCAATGAGCCACGTTGCCAAATCCAAGAAACATTTCTCCATATTCATCTCTTTTATGTGTCAGCAACATTCAACATAGATGGCATTCTGTCTTTCATGAGACACTTTTCTCACTGGCCTCTGTGACACCACAGTCTCATGATTTTCCTCCTACCTCAGTGATCCGTCTCCTTTGCTGACTCCTCCCTTGGAGGAACTTTAAATGTTGAGATGTTTCAGGGCTCATTTCGGGGCCCTGTTTTCTTCTTCTTCTCCTTGTCCGTCTCCTTCTCCTTCTTTTCCTTCTTCTCCTCCTCTCCCTCCTCCTCCTCCCCGCCAAAGCCCCCCAGTACACAGTTGTACATTCTAATTGTGAGTGCCTCTAGTTGTGGCATGTGGGACGCTGCCTCAGCATAGCTTGACGAGCGGTGCCATGTCCGGTCCCAGGATCTGAACCTGCCAAACCCCAGGCCACCAAAGCAGAGCGAGCACAAACTTAACCACTTGGCCACAGGGCTGGCCCTCTGGGCCCTCTCTGAGAACACTCTCTCCTTATCTAGATAAACTATTCGAGACTTCAAGCACCATCTAAATGTTAATAATCTAATTCATTTTTCCATGGTAGGGTAGATCTCTCCTCTGAGTGCCCAACTCATATATCCAACTACTTATTAGATGCTCCACTTGGGGGATTAGCTGGCATCTCAGATTTAATATGTCAAAACTGGAACTCTTGATTTTATCAACCTAACCTGTTCTTCCCCGAGTCTTCCCCAGTTTAGTAAATAGCATCACCTAGTTGTTAAACAGTAACAACAAGGATTCATCGTCTTCATAAAATCCAAAAATCAGTTCTCCCTCCAAAATATATCTCAAATCCATTTACTTCTCTTCCTTTCTACCACTACAACCTAATCTTTTTCACCTCCAACTCTCACCTGAGTTACTGCAACCACTTTTGAACTTGTCTCCTTGCTTGCTTTCTGAGTCCTCTCTAATCCATTTTCCATATCACAGCTAGAGTGATCTTTTAAGAAAAGATAATTGAGATGTCATTTTCCTCCCCTAAAGTCCTCAGTGGCTTCCGGTTGCTCTTAGAATAAAATCCAAACAACTTATCAAGATCTACAAGGCCTGACTTGATCTGACCCCTGTCTGCTGCCCTAATCTTATCTCTCTAGTTCCCTGACCCCATCCACAGGAAGCACCTATCTGTTCTTAGGATTTATCAAGTTACTTTGTCTGCCTGCTTTTTGCCTCGGGGTATTTGGACTTGCTGTTTACTCAACCTTAGGTGCTCTTCCCCCAACTTTCTGCGGAATTATGGCTGGTTCATTCTTCTATCTCAGTTTGAATGTCACCTCAAAAAAGCCTTCCCTGCCAATCATCACATCTAAAGGAAGCCTCTCCTCTGTGTTACACAATCCTGTATGCAATGTAATATGCATAACAGCTCTCTTCACAATTTGTCTTTATCTTGTTTATTTCTTTACTTGTTTATTGTCTGTCTCCTCTGTCAGACTGGGATTCTGTCTGAGTTCTTTAAGGGTGTACCACTGGTACCTAAGACAGACACGAGCACAGAGATGCTTAATAAAGATGTGTTGAATGAATGAATGAAAGCATACTGGTGAAGAACAGGCTCTGGTTCCATCTCCAGGGCCTTGTCCCAAGATCCTTAACTTTTCTGACACATTCCCTAAGGGGTACACACTCCTTAGGGAAGTTGTGAGGATCACTTGACATGTTTAGTACCTTCTAAGTGCTCAGTAAATACTAGCTATTGTTATGAAGAAATCAGAGACCTCTAAAGGCACTTGAGTATTACAGCCCAGAAGACAAATGGAGTTCACTAATAAAAGTCTGGTTAGTGTATTGTTCTTGAAGAGACAAGGAAGAAATTTTAGAATGCATTTCAAAAGAAAGTCTATCCTTGAATTTAGCAGTAGATTAAAAGAATGATCCACCACAACTAAGTAGGGTTTTTCTTAATGGGAAGAGGCATGTCTTTATATTAGGAAAGCTATTAAGATATTAGAGAAAAACTATTGAGCTGATACATCCCATCAATAAATCAAATAACAACAAGCATGTGGATGCTGAAAAGGCATTTTATAAAATTCACTCATTGAGTTAAAGTTTTTAAAAATTTGGAACAGGAGGATAATTTTTTTTCTTCTTCTCCCCAAAGCTCCCCAGTACATAGTTGTATATTCTAGTTGTAGGTCCTTCTAGTTCTGCTATGTGGGATGCCACCTCTGCATGGCTTGATGACCTGTGCTAGGTCTGTGCCCAGGATCCAAACCGGTGAAACCCTGGGCCGCCGAAGCAGAGCATGAGAACACAACCACTCGGCCACAGGGCCAGCCCCATTTTTTTTCTTTTTAAATCAGGTGTTTATAAATAAGAAAGCATACATTAATTACATAAAAATAGTTTTCGAATAGTGAAGTCATCATATTGGTTTTTTGGGGTTTTTTTGAGGAAGATTAGCCCTGAGATAACATCTGCTGCCAATCCTCCTCTTTTTTTTTTGCTGAGGAAGACTGGCCCTGAGCTAACATCTGTGCTCATCTTCCTCTGCTTTATATGTGGAACACCTGCCACAGCATGGCTTGATGAGCAGTGCCATGTCCGCACCCGGGATCCAAACTGGTGAACCCTTGGCCACCAAAGTGGAACATGAGAACTTAACCGCTGTGCCACTGGGCCAGCCCCCATCATATTGTTATTAGCAGCAGCAAAGGAGAAAACAGGGACAGCGATGCAGATGCTCCTGACAGATATAAAGGTAGAGCTGTGTTGTTTTCCTTAACTGGAAAAAAATGTTTGTGACTCCTGACTTAAAGCAAGCACAAGAGGCCTCCCTCGAGCCTGGTGGACGCAGGCACTGGGGAGGGGGTGGGGAGGATTGAAACTGTGTGGAGCTCCAGGGTGGGGTCCCTTGGATAACTGGCAAAAGGGTTTCTCCTCCCCCCTGCCAGATGAGCGAGTTCTTTTTCGGTTAAAAACAACCCAGAAAACAGGACAGCTACCAGGTAAGAAAAGAGTTTCTTAAAAAGGAACCACCATCTACAGGTATGATACAACAGTGTAAAAGGAAACAAAGTAATATTTACATGGTCATTGTTTTCACATTGGCTAGTTCTGTACAAAAAGCAGAATATTATGTGTATGAGTTAGCTGCTGCATAGATCTGAATGTTATTGATGTTATTTTTTCCTTCATTAAAAATCTTCTTTCTGAGTAATTAAACGGAATACAGTATCATTTTGACATGGATGTTACACACAGTAAGAGTCAGCAGCCTGCAAGATAGATTCCTCTTCTCCCTTCTTCTGAAAAGAAATGACTGCAGCTTCATGAATGGGAACCAGGTCTTGGGCCTGGGGTCGGCCTGGGTATGGTGGTCCAGAGCGGGTCTGGCAGTCGCAGCTGTCTGGCGGACCTGGGCCCTGGAGGACAGAAGCAGCGGGGACAACCCCAAGCCCCCCAGCCTCACCCAAGAGCTGCCCAGGAAGGCTCGAGCTGCTGGTGAAGGGGGAGCCCACCGCGTCTGGTTCCCACTCCACCAGCTCTGGCGGGCCACAGGACCCAAGAGGTATAATTCTTTTAAAAAATCTTATTATTTTAATGGTAAAAAAATGTTCAGATTGTACCAACTACCTCTGGAAATGGAAAAGCGGTAAATTCTAAATAATGAGAACAGCTGCCCCTTAGTGACCATTGACGTTGTACCAGTCACTCTATTATCTCAATTAATCTTCACAACAATGCTGTGAACTAGATACTATGATTATTCCCATTTTACAGATGAAGAAACTGGGGCTTACAGAAGCTGAGTAATTTTCTCAGCGTTACACAGCTAACGAATGATGGAGCTGAGGTTTCAGTCCAGATCTCTCTGGCTCTAAATTTCAAGCTCTGAGCCATTCTGCTATACTTCCTCCTCTTTCCTTCTGGATATTGATGCTTAGGTTCAGTTGTAGGTTTAGTTATTAATTTTTCAAAAATTACACGAGTAGTACATTTTACACATGTTAACTGCAAAAGATCCAAGTAATGAATAAGTTTCTGGAGTAAAATTCAACCCTCATTCACTCACTCCCACTCTATTGTTAAAAGTTCGATGTGTGTACCCAAAAGAAAATTCTTTTTTTTTTTTTTTTAAAGATTGGCACCTGGGCTAACAACTGTTGCCAATCTTTTTTTTTTTCTTTCTGCTTTATCTCCCCAAACCCCCACTGTACATAGTTGTATATCTTAGTTGCAGGTCCTTCTAGTTGTGGGATGTGGGACACCGCCTCAACGTGGCCTGACGAGCGGTGCCGTGTGTGCGCCCAGGATCCCAACCCTGGGCCACCGCAGCGGAACGCGCAAACTTAACCACTCGGCCACGGAGCCGGCCCCAGAAAATTCTTTAATATGACAAGAAATAGCTGCCTCAGTGTGGAGATTCCTCAAAAAATTAAAAATAGAACTACCAGACGATCCAGCCATCCCACTACTGGGTATTTATCCAAAGAGCTTGAAGTCAGCAATCCCAAAAGTCCTATGCACCCCAATGTTTATTGCAGCACTGTTTACAATAGCCAAGGCATGGAAGCAACCTAAGTGTCCAGCAACAGACGAATGGATAAAGAAGATGTGGTACATATATACAATGGAATACTACTCAGCTGCAAAACAGAACAAAATCATTCCATTTGCAATAACATGGATGGCCCTTGAGGGAATTATGTTAAGTGAAATAAGCCAGCGAGAGAAAGATAATCTGTGTATGACTCCACTCATATGAGGAATTTAAAATTATGGACTAAGAACAGTTTAGTGGATACCAGGGGAAAGGTGGGGTGGGGGGTGGGCACAAAGGGTGAAGTGGTGCACCTACAACATGACTGACAAACATTAATGTACAACTGAAATTTCACAAGATTGTAACCTATCAATAACTCAATAAAAAAAAAGAAGATACGGTATATATATATACAATGGAATACTACTCAGCCTTAAAAAAAGACAACTAGACATTCACAACAACATGGATGGACCTTGAAGGAATTATGTTAAGTGAAATAAGCCAGATAGAGAAAGACGAACTCTGTATGACTCCACTCATAGGTGGAAGTTAAACATAGAGACAAAGAGAATTGATTGGTGGTTACCAGGGGAAAGGGGGGTCGGGGGAGGGCACAAAGGGTGAAGTGGTGCACCTACAACATGGCTAACAATAATGTACAACTGAAATTTCACAAGGTTGTAAACTATCATAATCTTAATAAAAAGTTAAAAAAAAGAAATAGCTGCCTCAAATAATAGCCAATATCATAACAATAGCCAAAATTAATTGATCATTTACTAGATGCTAGAGTAGTAAATACTTAATATGGAATTCTCGTTATGACTCTGAGATAGATAGTATTGTTTTCCCCTTTGACAGATTAAAAAACCAAGGACCCTGTAATCCAAGCTAACATGGTAATGTGATTTCTCACCTAGCCATTTGCAAAGCTTCCTGAATGGTGTCACAATGCCCTCCTCCTTTCTATTTTCCAGGCAGCAACCAAAATTATCTTTGTAGAGAGCAAATTTGATGCTTCTTCCTCGCCTCTTTAAAACCCTAATTGTCTTCACATTGTCCTCAGGAGAACAATCCCTAATGGCCTTCCATTCCCTGGCCATTACATTCCTCTCCAGTCATCCCTCCCTCTTGCATTCTTTGCTGCACTCACACTGACTGCCTTTTAGTTTTCTTGACTTAATCATGCTCTCATTCGAAATAATCTCTCCCTAGCCACTCTCTTCCCACTTTTTGGTTAGCTCCTATCCATCTTTCAGGACTTCACTTTTACCTGCCCTTCTCTGAAGGCCTTCTTTGACCCCAAAGACCAAGTTGCTTCATTTGATTGGTGCTCTGTACTTTCACTCTCATAACATGTGTCCTCCTTTATTGTAGAGATTTTCTAAATTGTATCATCTAGACTGTAAGATCATGAGGGCAATATCTGAGATTCTCTCTCCTTTTTTTTTTTTTTTTTGAGGAAGATTAGCCCTGAGCTAACTACTGCCAATCCTCCTCTTTTTTTGCTGAGAAAGACTGGCCCTGTGCTAACATCCGTGCCCATCTTCCTCTACTTTATACGTGGGACACCTACCACAGCATGCCTTTTGCCAAGCCGTGCCATGTCGGCACCAGGGATCCCAACCCGCCAACCCCGGGCCGCTGAGAAATGGAAAGTGTGCACTTAACCGCTGCACCAGTGGGCCGGCCCCTGAGATTCTCTTTTAACCACCAAATTCCCAGGGCCTAGAGCTGGGATACTCAATATGTATTTGAAAGAATGAATGAATGAATCCATTAATCTTTCCTTATCTGAACCATTGAAGTATGCCCCTAGTCATAAATGATTAATTTCAGATATTAAACATAACTCCATAGTTCAAATGTGTGTAAATTATGCTGGATGGTAGGTAGAACAATCCTCATCTAGTAATACTCTGATATGGGTGAACTTACAATTCAAAACTATAATTACAATACATAAAAAGTGTGATTATCCTCTGGTTTGACTTTTTCTGAGGCCTAGAAGGGTAGGGGATGGAGATAATATGCTTGATGAAACACATTGCTGCTCCCTAGTGAATAGTAATTGAACTGATTAAATTTACATCTTCAGCTGTTTCCCAGGGCCTGAGAATCTGTGTTGATCAGCTTAATATGTGTTAATTTCACGGTTCCAACTTTGCAGAGGCTATTCAGTTTCCGGATCTATCAGCACTTGTCTTTGTAGGTTCGTGGACACAAGAGAGGCCTCAAATTATTTTGTTAGTGTGCAGAAAAGAGGGCACCTAAGTTCCCCAAATGGACGCCCCCCTGTAATAAGTGGTTCCTAGAGGGGCCCCACTGGCATACTCTAATGGTGCAGTGAAGATCCTCACCACTAGGTGTCTCAGTGGCCGTGCCACTTCCTCCACCTCCTTGGAAAGCAGCGAGCTGCACCAGCTCCATTACTCCATTGTTGAGCCTCCAAGCAAATAACCTTTCCGAAGGGTTGATTTCAATACCTCGGTAAATTTTCCAGCAGATCTAATCAGTAGGCAGATGGCGTCTCTCAATACCAGAAACATTGGATTATCCGCAGTGTCTCACTGCTATTGCTCTCCTTTGTTTAGGAATATCATGCTGTGTTTGTAGTACATCTCTTTCTTTATTTCTCTGTTTATTTATTTATAGGGGAGGGAGGAGTCTTAGCCTGAAGTGATTATGACGTTCGACCTCATCTTGATCTCGTCCCCACAGTGAACTAAATTTCTTCCAGGATTTCTCCACACAGGTGCTGTCGTCTTGAAGGCATTGATCACTCTTCAACTGCAGCTAAATTGACTACTTGGACTGATTTTAAAGGTCAAAAAAATTCAGAATTTAAAGAATCACCAAATGAAGGAAGATAGTGTAGAGACAGATCCTATATATATATATATATATATATGAATTTTTTTTTCCATAAGGGGACATCAGAAATCAATGAGAAAGGAAAGAAATATTCAACAAATGGTATTAGAATAAGTAGTTTCCAAAAAAATTTTTTTTATCAAATTAATTCCAGATGGATTAAAGAGATAAA
Organism: Equus przewalskii; assembly: GCF_037783145.1. Classification (NCBI taxonomy): domain Eukaryota; kingdom Metazoa; phylum Chordata; class Mammalia; order Perissodactyla; family Equidae; genus Equus; species Equus przewalskii. The sequence continues at coordinate 21,912,899 of NC_091832.1, read as the reverse complement.
TATATTTTAAAATCAAATCCTGAAAGAAAGAGAAAAAAGTAGAAATGAACATCAGATATTTGTCAGGAAGAGACATATCTAAGATTTAATATGACAAAACAAAGAACAAAATAAAATATCAATGAATTTCCCTGCATGAAGATTAGAAATCGCCATGTAAAAAAAAAAGACAATAACAAAAATGAAAAGTTAAACTGAAAAAATAATTGCAAAGACAAATTATAGGTGGCTAATATCTTTAATATATAAAGAATTTATACAGCTTTATTTAAAAAAATCACCAAGATCCCAATAAATAAACAGCCAAATAAATGAACAAACATATGGAAAATATTCATCTTCACTGATAATTACAGAAATGCAAATTAAAATAAGATACCATTTTTCATTTAAGTTAACATAAATTGAAACAGCCACTGCTGATATAACGCTTTTGGAAAATAATTTAGCATGCCCTTTAGCAAATTCATTCTCTTTCTCTCTCTCCTCCTTCCCCCTCAGTCTCCCTCTCCCTCCAGCTCCCTCCCATCCGTCTCTTTCATTCATTCATTCATTTTTATTGAACAAATACCCTCTGTGTGCCTGCTGGAATCTAGCCTAAATTCTAAATACAGAAAAAACTTTATGTACAGATTTATTCCTCTCAACATGATCAGTAATAGTCTCAAATTGGAAACATCTTACATTGTCATCCATTGACACGGTGACCAAATGTCTTGTTTTGCTCAGGACAATCTTGGTTTATGCTTGATGTCCCAGGGTAATTATTAAATGGCGCCTCATAATAAGACAACTTTCTGGCTGATGGCAGTCAAGTATCTTGAGGAAGGGCCAGCCTTTCTAATTTGTACAAAAGCACCATTGGGATTAGCTGCTACCCATGGAGTTACTGAGGTTGGGTGATTTCTGGTTTTGTCTGTATTTTTCTGTAATTTTCAGATTTTCTAAAACGGACTTTATATGCTTATGGGCTTTACAAGCATTAACTGATTTAATTTTCAAAATCCTATAATTATTTCTTTTTTCTTATTTCACTGCTTTTTTAAAAAGGAGGAAATTGAAGACTGAGAGATTAAGTTACTTACCTAGAGTCACACAGTTGTTAAGTGGTAGAACCAAGATTTACACCCAGGCAGTCTGTCTCTGGACGTTTAAACACTAAGACCTCCTGTCCTTTGGAACCACTATATCCAACTGGGCATTTATAGGGGAATAAAGACTACCTGTGCTCATAAATGTTACTTGAAAATACTTCAAATAATAGCCCAAAAAGGTCTCTCTTTATCTCTTAGAAACAAAATATTTTCTTTTAAGTCCACGAATTAGAAACACAGTTGATTTTTTAAAAAACATGAGATGCAAAACTTCATAAACAGTAAGTAAACTGTAAGAATCCCAAATACCAACTTTTGATACATGGTTATATTTCTGATTAAATTTCAACATACATTAAATACTCGCAATAAAAATATCTGCTTTAAGTGTATTGGTGAACAAATAATATTTTTCTTACATGATTAAAGTAAATTAAACAACATGCATTACTATTTAAATGAGGAAATGTAAACAATTATGTATACTTTAGAGTATTATTAAAGATTTATAAAAACAACTATACAGAGCCAGCCCTGGTGGTCTAATGGTTAAGATTCACTGCTGTGGCTTGGGTTCGTTTCCCAGTTGTGGAACCACACCACCTGTCTGTCAGTTGTCATACCGTGGTGGTGGCTCACATGGAGAACTAGAAACTAACAACTAGGACATACAACCATGCAGTGAAGCTTTAAGAAAAAAACAAAAAAACTGTACAATGCTACCTTTAACTATATGTTAATGTAAAATAAATTATTTAACTTAAAATCACTTTTTTTAAATTGAGGTTATGATAGTTTACAGCCTTGTGAAATTTCAGTTGTACATTATTATTTGTCAGTCACATTATAGGTGCACTCCTTCACTCTTTGTGCCCACCCCTCCTTCCCCGTGGTAACCACTAATCTGTTCTTTATGTCCACGTGTTTGTTTATCTTCCACATGAGTGGAATCATACAGAGTTTGTCTTTCTCTATCTGGCATATTTCGCTTAATGTAATACCCTGAAGGTCCATCCATGTTGTTGTGAATGGAACGATTTTATCCTTTTTTATGGCTGAGTAGTATTCCATTGTGTATATATACCATATCTTCTTTATCCATTCGTCAGTCGATGGGCACTTAGGTTGCTTCTACGTTTTGGCTATTGTTAATAATGCTGCAATGAACATAGGGGTGCATGAGTCTCTTTGAATTGTTGATTTCAAGTTCTTTGGATAGATACCCAGTAGTGGGATGTCTGGGTCATATGGTATTTCTATTTTTAATTTTTTGAGAAATCCCCATACTGTTTTCCATAGTGGCTGCACCAGTTTGCATTCCCACCAACAGTGTATGAGGGTTCCTTTTTCTCCACAACCTCTCCAACATTTGTTATTTTTTGTCTTGGTTATAAAATCACTTTTTTTTTTTATCATATACTACAGAAGGACAAAATTTAAATCATCTCCTTAAAAGGGACCCTGGTATATTCAAGTGTCACCTCACCGTCTGAATCATACTACTATAGTACCAATCAATTGGTACCAGATCGGTAAATTCCCCTTGATGGACTTGAGTATTCACCAGTCTCATCTGCTATAGAGTCACAGATCATGTTGGTGGTCGGCCGTAGATATCTCATCCATTATGTGTTAACATTTCGTAGTTTCATTCTCAGACATTGGAAGCAGCATATGGAATGAAACATTCAGGTTCCCACTTCGGCTCCATCTCAGGCCATTTGCTCCTGGGCAAGTTTCTGAACTTTTCTGAGCTCCAATTTCCTCATTTGTAAAAGGATAAGGGTAATAAATACCTCTTGGTGTTGGCTTGAGGATTAAGTGAAACAGGTCCTATTGAGCACCTAACACAAGGTCTGGCTTCCAGTAAGTTCTCAATTAAAGTTAGTTATTATTATCATTATGACATCCAAGTTTGAGGAACCCAACTGGGGCTCTTATGTGGTGACTCTGGTTGGACAGGGTCAGATTTGAAAATAACCTCACTAGCTTGAGCAAGGAAGGACAAGATGAAAGCACAGCTTGAGTGACATTTCCTGAGAGAGCCTAAGGGAGCAATCTGAAAGGGCAGGGCAAAGCAGGCAAGATTATCAAGGTTGGTTGGTTTTGGGCAGGCATGCTAGGCACTGCAGGGGGTTATCTGGGGCAATCTGGATTGAATTTTAATATCCTTCAGACCACAAAGGGGATAGGCTTCCTGTCCTCCTGACAGTGCAGCGAAAGCCAGTTCGGGCACTGGCCTTCCCCTCCTAGTCACTGGGACTGCAGCAAGAGCAGCAAAAGAGCCTTCATCTCATCTGTCTCCCCTCTGACAGGCCCAGAATGGAGCCTTGGCTCCAGGTTAAGTGGCACAATTCACGGCTCTCATTCAATGTGCCTAGAAGCTCCATGAACCCAGTACCACATGGTGGTGGACGGGCACAACATGGGAGGCAGCATGCCTCGAAATCCCTTTGCCATCTTTCAATGTCCAACTCAGGATCAAGGTTGTAAGGATTAAATGAGATAATGCATAGTTAGTACAGTGCGCACCACAAAATGTTGGTCTTCCTCTGTACCTCCCTGCTCCACGTGACTGCATTGCGCATTGGGGATTAAAGGTCATCTTCCTCAGGCAGAGCCTGTCACCTGCTCCTTTGGGCTCCTAAATCTCCTACTCTTGGTCTGTCCTTGTACCTATCACTCTGCATTGCATTTCTGTTGTCTGCTGACTTGCATGTTTCTTCCACAAGGCTGTGAGTTCTTAGAAGGCAGGGACCACCTCTTTGGTGAATTCATATTTTAGGTGCTTAATGAGTGTTTCAGGACTGTTAAATAAAGCAAAGTACGTTGAAAAAAGTATGCATTTTGGAATCTTTATAAACCTGGATTTGAATCCCAACTTCAGCATTAAAGCGGTCTGTCCCCAGTAAGTTACTTCATTCAGAGTTTCAATTTTCTCACCCAAAAACAGGGATGACAGTAACTCCCTGCTAACATTGTTGTGAGGATCAAACAGGATAGTGCAGGAAAGGATGGAGCCCCCTGGGCCTGGCCAATATTAGGTGCTTAGTGAATGAGTTCCCTTCCCCCTCTAGGAACTTATACTGATAAGCTAAAGAAATGAAAATATAAATCTCCTGGACTCTGAGTCTCCTTCATCTGTAAAATTCTCAGCAAGTAAGAATACATGAGATAACTGTAAAGTACTATGATGTCTCTGGCTGAGCAGTGGTTGTGTTAGCTGAAGGAAAAATCTGATGTGTTATTACTGAGCTTAATTAAATCTTCTCTGCTATACTATAATGGATAAAAATACATTCTCCTTGGAGTTAATTCAAGGAGCACTACTCACAGGAGGGAAAGTCTGGGGCAGGAGTCATCAGGGAGTCTGGGCTCCACTCCCCCACCTCAGCCAGCAGCATTTCTTCCCAGCCCTCTTCATAGACGCTAATAGATCCTGCTAAGTGCATCCTCCTCCTCCCCTGGGACTTCTTTGTGAATCACCCCAGCCAGCCCAAGGCTGGAAACAGGACTCAGGATTCATCAGGCCTGGTGGATGGCTGATAGCAGGGCTGAGTCTGACAGAGGGGGTTGGATTTTAAATAAACACAAATCCGATTGGACAGAGGATAAAAGATGATGAGAAGGGGAGGTAAACCAAAGGGGTAAGTGGAGAGATTTTCCTACGAATGCCCAAGTAAGCCAGATTCCAAGGTGCACAGTGCCTCCTTCCCCCAAGTGCTGCCTTCCCCACCTACCATCCCTCCCCCACTGCCTTTTCACTGCGTGCTGAATTTAGACCACGAACCACGTGCCTGCTGCCTCTTCAGAGCCCTCCTGGGAGTGAGAATCTGATGCTTCTGAAGCAGCTGGTGATCCACGGCACAAAGTCAAACAGCCTGCTCCTTCTGTTTTCCACAGTTGGCCCCAGTTATTGGGTAAGAAAAGATACAGTCACACAAGAGGTGACTCTAGGAGTCAGTGGCCTCATATTGTGAACAGCTTATTTACAAAACTGGATTAAATCCATCTTCCGCCACCAGTCCCTTCAAGTTATCATTTCAGCCCTCATCCACCGCTGTGCATTGCCTCCTCTCCCTTTCCCCTTGCCTTCTGGCTGTGGCCCACACAGTGGAGAATGGCCTCTTCTGCCCCTACTGTCTTCCTCGAGTTAAAAAAATTTTCAGAAAATTACCTCAGCCTCACAAGTCGGAAGGCATGATTTTGAAAAGGCTCAAAGCCCTTAATTCTAAAACATTAGCACCTCCAACCTCTTTTCTTGGGACATTTTATCCAACCCCATAAGAAAATTGCCCTATGATGTGTTTTACATCCTCTCAAAATTCTCAAGGAATTGTCTACCCCTAGATGTCTTAAATTAATTTCTTTTTTATAAAAGAAAAAAGCAACAACAAAACCAAAAATGTTTGAGGAAATAGAAACCAATTCACTCCAGAGAGGTAGTAAGCATAGCTTTTTTTTTTTTGGTGAGGAGGACTGACCCTGAGCTAACATCTGTTGCCAATCTTCCTCTTTTGCTTGAGGAAGATTGTCGCTGAGCTAGCATCTGTGGCAACCTTCCTCTATTTTTTGTATGTGGGATGCCACCACAGTATGGCCTGATGAGCAGTGCGTAAGTCCGCAGGGTCCAGGCCCACGGCCACCAAAGCGGAGCACCTGAACTTAACCACTACACCACCAGGCCAGCCCCTAAGCATAGCTTTTAAGAAGCACATAGACTCTGGAGCCAGGCTGTCTAGGTTTGAATCCTAGGTTTGCTGCTTACTAGTTATATGTCTTTGTCAAGTCTCTTAATCTCTCTGGGCCTTGAGAGAGGTTTCCTCATCTGTAATATGGGGATGGTAACAATTTACTTGCTTTTAGCATTAAGAGGATTAAATGAGTGTTTAAAACACATAGAACAGCACCTAGCACATGAAACATGTTATAAAAACATATGATATTATTTTACTAGAATGTAGATTTGAACTCCAATATATAGATGGCAACTGGAATTATAGCCTAGATCTTAATGGCTCAGCCACCCTGCTACAGTCTGATAAACCATCATTCCCAGTCCATGCAAATCCTGCTCCAACCTTGTACCATTCTCCTACTCGGTCACCTGAATGCCTGTTCTTACCAAAATAAAGTACCTCCCGTCTTTGAAAGAAGAGCAATGAACCTATCTGTTGGTCAGAACTTCTGCTTTGGTGAAACAATAGTGGCTCAATTTCTAAATTTGAAGAGATTTTGACTCATGGAAATGAGATTGTCTGCAGAGTTGAATGAAGGAAGAGCGGCCCTCAAAATGGACACCAAGGACCGATCCATGAGTTAGAAGGGTCAGCGGAGACCATAATCAGAGACAACAAAAGATGAATTTCAATCCCTTGAAATTCTGCTTCTTTCACAACTGCGTAACTGCAGTGGTACTTTGAAAGGTCATCCATGTCCATTTTGGGCCAGTGCAGGCCTTTCTTCAGCCCTCATCCTTCATAAATCTTTGTAATTTCTTCTTGGCTCCACACCAAAGCCTTCAAGCTCCTAAAAGGGATGTTAGGGGGTGGTGGCAAGGACACTGTCAAAAGATTACGAGGTAAGAGTTCTCATCACAAGGAAAAGATTTGTAACTATGTGTGGTGATAGATGTTAACTAGACTTATTGTGGTGGTCATTTTGCAATATATACAAACATCAAATCATTATGTTGTACATCTGAAACTAATATAATGTTGTATGTCAATTATAGCTCAATAAAAAACATTTAAAAAAGTGGTTACAAGGATACCACAGAAATACAATGGATTATAAGAGAATACTGTGAAAAACTATATGCCAACAAAATGGACAATATATAGGAAATGGATAAATTCTTAGACTCTTATAACCTCTCAAAGCTGAATCAAGAAGAAATAGAGGGGGCCGGCCCCATGGCCGAGTGGTTAAGTTCGTGTGCTCCGCTTTGGCAGCCCAGGGTTTCACCAGTTTGAATCCTGGGCGCAGACACGGCACCGCTCATCAAGCCACGCTGAGGCAGCGTCCCACATGCCACAACTAGAAGGACCCACAACTAAAAAAAAAACCACACACACAACTATGTACCGGGGGACTTTGGGGAGGAAAAAGGAAGAATAACAAAATCTTTGAAAAAAAAAAAAGAAGAAATAGAGAATCTGAATAGACCAATCACAAGTAAAGAGGTTGAGACAGTAATCAAAAGCATCGCAAAGAATAAAAATAAAAGCCCAGGACCAGATGGCTTCCCTGGGGAATTCTACCAAACTTTCAGAGAGGATTTAATACCTATTCTTCTCAAGCTATTCCAAAAAATTAGGGAAGATAGGACCCTTCCTAACACATTCTATGAGGCCAACATCACTCTGATACCAAAGTCTGACAAGGACAACACAAAAAAGGAAAACTACAGGCCAATATCGCTGATGAACATAGATGCAAAAACCTCAACAAAATATTGACAACCTGAATACGGCAATACGTCAAAAAGATCATACATCATGATCAAGTGGGATTTATACCAGGGACAAAGGGATGGTTCAACATCCACAAATCAATCAATGTGATACACCACATTAACAAAATGAGGAATAAAAACCAAATGGTCATCTCAATAGATGCAGAGAAAGCATTTAACAAGATCCAACAGCCATTTATGATAAAAACTCTTAACAAAATGAGGATAGAAGGAAATTACCTCAACATAATAAAGGCCATATATGACAAACCCACGGCCAACATCATACTCAATGGGGAAAAACTTAACGCCATTACCCTGAGAACAAGAACAAGACAAGGATGCCCACTATCACCACTCTTATTCGATACAGTACTGGAAGTTTTGGCCAGAGCAATTAGACAAGAGAAAGAAATAAAAGGAATCCAAATAGGGAATGAAGAAGTGAAACTCTCACTGTTTGCAGACGACATGATCTTATATATAGAAAACCCTAAAGAATCCATTGGAAAACTATTAGAAATAATCAACTACAGTAAACTACAGTAAAGTTGCAGGGTACAAAATCAACTTACAAAAATCAGTTGCATTTCTGTACTCTAATAACAAACTTAGAGAACTCAAGAATACAATTCCATTTACAATCGCAAAAAAAGAATAAAGTACCTAGGAATAAATTTAACTAAGGAGACAAAGGACTTATACAATGAAAACTATAAGACGTTATTGAAAGAAATAGGTAATGACATAAAGAGATGGAAAGAGGTTCCATTCACATGGATTGGAAGAATAAATGTAGTTAAAATGTCCATACTACCCAAAGCAATCTATAGATTCAATGCAATCCCAATCAGAATCCCAATGATATTCTTCACAGAAATAGAACAAAGAATCCTAAAATTCATATGGGGAAACCAAAGACCCCGAATTGCTAAAGCGATCCTGAGAAAAAAGAACAAAGCGGGAGGCATTACAATCCCTGACTTGAAAATGTCCTACAAAGCCGTAGTGATCAAAACAGCATGGTACTGGTACAAAAACAGGCACACAGATCAATAGAACAGAACTGAAAGCCCAGAAATAAAACCACACATCTACAAACAGCTAATCTTTGACAAAGTTGCCAAGAACGTACAATGGAGAAAAGACAGTCTGTTCAATAAATGTTGTTGGGAAAATTGGACAGCCACATGCAAAAGAATGAAAGTAGACCATTATCTCACACCATACACCAAAATAAACTCAAAGTGGATCAAAGACTTGAAGATAAGTCCTGAAACCATAAAACTCCTGAAAGATAATATAGGTAGTACATGCTTTGACATCAAACTGAAAAGGATCTTTTCGAATACCATGTCTTCTCAGACAACGGAAACAAAAGAAAAAGTAAACAAGTGGGACTTCATCAGACTGAAGAGCTTCTGCAAGGCAAAAGAAACTAGGATCAAAACCAAAAGACAACTCACCACTTGGGAGAAAATTTTTGCAAATCATGTAACCGATAAGGGGTTAATCTGCATAGTATATAAGGAACTCACACAACTGAACAACAAAAAAACAAACAGCCTGATCAAAAAATGGGCAGAGGATACGAACAGACATTTTTCCAAAGAAGATATACAGATGGCAAATAGGCACATGAAAAGATGCTCATCATCACTAATCATCAGGGAAATGCAAATCTAAACTACACTAAGATACCACCTTATGCCTGTTAAAATGGCTATAATCACTAAGACTAAAAATAGCAAATGTTGGAGAGGGTGTGGAGAGAAGGGAACTCTCATACACTGCTGGTGGGAATGCAAACTGGAGCAGCCACTATGGAAAACAGTATGGAGATTCCTCAAAAAACTAAAAATAGGACTACCATATGACCCAGCTATCCCACTACTGGCTATCTACCTAAACAACCTGAAATCAACAATCCAAAGTAACATATGTACCCCTATGTTCATCGCAGCACTATTCACAATAGCCAAGACATGGAAACTATCCAAGCACCCATTGACTGATGATTAGATAAAGAAGATGTGGTATATATATACAATGGAATACTACTCAGCCAGAAAAAAAGACAAATTCATCCCATTTGCAACAACATGGAAAGACCTGGAGGGAATTATGCTTAGCAAAATAAGCCAGACTGAGAAAGACAAACACCAGATGATTTCACTCATATGCGGAACATAAACAAGCACATGGACAAAGAAAACTGTTCAGTGGTTACCAGGAGAAGGGGGTTGGGAGGTGAAGAGGAGCACCTATGTGGTGACAGACAAGAAATAATGTACAACTGAAACTTCACAGTGATGTAAACTATTATGAACTCAAATTTTTAAAAAAATGATTACAAGGACCCTCCACTGAAAAATAGAACAGTGGACATAATAGGCCAGAAAAGGTGGTGAAAAAAGGGACACAACTGTCCCAAAAGCTGCTGGGACAGACTTATTACTTTCTTTGTTCTTTGCTGTTTGTTTTCCTATCTCTAAGTATAAACTACATGGCATTGAGGAGAGAACCTTCCTGGAGGAGGTAACAGATTACAAATATGTAGAAAAGTTAATGTTTTTGTTTCTTTCATGGCACATACCTAATTTGTCATTTTATTAATTGGTTTCTTGGATTTTATCTGTTACCCCACCGCAATATAGCCTCCAGGATGGCCAGGAACAGGCTCTCAGTCTTGCTTAAGCTTGTATCTCCAGCAGCTAACACAATGTCTGGCCTATTGTTATAGATTTTAACATAGAAAACAAGCTATAAAAATAGTAGAAGGAGGGGCTGGCCCAGTGGTGCAGCGGTTAAGTGCACACGTTCTGCTTCTTGGCGGCCCAGGGTTCGCCAGTTCGGATCCAGGGTGTGGACATGGCACCGCTTGGCAGAAGCCATGCTGTAATAGGCATCCCACATATAAAGTAGAGGAAGATGTGCATGGATGTTAGCTCAGGGCCAGTCTTCCTCAGCAAAAAGAGGAGGATTAGCAGTAGTTAGCTCAGGGCTAATCTTCCTAAAAAAAAAAAAAAAATAGTAGAAGGAGATATTGGAATATTTATTTTTATATTCTTGGAGCACATAAAACCTTCCTAAACAGGAGAGAAAATCAGGAAACCATGAAGAAAAAGATAATCAGATATGACTACATAAAAAGAAAGCTTTCTGCCTGAAGAATAATAAAACAGTGATTATTTGTCACTTTATACTTGCCGGTTTCTGTTCTAAGCACTCCACATGTCTTAACTCATTTAAGCATGCTAATGGTCTTATGATGCAGGCACTGTTATTCTCATCTCCCTTTTCCAGATGAGGAAAGTGAGGTACAACAAGATTAAACACTTTGCTCGAGGTCGAACAGCTTATTAAGTGGTAGAGTCTGGTTTTGAACTCATGCAGTCTAGTTCTAATATCAAGAAGAAAAACACAGACAATCCAGTTGAAATTTGGGCCAAGAATATGAATCAAAATTCACTGAAGAAATAAACACATATGGTCCATAAATATTCCTCACTAGTAAGTAGTGATTCCTAAAGCTATAGCAACAGTGAACTACTACTTTTTACCCCTTAGACTGGTGAAAAGTAAAACATTGCTAATATCTAGTATCAGCGAGGGTATGGGGAAATAGAAACAGTAAACTGGTAAAATCGCTTTCTTATTTTATTCAATGGGTTATTTTTCACTACTCTCACTAATGATTGATCAATCGGTAATGATCAACTAATCAATGAGTGTTGATTTTCAAATGGTCCCAGATTTGACCAGTGGGAGCCCCTCCAAGCTGGCTCACATGTCCTTTTGACATGTCCCATCGTTCTTTGAGCACTACTTACTTTCTGGCACAACCAAATATTTGTCCCAGCCCTATAGACAGCCATTTCTCTGAGGGGCCCTGATTCCTTGTACAAACCAAGTGTGTTCAATGTTGTTGTAGTGTCATTGCTTTTAGGTCCTCTTGAAGGGCTGGAAAGTGAATGTATGCAAAAATGCTAAATGCTCAATGTTAAAATAATCAGACAGAAAATTGTACATACAGTATGGTAGTTTCCATTAAAACCACACACACACAGACACAGCAAAAGGCTGAATTATGACATTTGGGGTGATTTTTTAAATTTCAATTTGTATTCCAAATTTTCTGAAATGAGGCATGTTATTTTTTATTACTTTTTCAACAAACTTTTATTTTATAGTAGATTTAGATTACAGAAAAGTTGCAAATATAGAACAGAGTTCCTTTATAACCCACACTCACTTTCCTGTATAGTTAACATCTTTTGTCACAATGAACCCATGTTGATCATTATTATGAATGAAAGTCTATATTTTATTCAGATTTCCTTAGTTTTTACCTAGTGTCCTTTTTCTGTTCCAGGATACCACATACATCTAGTTGTCATGACTCTTTAAGCTCCTCTTGGCTGTGACAGTGTCTCAGACTTCCATTGTTTTGATCACCTTGATAGTTTTTAGGAGCACAGCTCAGGTACTTTCTAGGTTATCCCTCAATTGGGATTTGTCTCATCTTTTTCCTCATCATGAGACTAGAGTTACAAGTTTTTGGGAAGGGGACCACAGAAGTAAAGTACCATTCTCATCCATCGTATCAAGGGTACTTATTACTGTTAGTATGCTATTTTTATAATGAAAAAATAGCTGTGCTTTTTAAAGTTCTGCCTAAGAACACATGTAATGCATTTTCTTATATAGTAGTGTAGGATATAAGTTTAGCTGCTACAACAAGAAGAAACCAAAATATTGAAACATGATGGAAATTAATTTTTTCTCTCAAAAAAGTCTAGACAAAGCAGTCCAGGGCTGGTAGGGAATTTGCTTCACAAGGTTGGTAAAAGGCCTAGGTTCCTTCTAATGGTCCTGTCTTCCTTAACAAGTAGCTTCCACAGCTACAGTGGAAGCTTCTGTGGTCACATGGCTAAGATGTGTGCTTTAGAGGCTGCCATCACATCCATATCCAGACTGAAGGGGACAATATACTCTTTCCTTTTAAAGACATACCTAGAAGTTGTACATTTCATTCATTCTGTTCATATTCCATTGGCCAGAACCTAGTCATATGGCCACACCTAGCTGCCAGAGAGGCTGGGAAGTGTAGTCTTCTAGTAGGCAACTCTGTGCTCAGCTAAAACATCTATAAACGATTAGAGAAAGGGAGGCTGGGTTTTGGGGTAGACAATCAGCAGTTTCTGCCAAAGTTGGAATGCAAGCATCCTAAGAGTAAAAGATGGATCTGGACAATCCAACACTTTAGCGGCTATTAATCATTACCTTCATTACATTACCACCAAAGATTTCAATGTGAACACCAGGCATTCCTTTTTCTCATGTCTCTTGGCCAGCCCACTGCTGAGGAATTTACACCAACCACTTTCACTCCACATAGTCCCCAACCTCATGCCATTTCCACCTTTCTCCGTCCCATCCCATTCTCCTTTCCTCTCCATCTCAGGAGCAAAACCAAACTCCTTGGGGCCAGCCTGGTTGTATTGAGGTTAAGTTTGGCACACTCCGCTTGGACAACCCAGGTTTGCATGTTAGATCCCAAGCGTGGACCCACACCGCTCATCAAGCCATGCTGTGGCAGCAACCTACATACAAAAATAGAGGAAGATTGGCACAGATGTTAGCTTAGTGACAATCTTCCGCAAGCAAGAAGAGGAGGATTGGCAATGGTTGTTAGCTTAGGGCCAGTCTTCCTCACACACATACACATGCAAACCAAACTCATCAACGCACTTGTGGTTTATCCAGCCACGGTCACGCCCTTAGCATTTCACCTTCTACTTCAAGAGGATTAATCAAGATATTTTCCCAAAGAAGGACCATCCCTTAGAAAAACTGTTAAAATCGTCAGCACGTTTATGCTAAGAACATCCTGCCCACCAACAGACAAGGTGAAATTCCCTTGTGTCTGGCACTGCTTGAACATTTCTTCACACAGCAGCCAGGATAAGCTGAAGATCCTCGTTCACAGCAGGCTCCCTGGCTCCATGGAAGACTACAACATTGGAAAAGTTTCTTCTCAGGTGTCTTCAGTTTTTCCCTACACCCTCCGCCTCTCCCGCAGCCTCTCCCTTCCTTCCTTTCCCTTCAGGGTAGTCTCAAGCCTTCCTCCCGCCTTTGCTTTCTCAAAACAATTCATGACCCACATTTGACTGAGGTATAGATAATAGTGGGACATCTAGTTACTAATTTCAGAGCCATTTACATTTTAATGGGGACTAAAGATTGAAGTCTAAGAAGTGAATGTCTAAATGGAAGAATTTCAAGTATCTCATAGTTCTCAGGGGAAACTCTTCATCCCTGATATCATTGAGGTGAAAGAATGAGATAAAAACAAACTTTTATTGAACAGCTAGTATGTAATAGGCATTGTGTACAAGATTTCCACAAAAGCCAGTGTATTTAATCCTCACATTAATTATGAGTGGCATTAGTATCCCTATTTTACGAATAAATTGAAGCTCAGAGAGATCTAACAGTTTGAACCCGGATCTGTCTGATTTCCCAAATCTGCATTGTTTCCACTATAGCAGCTGTGAATATTTGCCTGAAGAAAAGAAACTAAGGATTGCTGCCATCTCAAGGAATCAAATCTTCTTGGAAACTACCCCTAGATAGATCTTGGGCTAGGATTAGCAACATAGGAATGGTTGCAAGACATGAGTGAATTCTATACCCAGCCAGACCCGGTCACTTTTGCACTGTTTTTCGAGAAGCATCCTACAGTGGAATCACTAGGGGCCTTTAATGAAAATGTGGCCCCCTGAATCCCATCTGAAACTACTGATTCTGACTTCTGGGGACACAGCCTTGGAATCAGCATTTTAAATAAGACTCTACAGCACACTACGTTTGCAAATCACTGGCTTAGTGAATAAACAGAAAAGAAGAGCTGTCATCCTCCTCCTTATGACTGCCCATATTTTTGTAATTTTATAGCTTGTTAGCACTCTTGTCAGAGGCTGGGAGCCAGAAAGGCTAGGATTCATTTTCCTAGATTATTCATTTAACAATTATTTATTGCATGCCTTCAAATATGCCAGGCATAGGAAAGCAAACACATTGCTTTTGAAATGTATTAGAAGGGAGAGCAAAAAACTGGGAGGAGGGACATCTGAAAGCAAGGGTCAAGAAGAAATTGAGAAATTATTTGAATGGCTGATCACTCACATGGACTCTCAGTGTCTCCAGAGAAGTGGCTGCAATAATCTGGAACTACAGATGGAACCAGCAGTTGCTGGTTACCTGCGTGCTCTCATGTTACAGAACTAGAGCGTGCCTGCCCTCATGTGCAGGTCAAAGACAGAGAGGCGAGAGGTATTTCTCCTCTGCTTCCAGTGGAGAAGCCAGATCACTAGCTTTCGTCTAGCTGGGGAGGGATGCATTTCAATCTAGGCAGCAGATCCGGGTTGCGTAGGACCTGAGCTTTTACAGTTCTGCACACCTTCTCCGAGAACACAAAACTATGAGTACAATATTAAGTATGAACGTGAATATTTGCTTAGAATGTGAAAAGTAATCAAGACAAATTATTGAAGACAGATTCAGACCCTTTTTTCTGAGGTCTTCAGGCAATTTTCCAGAAATGCTTACACAAAAATGCTGCTTGATTGTTAACTACTTCTCAACTCCCAGACTGCAACTCCTACCAACTGTCAACTCTCACGGGGGAGCCCTGCAAGTGAGGGGCCCTGAAACTTAAGCTTCATTAACTTCATAATAAATCCTCCTTCCTTCCTTTTGTCCTTCCAGGGCAAAGTGCTCATCTTTGCTCCAGTGGCCTTTGCCGTAGGCTAGCTCCAGCAAATATGTACAGGCCAGTTAAACGATTTAACTGGGGAGCAGTCTTGGCAGAATAAATTCTTTTTTTAATAGAGTTCATAATATTATATAGGTTTCAGGTATGCAGCATTATAATTTGACATCTGTATATACAACAGCATGCTCACCGCTGAAAGTCTAGTTTCTGTCTGTCACCAAACAATTGAATCCGTTTACCCATTTTACCCATTTCACCCACCCCCACCCTCCTTCTCCTCTGGCAACCAGCAATCTACTGTCTGCCTCTATGAATTTGTTTTTGTTTTGCTTGTTCATTTGCTTTATTTTTTATATTCCACATATGAGTTAAATCACATGGTATTTGTCTTTCTCCACCTGACTTATTTCACTTAGCACAATACCCTCAAGTCCATCCATGTTGTTGTAAATGGGAAGGATTCATCTTTTTTATGGCTGAGTAGTATTCCTGTGTCTGTGTGTGTGTCTGTGTATACCATATCTTTATCCATTCATCATTTGTTGGGCACTTAGGTTGTTTCCGTACCTTGGCTATGTAAATAATGCTGCAATGAATGTAGGGCTGCATATAATTTTCAAATTAGTGTTTTTGTATTCTTCAGAAAAATACCCAGAAGTGGAATAGCTGGATCCTATAGTAGTTCTATTAATCTTTTGAGGAATCTCCATATTGTTTTTCATAACAGCTGTACCCGTTTACATTCCCACTAGCAGTGTATGAGCCTTCCCTTTTCTCTACATCCTCTACAACACTTGTTATTTCTTGTCTTTTTGATAATAGTCATTCTAACAGGCATGAGGTGATATCTTATTGTAGTTTTGATTTGCATTTCCCTGATAATTAACGCTATTGAACATTTTCATATGCCTGCTGGCCATCTGTATGTCTTCTTTGGAAAACTTCTGTTCAGATCCTCTGCCCGTTTTTTCTTTTTGAGGAAGATTAGCCCTGAGCTAACATCTGCTGCCAATCCTCCTCTTTTTGCTGAGGAAGACTGGCCCTGAGCTAACATCCATGCGCATCTTCCTCTACTTTATGTGGGACGGCTACCACAACATGGCTTGCCAAGCAGTGCCAGGTCTGCACCCAGGATCTGAACTGGTGAACCCTGGGCCGCCAAAGCGGAATGTGCAAACTTAACCACTGTGCCACGAGGCTGGCCCCCTCTCTGCCCATTTTTTAATCAACTTGTTTGGTTTCTTGTTGAGTTGTATAAGTTCTTTATTACTTCAGATGTTATTTATGGAATATATGGTTTTCAAATATCTTCTCCCATTCAGTAGATTGTCTTTTCATTTTGCGGATGGTTTCCTTTGCTGTGCAGAAGCTTTTCAGTTTTATGTAATCCCATTTGCTTACTTTTGCTTTTGTTTCCCTTGCCTGAGGAGACATATCCAAGAAAATAGTGCCAAGACCAATGTCACAGTGTATTGTCTATGTTTTCTTCTAGGAATTCTATGGTTTCAGGTCTTACATTTAAATCTTTAATCCATTTTGAGTTAATTTTTGTGTGTGGTATAAAATAGTGTCTAGTTTCATTCTTTTGCATGTGGCTTTTCAGTCTTCCCAACACCATTTGTTGAAAGACTTTCCTTTCTCCATTGTATGTTCTTGGCTCCTTTGTCATAAATTAGCTGTTCTTGTATGTGTGGGTTTATTTCTGGGCTCTCTACTCTGTTCTATTGATCTGTGTGTCTGTTTTTTGACAAAATAAATTCGGATGATGGTGGAGGTATAAGTAGAGAAAATGGATTATTGGATCTGAGAGAGTTAACCCACCCCATTCACACTGGGGAATCTGAAAACAGCCAAGGGGGCCCGTGAGGATTCCAACATAGTTTACGATTTGCTTCAGTCAGGCTGTGCAAGCTGGGTAATAAAATTCTCTTGACTTGATTTTATTAATTCAGTTTGGTTGCAAGAGGTCTCTCTCCCCTGCTATTCAGAAATCCTCACGGACTTTCATCTTGCGTGAGTAATACACCAGGAAAGAGAATAAATAATTTCTTAGCAAATGTGATTTGTTTATTAGATAAAAACATGGTGTTCAAGAGAGGGGGCTTACTGGTAAACATGTTGAGGAGCACAGTTCTGGTCCAGGCTCCTCACTTTACAAATGCTAAACCTGAGGCCAGAGAAAGGGAGAGATGTGTTTAAAACCACATAGTCAGGCAGGAGCAGAGCCAGAATAGAATTCCTGGTCCAGGCTTCTCTTTGGCCCAACAACCTTCCCAGCTCAAAATCTCAGTTTCTAAAAGAAGGCAGAGGAATGACTCAGAAGGCAAATGAGAGTAAGCTGTTCAACTGGGTTTGGAATTGCTGACAATCCAGTGGGGAGGTGATGGGCCAGGCTAGCCCTCTGCTGAGAGGAGTGCAAATCAGCCTAGCGCTGCTGGAGAGTTATTGCGAAACCAGGATCAAAGGCCTTGAACATGTGTATGCCCTCTGACCCTGAAATGCTACTTCTCAGGATTGATTTTGAGGGCATAATCAGAAGTGAGTGAAAAGATATATATATATAGATATAGATATCTGCATAGATATGTTTACTGCAGCATCATTTATAATTTTTAAAAATTAACATAAAAATTTTATACATATGTATAATTAGACATCAGTATGAGTAGGCTTATCATGAAACCTAGTAGTCCTTTACCCACCAGTCCCTACCCACTAGTTCCACTCCCTGGAATGTCGACTATGTTACCTGTATGTTTTTCTGGTATCTATTTTTATGCTCATACTGCTATTTCTTGATTTTTCAATTTCAGACACTGTTCATGGATTTCCCATAATGGTAAGGGAGGATTTAACTCCTTACACTCACCTCTCCTGCTTCCTCTCTTCCTTCTCCCAGTATCACAATTGTTTCTTAAATCAGTAACCGATATTTGCATTATTATAGTTTCATAAGCTTTATTCGCTTCTCTGCTGTGTAGTGTACTACGATTGTGATTTAACTTTTCTCCTTTTGTTGTCGTTGTTTTTCCTACAGTTATTGCTTCACTTTTTTATTTGCTTAGTTTTCAATATTTATGAAATTATCTATCTTTATGTGTTCCCTGGGATCTGCTATATGTTTATCAACATTACTTTTCAACTGGTCAAGATATTCTACCAATTTCCTTATATTCCCCCAGACATCTCTGTTCCAGAGCCTTCTGTTGCTCTGTTCTGGAGTAAGAGCTGGAATTCTAGATCTGCTGTGAGCTATTACCATAGAATATCTTTTCACCGTTTTCCTATGCTATATCTTCTGTTTCCCTCATCTTATCTCAACCTCTTTCTAGGTTTATTCCCTTATTTTACTGGAGCACATCCTCTAGTAGTTTCTCTACTAAGGAGGCATGTAAGGTAAATTTACTGAATCCTTGTAGACTGGAAATGTCTTAATTCTATCCTTACACTTAATAGTATGGTAAACTGAAGAAAACTAGGTTGACATCCCATTTTTTTTCCTCAGAATTTGGAAAGTCTTGCTCCACTGTCTTCTAGCTTCCACTGTTACATACTAATTTCGGAAGGTCATCTATTTTTCCCCTCTTGGGAACTTTTAGGAATTGCTTTTCATAGCTTGTAATCTGAAACTGCCAGCTAATGTGCCTTAGAGTGAGCCTCTTTTCCTCCATCATGCTGGGCACTTTGGGAGGCTCTTGCAGTCTGGAGAGAATTTCTCTTAACATAAAAGTATATGAAATACCAATTGTGCAGATTCCTTCTTAACGCACAAATAGCAATAATATAGTTTGATTCTCTTAAACTTTTCTGTGTTAAATTCTAAAACTTCCCAGAGTTAACAGGATGCAGACCAGGAAGGGAGGCATTTACTGAGATTATGAATGACCACAGACATACTGAACCCTCTTTAAAGTTATTCTAGCAATGACTCCTTAACTTCAAGTGGAGTATGATCACACAACTCACGTTAAATATACACATTTCCACACTTTTCCCTCTTCTCACCTTCTATTCATGTTAATTAATCGAATGAATTTTGAATTTCTTTGGTTCTTGAGATATGTCTATGTCATTTCTTTCTAATTTCTAAAACCATTGAATTTGATAGGATCATAGAATATGTTCATGTCTTCCATTAAAATTTTGAGCTTTAAAGATTTTGGAATTTGGAGGAATCTTAGAAATTTGCATTCTATGTATTCCTAGAGTGAGACGATGATTTATTTTGAATATTTTAAATATCTCATTGAATTTTGAATATCTCATAGATTTTGTCTGACTTGAAGCTACAGCCTAAAATGTCATTCTACCAACTTCTGAGTGCCCAGGGTTCTCTGGGGAAGCCTAAAAAGACTCATGACATCAAACCTGCAGGAGGAAAGTCAGAGGACTGTGGAGAGAAGACTAGATTTTCCTTGAAACAAAAGATTTGCTCCAGATGTTCCAGCAACAACTGTTAGGATTTCACAATCCTAGTATTATTAATTAATAACCATTATCAAGATGACATATATTTCTCTAAATCCCCTTGTTGTGAAGTTTACCCAGCTTCCCTATTCAAATCTGTTGATTTGTCTGTTCATTCAACACATACGGAAGGGAGAAAGGATCTTCCCATTTATTGAGGGCCTACAATGTGCCTGGCACTAGTCGAGGCATCCACAGACATGACCTTGTTGAATTTTCCCAGGTACTTGCAAGATGGGTGCCATTATCCTTATTTTACAGATAGGGAAAGTGAAGTTAGGAGGGCAGCTAACTTGCCCAGGTTCACTCAAGAAGGTGCTGTGCTGAGTATGCTGTAAGGGAAACCATTTCTTATTCTGGAAGTTTTACGATCTAAGGGCAAGACAGACACACAAATGAACATAATATAAAAGAAAGGAAATAAATGAGAAGGTGAAGGTACAAGCAAAATGTCCAGCGAGCACACAGGAAGGGGAATTTTGTCCTGACTTGGCGAGGACAGATATTTGGGCCGGAACCTATAGGATGAGTAGATTAAATAGAATAAGAAGGCAGTCCATAGAATGTTGCTTGAGCAAAGCCACAGAAGAGTGAAAGTGCATTTCGTGTTTGGGGAACAGCCACTGTCCGGGTGGTTGGAGCACAGAGAAGGCAGAGGCAGAGAGGGGAAATGAGGCCAGATCATCAATGGTCTTGATGGCCGTGCTGTGGAGTGTGGACTCAATTCTGAAAGCGATGGGGAGCCAACACATGGTTTAGAGCAACAGTTCTCAAGGTGTGGGCCATGGGAGTCCCTGAGACCTTTTCAGAGGGTCTATGAGGTCAAAACTATTTTAATAATAATAATACGTTATTTGCCTTTAAAAAATTATGGTAAAAAGCACATACCATAAAATCTACCATCTTTTTTTTTTTTTTTTTTTGCAAAGTTTAGCCCTGAGCTAACATCCATGCCCATCTTCTACTTTATATGTGGGATGCCTGTCACAGCATGGCTTGAGGAGCAACGCATAGGTCTGCGCCCAAGATTTGAACTGGCTAACCCCGGGCTGCCGAAGCCGAGTGTGCAAACTTAACTGCTGCACCACTGGGCCAGCCCCAAAATCTACCATCTTAACCATTTTTAAGAGTACAGTTTAGTAGTGTTGTGCCACCATCACTATCATCCGTCTCCAGAACTTTTTCTTTTTTTTTTAAAGATTGGCACCTGACTTAACACCTGTTGCCAATCTGTTTTCTTCTTCTTCTTCTTCTCCCCAAAGCCCCCCAATACATAGTTGTATATTCTAGTTGTAGGTCCTTCTGGTTGTGCCATGTGGGACGCCACCTCAGTCTGGCTTGATGAGCAGTGCCATGTCTACACCCAGGATCTGAACTGGCGAAATGCTGGGCTGCCAAAGTGGAGCGTGTGAACTTAACCACTCGGCCACAGTGGGGGCCCCTCCAGAACTTTTTCATCTTGCAAAACTGAAACTCTATACCTATTAAACAAGAAATCCCCATTTCCCCCTTCCTCTGGCCCCTGACAACCACTATTCTGTTTCTTCTTTCTACGAATTGGACTTCCTTAGATACCTCATATAAGTGGAATCACGCAGTATTTGTCTTTTTGTGACTGGCCCATTTCACTTAGCATAATTCTTCAAAGTTCTCCATGTTATAGCATGTGTCAGAATTTCCTTCCTTTTTAAGTCTAATTAATATTCCATTGTATCAATATACCACGTTTTGTTTATCCATTCATCTGTTAATGGACATTTGGGTTGCTTCTACCCCTTAGCTATTGTGAATAATGCTGCATGGGTGTACAGATATCTCTTTATTGAACACGGGTATACAAATATCTCTTTGAGGTCCTGATTTCAATTCTTTTGGATATGTACCCAGAAGTGGGGTTGATAGATCATATGGTAATTCTATTTCTATTTATTTTTTAATTTTTTTGTTAGGAAGATTGGCCCTGGGCTAACATCTGTAACCAGTCTTCCTCTTTTTGCTTGAGGAATGTTGTCTCTGAGCTAACACCCATGCCAATCTTCCTCTATTTTGTATGTGGGTTGCCACCACAGCATGGCTTCATGAGTGGTGTGTAGGTCCATGCCCAGGATCGAACCTGCTAACCCCAGGCTGCCGAAAGCAGAGCATGGGAACTTAACCATTATGCCACTGGGTCAGCTGCTCCATTTTTAATTTTTTGAGGAGCCATCATACTATTTTCCATAGTGACTGCACTATTTTACATTGTTATTTGGTTTTTAACTGTGTTAACATTTGATTAATGTTGCAAATCAGTAGTGGGTTATCTGCTCTCCCTATGGGACAGTGGGCTCAAACTGAATCTGTATTCTTTGCCACCACACAACCACAGTAAAACAAATCTTCTTGATGAAGCAGTAAAAATTATTAATTTTAATTTTGTTAAATCTCAAGTACATATCTTTTAAATGTTCTGTGTGATGAAATGTGACGAAGGCATAAAGCCCTTAAGCTGCATGTCAAAGTAGGAGGTTTATTTCAAGGAAAAGCACTTGTGGGATTGTTTGAGTTGGGAGCCGATCCAGCTGCTTTTTTCATGGAACACCATTTTTACTTGAAAGAATGATTGACAGACAAACACTGGTTGTACAGATTCGGGTATTTGGCAGACATTTTCTCAACATTGAATGAAATGAGACTATTACTTCATGGAAAAAAAACTGACAGTATTTGCTGCCAATAATAAAATTCAAGCTTTCACATAAAGTTAGAATTTTAGAAAACCTGTGTCTACCATCATGACCTTGACAGCTCTGCAAGACTTGAAGACTTTTGTAAGAAGATTGGCAGTGACATGAATGAATGAGATTTTTGATATTCTGGAATGAAACATGTCAGCAATTGGAAGATCAATATAAATAGTGAACCAATATTTTCCAAGTGACCGATGCATGGTGTTGTAAAATTATTCATGAGTAGAACATCCATTCAAGATACAAGATAGATCGATGGATTTTAATGCAACATAATACAGAATTCATTGATATAGTTTCAGATTCCACCCTGAAACTAACCTTTAATAAACTACTATATGTTGACTATTGGTGTAATAGCAAAGAAGAATATCCACATTCAAGAAGACTTTGAAAATACTTCTCTCTGTTCCAATAATGTATCTATGTGAGGCCAGATTTTTTTCACAGTCTTCAGCCAAACCAGCATATCACAATAGACTGAATGCGGAAGATATGAGAATCCAGCTGTTTTTTTATTAACCCAGACATGAAAGAGGTTTAGAAAAGTGTAAAACATTCCACTTTTCTCAAAACTTTTTTGTTTTGGATAATATAGTTATTTCTTATAAAATAAGGCATATATTGCTATAATTTTAAGTAAACTAATAAATATTTAAAAATTTTTCAGTTTTAATTTCAAATATGGTAAATATACATGAACAAAAGCTTAGCAATGTTTGAGAGTGTAAAGTGGTCCTGATACAAGGAGCTGGAGAACTGGTGATTTAGAGGCCGAGTGCAACATTAGAACGGTTTTTAAGAATATAATTCTGAAGGTGGTCTATGAAAAGTCTGAAAAATTGGAGGCAGGGAGACCAGTGAGGAAGCTATTAAAATAGTTGTAATGGGGCCGGTCCTGTGGCCTAGTGGTTAAGTTCTGCGGGCTCTGCTTCAGCAGCCTGGGTTCAGTTCCCAGGCACGGACCTACACCCCTTGTCGGCGGCCATGCTGGGGCAGATACAAAATAGAGGAAGATTGGCACAGATGTTAGCTCAGGAATCTTCTTCAGAAAAAAAAAAAAAAATTGTAATGAACATTCTACAATCTCAATGCAAAGAAGCTATAAAAATATACAGAAGTGGGGCTGGCCCGGTGGCACAGCGGTTAAGTTCGCATGTTCTGCTTCTCGGCAGCCTGGGGTTTGCTGGTTCGGATTTCTGGTGTGAACATGGCACTGCTTGGCAAAAGCAATGCTGTGGTGGGTGGCCCACGTATAAAGAGGAGGAGGATAGGCATAGCTGTTGGCTCAGGGCCAGTCTTCCTCAGCAAAAGGAGGAGGAATGGCAGTGGGTAGCTCAGGGCTAATCTTCCTAAAAAAAAAAGTATAGAGAAGAAGTTTCAACACAGTACTTTAAGAATACTCAAAACTGTTTGTGTATCTTGGGTTTGGACAGTGTGGTAGGCAGAATTCTAAGTTGGCTCCCAAGAATTCCATCCCCTGGTGTACACACACTATAAAATCCCCTCCCTGTAAGTTATGGATGGACCTGTAAATATCATGGGATACAATTTTGTGATTAGGTTACCGTATATGGCAAAAGTGAGAAGATTTTGGAGCTGTAATAAGGTCCCTAATCAGCTGACTTTAAGGTAATCAAAACAGAGATTATCCTGGGTGGGCCTGACCTAATCAGCTGTGCTCTTTAAAAAGGAGTCTAGAGGTCAGAGATGGAAGAAGTCACAGAGATTTGAAGCACCGGAGATCCTCACTTGTTGGCCTTGAAAAAGCAAACTACTATGTTGTAGAGTGGGTCATGGGGCATAAAATGGTAGGTGACCTGTAAGAGCTGAGGGCCTCAGTCCTATGAGTGGAAGAAATTGAGTTCAGCCAGCAACCAGTGAGCTTGGAAGAAGACCCTGAACCTCAGGTGAGATCAAAGTCTTGGCTAACATTTTGATTTCAGCTTGACAAGAACAGAGCCAAAGACCCAGCTAACCCGTGCCCAGATTTCTGACCTACAGAAACTGTGAAATAACAAATTTGTATTGTTTTAATCCACCAAATTTTCAGTAATTTGTTACATAGCAATAGAAAATTAGATGTGTATAAATTATTGCTACTGTCAGTTCTGTATAACAAACCATCCCAAAACTCAGCGGCATAAAGGAACCTCCTTTTATTATTTTCATGACTCTATGTGTCACCTGGGCAGTTCTGTTGACCTGGGCTGGGCTAGGCTAATCTCACTCGGACTTGTTCATGAATCCATAAACACCTGTTGGGTTAGCTGCGTTGGCTTGGCTCCACTCCACGTGGTCTCTCATCTTCCGGCAGGCTAGCCTGTGTTTGTCCTCACAGTAGTGGCAAAATTAGAGAAAGGAAGAGAAAACACATGAACAAATTTTCAATTGCTTACATCAAGTTTGCTACTGTCCCATTGACTGACAAGAAAAATATATCCATACAAAGACTTGTGAAAAAATGTTTATAGTAGCAATTCATAAGAGCCAACAAGTGGAAACAACTCAAATGTCTGTCAATGAGAGAAAGAAAAAACAAACTGTGGCATACTCACAAAATGGAATATTACTCAGCAATAAAAGAATGAGTTAGTGATACTAGCAATGATGTGGATGAAAATCAAAAACATTACATGGAGCCAAAGAGGTCAGACACAAAAGAGTACATCTGAATGATTCCATTGACATGAAATTGCAGAACAGGTAAAACTAATCTATGACACTAGAAATCAGGATAATTAGACATAAAGGGGATGGGGATTGAGTGGAAAGGGGCATGAGGGCACTCTCTGGGTTCATGGAAATGTGCCTTATCTTGATTGGGGTGGTGGTTACATGGGTATATAAATTTATCGACTCATTAAATTGTAGACTTTAGATCTATGCATTTCACTGTATCTAATTTTTTTTTTTTTTGGTGAGGAAGATTGTCCCAAAGCTAATATCTGTGCCAATCTTCCTCTATTTTGTGTACGGGATGCTGCCAGAGCCTGGCTTGACGAGTGGTGTGTATGTCCATACCTAGGATCTGAACCTGGGAACCCCGGGCTGCCACAGTGGAGAGTGTGAACTTAACACCACACCACTGGGTCAGGCCCTCACTGTATCTAAGTTGTACCTTAAGAAACAAATAAACAAACAAACAAAAACTGATGTAGTGGAAAGAACATAAGTGTGGATGTTGAAAAGCCTTGGATTTGAATACTATTTCCACTTCCTAAATGTGTAAAGTCAGATAATCTTGATAGACCTTAATTTCTCATCTATAAAATGGGAAAGTTGTTTACCTCACTGTTTTTTATATTGTAGTAAAATATACATAACATAAATTTATTATTTTAACCTTTTTTTTGAAGAAGAAGATTAGCCCTGAGCTAACTAATCCAATCCTCCTCTTTTTGCTGAGGAAGACTCCCTGCTAACATCTGTGCCCATCTTCATCTACTTTATACATGGGACGCCTGCCACAGCATGGCGTGCCAAGTGGTGCCATGTCCGCACCTGGGATCCGAACCGGTGAACCCCGGGCTGCCGAAGCGGAATGTTCCGAAGGGGAACTTAACCCCTGTGCCACTGGGCTGGCCTCTAACGATTTTTTAAAAGATTTTATTTATTTTCTTTTTCTCCCCAAAGCCCCCCGGTACATAGTTGTATATTATTAGTTGTGGGTCCTTCTAGTGGTGGCATGTGGGACACTGCCTCAGCATGGCTTGATGAGCGGTGCCATGTCTGCGCCCAGGATCCGAACTGGTGAAACACTGGGTCGCTGCAGTGGAGCATGCAAACTGAACCATTCGGCCACGAGGTGGCTCCTATTTTAACCATTTTTAAGTGTACAGTTCTCTAGCACTAAGTACATTCATATTGTTGTACAACCATCACGATCATCCATCTTCGGAACTTTTCTGTCTTCCCCAACTGAAACTTTGTACCCATGAAACACTAAATCTCCACTCCCTTTTCCCTCAGCCCTTGCCAATCATCCTTCTACTTCCTGTTTCTTTGAATTGGACTACTCCAGATACTTCATATAAGTGGAATCATACAATATTTGTCCTTTTGTGACTGGCTTATTTCACATAGCATAATTCTCCTGCGTTCATCCATGTTGTACCATGTGTCAAAAGTTCCTTCCATTTAAAGGCTGAATAATATTCCATTATGTGGATATACCACATTTTATTTGTCCATTCATCTTTCAATAGACACTTGGGTTGCTTCCACCTTTTAGCTATTATGAATAAAGCTGCTATGAACATGAGTATGCAAGGATCTGTTCAAGTCCTTGCTTTCACTTCTTTTGGGTATATATCCAGAAGTAGATATGCTGAAGAGCTGCCATACCCTTTTCCACAGTGGCTGCACCATTTACATTCCCACTAGCAATGCATACAGGTTCCAATTTCTCCACATTTTCACCAACACATGGTACTTTTTGTTTTGTTTTTTATAATAGCCATCCTAATGTGAGTGAAGTGGTATCTTATTGTGGTTTTTATTTGCATTTCCCTAATGACCAGTGACGTTGAGCCTCTTTTCCTATGCTTATTGGACATAATCTTTGGAGAAATGTCTATTCAAGTTCTTTGCTCATTTTTTAACTGGTTGGTTTTATCGTTGTTGTTGAGTTGTAGGAGTTCTTTATATAATTCTTTATATACTCTGGATACGAATATCTTATTAGATACATGATTTGCAAATATTTTATCCCACTCTGTGGGTTGGATTTTTACTCTGTTGATAGTATCCTTTGATGCATAAAAGTTTTAAATTTTGATGAAGTCCAACTTATCTATTTTTTCTCTCATTGCCTGTGCTTTTGATGATATATCCAAGAAATGGTGCCAAATCCAGTGTCATGAAGTTTTCCCCTTGTGTTTTCTTCTAAGGATTTTATAGTGTTAGCTCTTATGTTTGGGTCTTTGATCTATTTTGAGTTAATTTTTTATATATAGTGTAAGATAAGGTCCACCTTCATTCTTTTGCATGTGGATATCCAGTTTTCCCAACACCATTTGCTG
This sequence comes from Equus przewalskii, assembly GCF_037783145.1. Classification (NCBI taxonomy): domain Eukaryota; kingdom Metazoa; phylum Chordata; class Mammalia; order Perissodactyla; family Equidae; genus Equus; species Equus przewalskii. Next base: position 21,885,348 of record NC_091832.1, on the reverse strand, counting down.
AAAAGACTGTCCTTTTCCCATTGAATGGCCTTGGCACACCTGTGTCAAAATCATTTACCATATATGCAAGAGTTTTTTCCTGAGCTTTCTATTCTATTGGTCTGTCTTCATGCCAGTACCACACTGTTTTGATTACTGTAGCTTTGTAGTAAGTTTTAAAATCAGGAACTGTGAATCCTTCATCTTTGTTCTTCCTTTTCAAGACTATTTTGACTACTCAAGGTCCTTTGAGATTCTATATGAATTTTAGGATGGGTTATTCTAGTTCTACAAAAAAAATCATTAGGATTTTGGTAGGGATTGCATTGAATCTGCAGATTGCTTTGGGTAGTATTGACATCTTAACAATATTAGGTCTTCAAATCCATGAATGTGGGATGTGTTTCCATTTATTTATGTCTTCTTTAATTTTTTTCAGAAATGTTTTTTAGTTTTCATTGTACAAGTGTTTCATCTCCTTGGTTAAATTAATTCCTAGGTATTGTATTCTTTTTGATGCTATTGTAAATGGAACTGTTTTCTTGTAATTTCCTTTTCAGATTGTTCATTATTAGTGTATAGAAATTCAACTGATTTTTTTTTTATTGAGTTATTGATAGGTTACAATCTTGTGAAATTTCAATTGTACATTAATGTTTGTCAGTCATGTTGTAGGTGCACCACTTCACCCTTTGTGCCCACCCCCCACCCCACCTTTCCCCTGGTATCCACTAAACTGTTCTTGGTCCATAGTTTTAAATTCCTCATATGAGTGGAGTCATACACAGATTGTCCTTCTCTCACTGGCTTATTTCACTTAACATAATTCCCTCAAGGTCCATCCATGTTATTGCAAATGGAATGATTTTGTTCTGTTTTGCAGCTGAGTAGTATTCCATTGTATGTATGTACCACATCTTCTTTATCCATTCGTCTGTTGATGGGCACTTAGGTTGCTTCCACGTCTTGGCTATTGTAAACAGTGCTGCAATAAACATTGGGGTGCACAGGACTTTTGGGATTGCTGACTTCAGGCTCTTTGGATAAATACCCAGTAGTGGGATGGCTGGATCGTATGGTAGTTCTATTTTTAGTCTTTTGAGGAATCTCCATACAGTTTTCCATAGTGGCTGCACCAGTTTGCATTCCCACCAGCAGTGTATGAGGGTTCCTTTTTCTCCGCAACCTCTCCAACATTTGTTGCTATAAGTTTTAGATATTTTTGTCGTTCTAACGGGTGTAAGGTGATATCTTAGTGTAGTTTTGATTTGCATTTCCCTGATGATCAGCGATGATGAGCATCTTTTCATGTGCCTATTGGCCATCAGTATATCTTCTTTGGAGAAATGTCTGTTCATGTCTCCAGCCCATTTTTTGATTGGGTTGTTTGATGTTTTGTGATTGAGTTGAAATGCAACTGATTTTTGTCTGTTGACTTTGTATCCTGCTACTTTGCTAAATTCATTTATTAGATCTAACAGTTTTTGTGGAGTCTTTAGGGTTTTCTACAAATACAAACATATTATCTGTGAACAGAGAAAATTTTACATCTTCCTTTCCAATTTGAAGGCCTTTTATTTCTTTTTCTGGCCTAATTGCACTGTCTAGAATTTCCATTACTACATTGTATAAGTAGTGAAAGTGGGCATCCTTGCCTTATTCCTGTTCTTAGAGGAAACTCTTTCACTCTTTCACCATTGAGTATGACACTTGCTGTGTGTTTTCATATGTGGCCTTTATTATGTTGAGATAGTGTTCTTCTATTCCTAGTTTGTTGAGTGTTTTTATTATGAAAGGGTATTATATTTTGTCAGATGATTTATCAGCATCAATTGAGATGACCAGGTGTTTTTTTCCCCCTTAATTCTGTTAATATGGTGTATTACATTGGTCAGGTTTCATGTGTTGAACCATCCTTGCATTCCAGGAATAAATCCCACTTGGTCATATGCATAATCTTTTTAATACGCTGTTGAATTCAGTTTGCTAGTATTGTGTTGATGATTTTTGCTTCAGTTTTCATAAGAGATATTGGTCTATGAGTTGTTGTTTTGTAGTATCTTTGTTATCAAGGTAATGTTGACCTCATAGAATAAGTCAGGAAGTAGTCTCTCCTCTTCAATTTTTTGGAAGAGTTTGAGCAGGATTGAAGTTAATTCTGTAAATGTTTGGTGAATTCACCAGTGAATCCATCTGGTCCTGGGCTTTTCTTTGTTGGAAGTATTTTTTTTTATTACTGATCCAAGCTCCTTACTAGTTAGGTTTGTTCAGATTTTCTATTTCTTCATTACTCAGTCTTTGTAGGTTATGTGTCTTTAAAATTTGTTCATTCCATCTAGGTTATCAAATTTGTTGGTATATAATTGTTCATAGTATTCTCTTATGATCCTTTTTATTTCTGTAGAATTGGTAGTAATGTCCCCACTTTCATCTCTGATTTTAGTTATTTGAGTCTTCTCTCTCTTTCCTTAGCTAACCCTAGCTAAAGGTTTGTCAATTTTGTTGATCTTTTCAAAGAATGAACTCTTGCATTTGTTGATTTTCTCTTACTGGGGTTTGTGAGGATTAAATAAGATAATGTGATACCAATTCCTAAAGAAAGAATGCAAATAGTCAAAAGTCATATTTTAAAGAATTCAGTCTTCTTAAATAATTCAAAGAAATTAAGTTAATGGTAAGACACCATTATTTTATCGAATTGGCATTATTGGAAACAGAACCTAGCTGGAAGTCGAAGTCACCCTGTTGTGTGTTGGTTTAGTTACTAGAAGGAGATGCTAAGGGGGCTTCAGGGAGCTTCATTTATTGATCTGGGAGCTGGTTTTTTTAAAAAAATATTTATTTATTTATTTATTTTTGAGGAAGATTAGCTCTGAGCTAACATCTATGCCCATCTTCCTGTACTTTATACATGGGATGCCTGCCACAGCATGGCTTGATAAAACGGTGCATAGGTCTGCACCCAGTATTCGAGCCAGTGAACCCCAGGCCACCGAAGCAGAGCGCATAAACTTAACTGCTGTGCCACCAGGCTGGCCCCTGGGAGCTGGTTTGATGTCTTAAAAATTCATCAAGCAATAGAGTGTTACTGTTTACTTGGTACAGAGTTTCAGTTTTGCAAGATAAAAAGAATTCCTGAATTGGATGGTGGTGATGGATGCAGAACAATGTGAATGTACTTAATGTCAATGAATTGTACACTTAAAAATGGTAAGATGGTAAATTTTATATTATATGTATCTCACCACAATTTAAAAAATCCGTTGAGCTATATACTTGTAATTTGAGTACTTTTCGGTATGCAAGTTATATTTTATTATTTTTAAAAAACGTAGTACGTAGGATGGAAGCTTGCGGTAAGCAGACACTGCTGGTGAAAGTGTAATTGATATCTTTCTGGAAGGCAATCTGGCAGCATGCATCAAAAGCCATAACCTTTCACTCAGCAATTCTACATCTAGGAATTTATCCTAAGGAAATATTTAAGATGTTCACAAAGCTGTGTGTAAAAGGATGTTTACTGTAACATTGCTTCTAAGAGCAAACAACTGGAAACCACCTAAATGTCGCATAAAAGGAGACTGGTTAACAAAATATATGGTAGAGCCACACACCAGAATATATGAAGCCATCAAAAATGCTGTAACTTAATCTTTATCAGCACGGTAATGTGTTTATGTTACATTAAGTGAAAAAATCAGGAGATAAATGTGAAAGACATAAAAAGTAACAAAAAATTCGCCAATGATCATCTACTTTGGGCAATGGTGATGTATTGGCTTTTAATTTCCTTCCTTTTCTGCTTGTGAGTGCTTTAAATTTTCTTTAAGGAATATGTTATTGCCTTTATAATAAGAAGAAAATCTGCCAGTTATCAGCAATTAGGAAAAATAGTGTTTGGCACACAGTGGATGTTCAAAAATGATAATGCCTCTTCCTTCCTTTGGAAAAGTAATCACTGCCTGCTTATTACCTGTATTAGTCAGGGTTCTCCAGAGAAATAGAAACAATAGGATGTGTAGATATAGAGAAAGAGTTTTATTTTAAGAAATTGGCTCACACAATAACGGAGGCTGGCAAGTCCAAAATCTGCAGGGTGGGTTGGTAGGCTGGAGACCCAAGGAAGAGTCAGTGTTGCAGTTCAAGTCTCCAGGGTGTCAACTGGTAAAATTCCTTCGTGCTTCTGGGGGTGAGAGGGTGTCAGTCTTTGTTTTATTGAGGCCTTCAACTGATTGGATGAGGCCCACCCAAATTATGGAAGGCAATCTGCTTACTCATAGTCCACTGATTTGTGTTAATATCATCCAAAAAACACTCTCCCAGAAATATCCAGAATAAGGTTTTGACCAAATATCTGAGCCTCATGGTCTCACCAAGTTAATACATAAAATTAACCATTACATTATTGTTCCATAGGGCTTGGCTGTGGGCACCTGGTTAGAAATAGAGGAAAAAGATAAAAGTCCTAGTTCTCTGGGCCTATTGAGTATTTCCGGATGGCATGAACTTCCATGCAGAAGCCAGCATGCCCAGAAACTCTTTCAATCTGCTTTAGTTAAGGTTTTCACAGACTGCATAAAATTTGCCTATTTGCCTCACTCTTGGAAGTACCCACTTTATGTTCGATCTCGGATGCAGCTGTCCAAGATCAGAGCATTTGAAATTGAGGAGGACAGACATCCAGTGCCTGGGAGAAAATAAATGCTCTTTTCCATACAATTTTCTCTTTTCCATCCCAGGAGTTGGAGTCTGCTGTGTCTCCAGGCTGCCCCTGCTGTTCAGATGAGGCTACAAAAAGGGTGGATTGTGTTGACCTGCCAGGTATGTGCCTCTCTGTGTTTTCAATGTTTTTTTCTCTCAAAATTTTCCTGTAAGCCTTCCCTTCTTGCTGTTTGTTATTCTTTACTTTACAATTCTGTTAGGTGATATTTATTTGAAGCTAATGGAGATGTTGCAAACTGGGGGCTTTGCAGGTGCTTCTTGTTGGTATATGTGGAAAGTTTAAAACTATTTGGCTTAATTGACAGCACTCAAATATCTGGAAATTTCATGGTATATCCACATAAAGGAATACTATTCAGCCATAAAGAGGAGTGAAGTACTGATACATGTTATAACATAGATGAACCTTGAAAACAGTATGCTAAATGAAAGAAGCCATTCATAAAGACTACGTATTACGTGATTCTATTCATATGAAATGTCCACAATAGGGAAATCTGTAGATGCAGAAAGTAGATTAGTAGTTGCTTGGGGCTGAGGTGGGGAGCTGGAAGGGCAGATAGGAGAGTGATAGTTAAAGGGTATCTTTTGAAATAATGTAAATGCTCTGAAAGTGTGGTGATGGTTGCACATATCTGTGAATATAGTAAAATCCATTGAATTGTACATTTTAAATGGGTGAATCATATGATATGTAACTTATATATAAGCAAAGCTGTTTTTAAAAATTGAGTTCTCGGTATATATCCTAAAGATTTAAAGCAGAGTCTCAAAGAGATATTTGTACATCTATATTCATAGCAGCATTATTAACAATCGAAAGTTGGAAGCAACCCAAGTGTCCATCAGTGGATGAATGGATAAACAGAATGTGGTATATATATACAGTGGAATATTATTCAGTCTTAAAAAGGAAGAAAATTCTGACACATGCCATAACATGGATGAACCTTGAGGATATAAAGCTAAGTGAAATAGACCAGTGACACAAAGAGAAATATTATATGTTTCCACCTATATAAGGTATCTAAAGTAGTTCAATTCACAGAAACAGAAAGTAGAATGGTGGTTGCCAGGTTCTGGAGAGGAGGAAATGGAGAGCTTTTGTTTAATGGGTATAGAATTTTGCAAGATGGAAAAGTTCTGGAGATTGGGTGTACAACAAGATGAATATACTTAACACTACTGAATTGTACACTTAAAAATGTTGGGGCTGTCCCCATGGCCCAGTGGTTAAGTTCACGTGCTCCGCTGCAGGTGGCCCAGTGTTTCGTTGGTTCGAATCCTGGGCGCAGACATGGCACTGCTCATCAAGCCACGCTGAGGCAGCATCCCACATGCCACAACCAGAAGGACCCACAACGAAGAATATACAACTATGTACTGGGGGGCTATGGGGAGAAAAAGGAAAAAAAAGTGTTTCAGATGGTAAAATTTTTGTTATGTGTGTTTTGCCACAATGAAAAATTTTTAAACCTTGAGAAATTTCAAATAAGAATCCAATTTCTGAGTTTATAATTTTAGTATCTGGAAACTCTGAGCCGGCATCCCCTCATGGCTAGAATCTCCTAGAGTGAGTAGTGGCTGTCTCTGCTTTTGAGTGGCCGTGAGCTTTCCACTATTCTACTTGGCTCCTTTTATGCATTTATGCTACCTACTACCCACTGTATGTATTTGCATTTGGAACCCGTGTTCTGGAGTATCTAACCTCCTCTCTGTTTTCTCCCCACTCTGCACTACATCCCAGTGTGAAATCATCTACATGTGGCATCAGACAGCAGAGATGTCTCTCAAACTCCTCTGCTATGTGGCCTTGGGCTGGTTACTTAAACTCTGAGAGTACTTCCTCTCCTTAGAATAATGTGGACAAAATGTTCTCTACCTAACAGGAAAGGTGAATAATGCATGTGAAACTATCTTGTAAGTAAAAAATTGCTTTTCATATGAAAAGCATGAGAAAGAATGTTTGTTCCAAACCTATTTAAAATATGCTGGATTTTTTTTGTTTATTATACCATTATTTTCTCATTTATTTTAGCTCTATTATTTTAATCAGGATTTTGAGGGAATTTAAGATTATTTAATTTTTTAAAAAAGTAATACACTTACATAATTCAAAATTTTAAAAAGCTATAGAATGAAGATTATTCCTCCCGTATCTTCCTTGATCTGGCCCCAAATAGGTAACTACTGTCCATTTTCTGCATATCTTTCCAGATTTTTAAAATGCATATTCAAGCAAATATATATTCTTTTTGGGGGGGGAGGTGATTTTTATTTTATTTTATGTTAATTTTTAAAATTTTTTTTATTTTTCAAGGAAGATTAGCCCTGAGCTAACTGCCTCCAATCCTCCTCTTTTTGCTGAGGAAGGCTGGCCCTAAGCTCACATCCATGTCCATCTTCCTCTACATTATATGTGGGATGCCTGCCACAGCATGGCTTAACAAGAGGTGCCATGTCTGCACCCAGGATCCGAACGAGTGAACCCTGGGCCTCCAAAGCGGAACGTGTGCACTTAACTGCTGTGCCACTGGGCTGGCCCGGGAGGTGATTTTTAAATATAAACTTTTACAATTTTACTTTTGAAAAATAATTTCTGTATCATTGAAAACAATATTCTTATTATATTAGGAAATAAAAATATCTCATGTTTATTCAGTTGGCTTACAATTACTGTCACTTTCCAGGTTATGTCCTTGACCTTTTCACCGTGAAATTTCAAAATTATCTAACTCCTCAGCATGAAGTATGCTCACCTTTAATACATCGTTGTTAGTCCTGAATTTTACTTCAACCTCTAGACCCTGAAGAACAAGCTTCACAGAAGAAGCAGCACAATGATACTTACCTTCCTTCACAGAAAGACACCAGTAACCACGACAACTCTACAGAACGCATTCCCCAGGGATTAAATGCTGGATGGACCACCGCCTTCTAAAGTTGGCTTGACCCCAGGATGCATGATTTCCTCTTTTTGACCCACCCCGTTATCCACTTCCTGGCCTGTATCTGTTCTCTCAGCCTCATTTCCATACTTTGTGCAGGCTTGGAAGCAAAGGTCTTTGATGCTGTGTTGTCCATTCCACTTTTCCAATGTATTTGGTGATGCTTTACTATTTTTTTTTTTAAAGATTTTATTTTTTCCTTTTTCTCCCCAAAGCCCCTCAGTACATAGTCGTACATTCTTCGTTGTGGGTCCTTCTAGTTGTGGCACGTGGGACGCTGCCTCAGCGTGGTTTGATGAGCAGTGCTATGTCCGCGCCCAGGATTCAAACCAACGAAACACTGGGCCGCCTGCAGCGGAGCGTGTGAACTTAACCACTCAGCCATGGGGCCAGCCCCAATGCTTTACTATTTTTAATGTTTCAATGACTCCCATCTTAAAAAAAAGAAAACTGCCTTAACCCACATTCCCCTCCATCTACCACCCTATTTCTCTGACCATTATAGCAAAAGTTCTTGAGACAATTGCCTATACCTACTGTCTTCTTTATCTCCTATTCTTCACCTCCTGTTCTCTCTTTAGCCCAGTCCAAGCATGCTTCTGTCTATACCAATCCCCTGAAATGGCTCTGCTCCAGATCACCAATGACTTTCCAATTCTATAGTCAATTCTTGGGCCTCATCTTACTTATCCTCTCCACGACATTTAACAAATTGGCAATCAATCCTCTCTCGGAACACGCGTTTTTTTTTGGTGAGGAAGATTGGTCCTGAGCTAACATCTGTTGTCAATCCTCCTATTTTTTGCTTGAGGAAGGCTGTCGTTGAGCTAGCATCCGTACAAATCTTCTTCTGTTTTGTACATGGGATGCCGCCATAGCATGGCTTGATGAGCCGTGTGCAGGTCCATGCCTGGGATATGAACCTGTGAATCCCGGGCCGCTGAAGCAGAGCACACAAACTTAATCACTACGCCACTGAGCCGGCCCCGAAACACTCTTTACTTGGCTTCTGAGACCACACTCTTTCCTGGTTTTCCTGCTACTTTACTGCTGCTCTTTCTCTTCCTGAGTTATAAATGTTGGAGTGCTTCAGGGGTCAGTTTAATTTCTACTCTCTGGGTAATCCTATCCAGCCTTATGGCTTACACTGATGACTCTCACATTGCTATCTCTAGCCCTGTTATCTCTCCTGAGCTTCAGACTCTAATGTCCACCTGCTCATTTGACATTTCCACTTGGACGTCTAAGAGGCATCTCAGGTCCAAGACATTAGTCTTGCTTCCTTCTTTGCCCCACTGCTTCAAACCTGCTCTACTCTTCTCCATTTCAAATAAAGAGCAGCGCCATTAATCTAGTTGTCCCAGCTGAAAAGCCGAGGGTCATCGCTAAATCATCTTTTTCTTTCACTCACAGGATCCAATTCATCAGCAGCAATGAATTTATATGTTTGGCTAAAGCTCCAAAACATATCCTAAATTCAACTACTTTTCACCATTTCTACTACCAACATCCTAGATGAAACCACTGCCATCTCTCACTCGAACTACTGCAAAGCCTCTTATTCCACTCTTGCTCCATTATGGTCCGTTCTGCACACAGTATGCGCAGGGTTCACAGAACTCTTTTTGAAAAATTTTTCCAATGGCTTTCCCTCATACACAGAATAAAATAGAAAATCCTTACCATGGCCTCTACTTCTCTGACTTCATCTCCTGCCCCTCTCTCACTCAGTTCTAGTAATATTGGCACCTTGCTGTTCTCAAACACTTCAAGTTTGTTCCTGCTGCAGGACGTACACTTGCTGATCCCTCTGCCTGGAATGCTCCGCCCAGACATTTGTGCGCGGACAGCTCCTGCTCATTATTTAAGTTTCAGCTCAAATGTCACCTCCTCAGAAAGATATTCTCAGACTACTATATCTAAAGTAGCCCAACTCCAGTCACTTTTTATCCTAGCACCCTGTTTTACTTTCTTCTTAACAGTCTCAGAATTTACCTAATATATCTAAATGTCCAGTTTTGTTTAAAACATATTTGAATCTAATGGATAGAACTCCTTTAGGTGATAACCTCTTTTGGGAAGAAATGCCAAGTCTTTCATATAGCTGCTCTCCACCTCTGTGCGTGTCCCTAGGATGGCATCGGAGCGTATGAGGCATCGTGGTGCTGAGGAAGCCTGAGAACTTGGATCCATTTGGTGTGCTTGCACTATTCTCTCACTTCTCTGGACACCCAGCAACCTGTTGGTCAGCAAGCGGTGTATCTTGTAGCTTGGCCTCCCTAAGTTTGCTAAAAGCCTAGAGGCAAACCACAGCTCTTCCTGAGGTCTGGCTGTTACTTATCTCTAAATCTCTCAGAACACTTTTGGTTCCTAGCACCATAAGAGTGTATTATTTGTATATTTAAAAAATTTTAAATTATAAGCCAACATTTAAAATGGGATATTTCACATAGCAATCCAAATTTCTGACTTCTCTAAAAAAAAGTAGAATATAATGGTGTAATATTTTGCAAATATCAAGCTGACTCATTTTAATTTTCTTTAAGCCGTGTTCCATTATAGACTCTTGTCTGAAGTGCAGCTCTGAGACTTATTTTCCTGATTAGGAGAGAGTAGAATAGGCTTAGTGGAGAGAAAAAGAATTTGTTAAATTTCCTTAATTCCATTTAACCTATGAAGTTCAGCACGCAGTAAGAATCTCATAGAATCTTCCCATACTGCAGAGGAGATGCTGCTTCCATCTAAGACAGCTAAGCCATGAAGCTGTAACATAGGGAAGTAAAAGAAAAGCCTGACTCTTAATTTAGGTGTAGAGGGGAGAAGGAAGAGAGATATAAGAGGAGCAGTGATTGAGAGACACATGACTCTCTCTTCCCTCCCCAGCTCTTCAAAACAGAAAGCCTTCCCGCTTTGCTTCTCTTTGGAATTTCAAGTAGAGATGACTTACAGACTATGCCCACACCAACAAGCCAACAGCCACATATGAGTAAAAATGATGGCCCAGTGTAGCTGGGAAGAGAGAGAAGGCCTGCATCTAGTCCCTCAGAGTGCCTTTTAGCTAGGGGTGAATCCAAGTTTTGTGGGTCTTGGAGTTTATGTGATGAAGGCAGGGAGGAGTTTTTAAGGAAACAGAACACAAAATTCTATATACAAAATTAGATATGGGGTCTTGCAAGGAGCTCTGCAAGTGAGCGGTGATACAGAATGTATCCGCAAGTTCCCACATAAGGAAGGTAGCCAAGAGAACTGGCTGGAATACAGGGGTAAGTAGCTGTGAAGCTCTCACTGGCTGGGAACAAAAAGTAGCACAGTATTAACTAATTCTCCCAACAATCCATTTTACAGATGAGGAAACTAGCGCACAGAGCAACTAACTTGACCAAGATTGCATAGCTACACATGGTGCAAACCAAATACATGTCTGTGGGAAAGATTTCTCTGCAAGGCCACCAATTTGCAACCTCCAGTTTATGATATTATTTGAATAAGCCAGAAAAAGACTTTAAATTCTGGCTTGGCTTCTCTGCTGAATGACCTTGGACTGGTCATTTACCTCTATAAATCCCTCTGTAACATTACGATAATATGATTAACCTTGCAGGGCTCACTCAGTGTTGGTTTTCTCTTTTCTCCTTCCCCCATATGGATGACTGCACTGAACATTCATGGGTATGCTTGTATATTTTCTGGAATGCACAATTCCTGCCTGTCATTCAAGACAAAACACATTCCCAATGCCTCTAGAAACAGTCTGATAGAGGAGACAGCTCTAGGCTGGGGGTCAAGATGCCTGTTCCAGTCCTGATGCTGTTACTAATCCTTTGTGTCATTTCAAGCCAGACACATCTTTTTGGGCCTCAGTGGCTCCATCTTTAAAATGTGGAGTTGGACGAAATCAATGGCTTTAAACTGCATTCTGGAAAACGCGACATTTCTCTAATGGTGGGAGGGGGCATGAAAGAAGGAGAAGAGACAGGGCAAGAGGGAGGCTGGGTGAGCAGGCTTATGGGTTCCCCATTTTGATTTCAGATTTCACAACCCTGTTTTAAGCCACCAGACTTTATTACAAGAGAGTATTCCACTTTCAATAAAACAAGTGGAAACTACCAGACCATTCATGTACTCACATTCCATGAAACTATATTTTCTTGGCTATTTTCTTATTTCCTTGTTGTCCTGAACACGGAACTAAAGGGTCTGACATGTTTTTAAAATTCTGGCTGAAATATACACTTTCTTTTGTCCTTCTCTCCTATTTCCTAACCAGAAGTGAAATTAAAGATGAAGAAGCCTAAGCAAGGACCAGCATGGAAACTTCCAGCAATATCACAGAGTTTTCAGCAAAATGTGATGGATTTGGAAACTTCTCAGTTTCAAAATGGCTTCTAAGTGACACTCAAAAAGTGACACACGGAAGCTACATCTCATTATCCTGTGATTTAAAGAGTTGCTTATTTGCATTTGAATGTTTCTTGCCATGGGGAATGACCTTTCAGAAAGCAACTTCTTTGTATTTTTACTTAGACGTCTTATCTGATTGCCCCTAAGCTATCATTACAAACTCCATTAGGGCAATTTTTGTCTACCTAAGCTGGGGGACTGGAATAGACTAAGGAATGAATCAAGTCTCCATTCTTTTCAGCCATCCTCAGCTTTGGTTTCAGGGCAAGATAGACCCAAATCTACTTCCCAGTTTTCTGCTTAGAGAATAAGATGCTCATCTTTAAATTAGACTCTTGAAGTCCTTTAATGGAGGAGACACACAATGTTTGCAAATCATCACACATCTTCAGAGGAGGATTACCATATTCTTGAAATATTATGGAACTTTCATGTTTAATCTTCTAGATTAAAACAAATTTATCTCTTGATTTGAAGACAGCTGGGTGCATTGAAAGTCTGGAGAGCTGTGACTCAAATCTTGATTGTAATTTCACACCAGTCTCTAGGTGCCTTGGGGCAAATTACCCCCGTTGACCAGGCTGCAATTTTACCATTGGGAGCACTGGAGTAGATGGTTCCTAAGATCCTTCTCGATTTAGATATTCTAATGACAAATTACATTGAGGAAATTATCTCCAGTTGTTGGTTCAGTCTTCCAAATCACCAAAGGATCTGATTTTGAGGTTAGGCTATTAGAGTTGGCTCTTAATATTCTACACCCTGGGCTTCGGATCAGGCTGTCTAAAGACAGGAATGCTGGGTCTCCTTGAGATGACTGGCTTGCTCCCTCATTGGCTGGGATTCTTCATGTTCAGAGGTCCACTGAGAACTTCAGCTCACCATCATTTATCATTTACAATGGTATCTCAGCAGTCAGGTGTAAGACGGTGATCTGGACCCCTCACTGACGTTCCACCCAATTCTCCAGATAGCCTTTTCACTAATTTCTTTCATTCCTCCTTCATGACTGCGTCATGGTCCCTTTAAGGCAGCGGCCATAGTTGAGTGGTGGGAGCAGCTGCTGGCAGCAAAGAGACTTGCAGGATTTGGCCTACCCTGGGCCACTCACCGCGCACGCTCAGGACCGGGGGCTTGGTGGGAAAGGGGGGAGGGGCTTAAGGTGCGCCTGCGCATCAGGGGCGCGCGCAAGGGGCTGGTTTGGTGATCCCTTTAAGAAACCGCAGGCGGAGGAATTTCTCTGAGAGAAAATAATCCTACTCACGGGGCCCCTTGGAGGCCATTAACCCCCCGAGTCCCGGCCCCCCTCGCCCGGGCAGGCCCTCCCGCCCACGCGCGCACCCGTGGGATCTCGAGCTCTGCGGCCCGGCGCGCGGCATCCGCCCCCTCCCCACTCTCCGCGCCGGCCCGGCCGGGTTCTGGGAGGCTGCCGCGAGGCGGCCGTGCCTGCAGTGTGGGCGGGGGCCGGGGGGCCGAGAGGTTCCGCCGCCACTGCGCCGGGAGCCGCAGCGGTTCCGAGCGGGGCCCAACATGGCGGAGAGAGAGGTGGAGTCCGGCCCCCGAAAGAGGGTAGGTGAGGTGAGGCAGAACTCGGGCGGCGGGCGGCGGGCGGGCGGCCGGCGGCGGGGGGCGGGGCGGGGGCCGCGTCCCGGGGCCGGGAGTGGGCCGAGCGCAGGCTCGTGGAGGAGTCGCCGGGGCCCGGCTGGGGAGAGGCTGCGGGCAGGACCGAGGCCACCTTGAGTCTGGAGCGTGCTGGAGAGTGGTCCTTCGGCAGGTGGGACAAAGATTTGCTGCTGGTTGGGAGGGGGAGGGGCGGGGGCTGTTGTTTGCTTTTTAAAAAAAATTTTCCAGCACTGGGTGTGGGTTATCTGGGACAGGGGAGGGAAGGTGTCAGATTCTTAAGTGCATCTTTAGGAAATCAGAGTCTGGAAGTTTGAACTGGGGAGAGGTCAGGTGGGGGTGGTGGTGGCGGTGGCGGGAATAAGTCGTGGAGGGGGTCTGAGGAGGAATAACCGGGAGGGTACACCATCGCGAATTCACGTCCCTGCCTCCTTTCCCCTCCCCCCATAACCGTTATCAAAACTGAGGTGGAGGTGGTGCTCTTACCTGTGGAGAAGTGGGGTCGTTGGCATGTCCTGATTTAGGAGAAAGATTTTGGCAACTGTAAATGTCATGTTCTAGTCTAGACTCTTTACCAGCAATTAAGAACGTGGAAGAGTGTGACAAGTTTTGTCATAACAAGGATGTACCCAACCAACCTGCAGAGGTGAAGCCAGTTCTTCTAATAGGAGTTGTTGAGTGCCTTTTAAAGTTCGTCTTGAAACTTTTCTTATTTAACTCAGAATGGTTTTTTTTCAGATGGAGAACAATACCGTACTATTGATTGAGCAATATTTTTCAGAATTTTCTTTTACTTCCTCTCCTTCTAGCCCGTTAAGCAGTAAGTTTTCCTATCAGGAATCTTCCTTTTGGGAATCGTCTCAAAATGATCACGTTACTGTGAAGCCAACCCCGTAAAAAATTACTACTAAATCTTTATTGAGAAAGCTCTTTGGATTTAGCGTAAAATTAGCAATCTCATAATGATGTTATAGCTAACATTGTGAGTGCTTACCATGTGCCTGGCACTGTGCTTTACAAGAAGAATTTAACCTTAGGTTAACATTATAAAAAAACCCATTTTGCAGATGAGGAAATGAAGGCGTAAAGGGGTTACGTAATTTACTTAAGATCAGTTACCTAGTTAGGAGGTTGAGCTGGGATTTGAGTCAAGGTTTGTCCCAGCTACGTGCTGGTGTTGGATGCCACATGGGAGTTTCTTTAATTTATTTCTCTTCTTAAAAGTTTAAATTATAAATAAGCAAAGAAGTGTCAAATAGTATTTTTTCAACAATTTATTAGGAAAATATTTTCAACTACACAGCAAAATTGAAAAAATTTGCCCGGAGCATTCATATACCCACTACCTAGATTCTACCAATAACGTTTGACTATATTTATTTCATCACATATTTATCATGTCTATCCCTTTATCCATTCATCAGTTATTTTAATGCATTTCGTTGTGGGTTTTGAGCAATTAAAATTTAATGTTGATAGTCTTAGGTTTATAAAATTTTAGATATTTCTTGTATAATAATTAGTTATTGGACAAGTTAAAATGTATGATAGTATGTCTGAATGTTTCATTTAGTATAAATATTGGGTGTGGAATGCACGTGTTTTGAAATTTTAAATTGTCCTTTGAGCTGTCAGTTTTAAACTGGATCCTCATTATGCTTCAGTAAAGGCAGATGGCATGTGGTCCACCAATGAAAATATATAGGGTAAATTACTTTAGGTGTGTAATGTTCCTTCAAGGAGATCTCTGAATGCTGTTGGCATTCACCTTATACGATAGAATGTTCTAGAAAACATCTATGCCCTTTGGTAACAAATTCAACTAGATTTTAAATACTTCTTTCTCTTCTGATAGATTTAAAAAGGTGCCACACTGGTAGCAATCTAAGCTTTATTTTTTAACAACATGTCATACACACAGCACTTGTACAGGGTTTCCCTGTTATTTTACCAGGTTAATTGTGGCGGAAGGTTACTTTCAGTATCTTTTAGGCTACATAATCCATTTTGGTTTTGATATTTGGTTAGAATGTTGAGTAGGCTAGTCCTGAATGGTACACGTGGTACATGTGCTTTTTTCATTTCTCGTTTTGTGTGTGTGTGTATGTGCTAAATTCCACGTGAATGCCATATGTATACTCCAAGCAGATTAGTGGGGACTGTGTTCAGAAGTACAGTATCTTTTTGAATAATTTGACTGTTTGCCTTGAGACAGTCAAACTACATAGACCTAGGTAATAAGTTTAGGCTGTTTAATCTGAAAGTGATGCCATAGTATTGTATTTATGATGCTTACTGCCTTTGACCTTTATAATCATAAGTTATAAAATATCTTTGGGGACCTATGCTAGTTGACTGTATGCTAGGCATTGTGCTATGGAATTTATGATTGTTTACGATGATGTATTTTGGCTCTCCTGCTAAATTGTGAGCTCCTTTAGGGTAGGGTCCTTTTTAGTACTTTTTGCATCTCCAATACTTATGACCTCCACATAAGAGGAACTCAAAAGACATACTGATTTTTGAAAAGAAAAGTTTACCTGTTATAATAGAGGCTTTGTGGCTTGAGTTCCAAGTTAATCTGCTTTGTAATTTTAGGAGCTTGTATAAACTTTTCCTATCATCCTGTATACCCAAAGTTCTCTCCTATGGATCCAGATTTAGGGATCTTCTGATTGTTCTGGATTATGGTTAGATGGGAGAGTGTATTTTAAGACCATTGGGTTAACAACTCTAAATTCTCTGCAGGCCTTCCTGGTGTCTTATGTTCTTGCTTGTGGGCGATTAGAACAATAGGTATTAATTAGATAAGAATGATTTGATTGTATTCAGACTATATCTGAATGCCAGTCTCTCAATTTGTGGGCATGGGGAAGCTGCGTATGCGGGTAGGTCAGCACTATATCCATCTATCATTTCTGCTATAGAAAGATCCAAGTTTGTAGGAAGGCCATTATTATAGAGACACACACACACACACTTTCTCTTTCTTTAAAGTAAGGATATTTTTGAGATAGTATTTATGCATTTTTTTAAGATTGTAAAATTATTTTCTAAAATAAGTTTTAAAATTCATTAGGTAGGCTTATTGTAAGTAGTGGAATGATTTTATGCATGGCTATTATAATAAACTTATGAAGCATGACTAGATCTGGTGGAAATTTTTTTGTGTGAAATCCCTGTATCTTTTCAAAGTTTACGTACAAAATAATAACTTTTGTAAATGTATGTGTTATTACCTGGTTTAGAAAGTTGTATCTATTTTCATACTTAAACTTGTCTGTATATTAAATTTGAGGTGTATGTTTGTTATGCTTAAAGAAAGAGAAAGCAAATGTATAAGGAGTATGCTTCCATTTTTGTAAAAACAAACTGACCTTTCTCTCCCCTCCCCATTTATGTGTCTATACTTATATATTTATGAGCTTGGAGAAAATTGTGAAGGATACGTATAAGGCTGTTACTGTTGATTACCTTCAGCAAATGAGAAAGGAAAGGGAAAATAAAGGAGAAAACTTTTGCAAAATGGAAAAATATGGTATAAAGCTAAGTGAAAATATAGACTATAAAATGTTATCTATATTGTTATTGTAAGTGTGTAAAAATTGAACATACGTGTAGACAAGAAATAGAAAATAACGTGAACAAATGAAAACATTGATTTTATTGTGTGATGGGATTATGGACAAGTTTTGTTTTGGATTTCTGTTATTTTAATATTTTATAATAAAATAATTGCAAAAGGTTGATCCCTCTTAATTCCTTAATGAACTTTTAATCTTTTGTCTTTTTGCTAAATGTGTTACTTAAAAGCATGGTGGTACATATCATTAAAAATACTTGCAGTTCATGTGTACACAATGTAAATCATCTGCTTTAAGAATGCATTGGCCCTTCGTATAAATAGCGAGCATTGGAAGAGACCATTGTAGTGTTGACAGTGATCCCAACTTGTTTCACAGTGCCCGTCTTGTAGCTAGCAGAGACTTCTCTAAATAATGGTAATACTTGGTATTTATAAACGTTTAAACTCCAGTCATTATTCTGAATATCTTATATGTAATATATCTTTTTTTTTTTTAAGATTTTATTTTTTCCTTTTTCTCCCTAAAGCCCCCTGGTACATAGTTGTATATTCTTCGTTGTGGGTCCTTCTAGTTATGGCATGTGGGACGCTGCCTCAGCGTAGTTTGATGAGCAGTGCCATGTCCGCACCCAGGATTCGAACCAGCGAAACACTGGGCCGCCTGCAGCGGAGCGCGTGAACTTAACCACTCTGCCACGGGGCCAGCCCCTTATATGTAATATATCTTTTAATCCTCAATTCTGTAAGGTGTAGTCACTATTACTGCCCCATTTTATAAATGAGGAAACTGAGGTACAGAGAGGTTTGCTCAAGGTCATAATATAATAGACTAAACCAGGATAAGTACCATTTGAAATGTACTGTTTGATAAATAGTATAGGTTAGAATTAATTATAATATATAATAATATATACATTAATTATATATAACTATATTATATATAATAACAGTATAGGTTCAGAATTCATTATCTGGAGTTTTTGGTTGTTGAAATAAATTGGATTGTATTTCAATCAAACTGATGTAAATTACTTCTCAGGTAGCATCAAATTAACTTTTTGCCTAAGAAATACATTCTTGTTTGAGATAACCTTAAAACATATCTTTGCAACTCATAGGTTTATTTTTAAGAAAATATACACTAAATATTTTAAAGCTATGATTTAAAGGTAAAGTTTGTGTTTCCTTTGAAATGGAGTGATTTCTTTATTTACTAAAGAAAATATAAGTAGATAAATGTAAAATTGCCATTTCTGTGGCTATTTAGAAGATATTTTTGAGTTCTATCTTAGGAAACCAGCTGCTCTTTAAAGATGATTGACGTTTCTTTTAAATATTCTGGTTATAGTACTATGTTAACTATATGTAATTGTCTTAGCAAAGGAGAGAAAGGAAGGCATTATGGCATAGTATTAGGTTGAACTGTATGGAATTGCTGATATTAGACCATTTGACCTACAAAAATGCATTTTCATATGGCTCAATCTAATAGAGCATGAGCTTTTCAAAGTCAGGTTATGGTACAATCTCTGGTATTTAGTAATATTGGGATGATAACATCCACATCACCTTTCTTTCTTTCTTTCTTTTTTTTTTGAGGAAGATTAGCCCCAGCCCTGAGCTAACATCTGCCGCCAATCTTCCTCTTTTTGCTCAGGAAGATCGGCCCTGAGCTAACATCTGCGCCCATCTTCCTCTACTTTATGTAGCTTGACAAGCAGTGTGTAGGTCCACACCCAGGATCCGAACTGGCGAACCCCAGGCCACTGAAGGGAAACATGAGAACTTAACTGCTGTGCCACGGGGCCCGCTCCCACGTCTACTTTCTTATACTTAGAGAATACTTATAATGTTATTTTAATTGCATTCTTACCTTCTTTCTGGCCTCCCAGAGCTTGAGCTAGCTGCTTTCCTGCCTTTGACCAAAGATAGTACCTGAGCAAACCTTTTCTGTCCAACATATAGACTACTGTGTGCTGTAAGCTCTTTGAGGTCAGGGATCATATGAGTTCATCTTTCTTTACATCTCCTGACATGTTGTCTTATATATTTAAATGTTTTTTATATATATGTATGCACTCGCATATATTTCATGCCTATGTGTTTGTAGGCAAAAATAAAAAACTTTCTATGTTTCATAATTCCATATCAATATAGAATATAAAGTATAGATTGGTACAGTGAAACCCCGTGTTATTATTGCATAGCTTTTTTTTTTTAAAGATTTTATTTTTGCTTTTTCTCCCCAAAGCCCCCCAGTACACAGCTGTACGTTTTTAGTTGTGGGTCCTTATAGTTGTGGCATGTAGGATGCCGCCCCAGCATGCCTGATGAGCGGTGCCATGTCTGTGCCCAGGATCCGAACTGGTGAAACCCTGGGCCGCCGAAGCAGAGCGCGAACGTAACCTCTCGGCCACGGGGCCGGCCCCTGTTACCCAGCTTTGACAACTAAACAGTTATCAACATTTTGCCATCCCTATCTCGTCTAACTTCTTCCTTCCTTCCTTCCTTCTTTTCTTTGTCTTTGAAATAATTTCAAAGAAATTTCAGGCATCACATCATTTAATCTATAAATACTTCTGTATGTATTTCTAACAGGTAAGAAGTTTTAAAAAATACAACTACAGTACTGTTAGACCTAACAAAATTAAGAGTTCCTTAATCCAGTCTGTGTTCCGATTTCTCTGATTCTTTAAGTATCCTTTTATAGTTGATTTCTTTAAGTCGCTATCCAAGTAAGGTTTGCCATTTCATTTGGTTTGTATGTCTAAGTTTCTCTTTAACCATCTCCCTCCCTATCCTATACCCCCTGTACTTTTGTCCATGCTGTTTGTTGAAATAACTAGGTCACTTGTCCAGGAGGACTTCCCACATTCTGGATTTGGCTGGTGAAATACTTGTGTTTAACATGTTCAGTTACCCTTCATATTTCCCACAAGTTAGTGTTAGATATAGAGGAGTGGTTCTCAACTTTGGCTCAAACTTTAGAATTACCCGGAGAACTTTTAAATGTCCTGATTCTGAGGTCACAGATCAATTAAATCAGAATTCATGGGGTGGATTCTAGGCATGAATATTTTAAAAAATTTCCCAAGTGATTTCAGTCTGCAGCCAGCCTTGAGAACTTGAATTGGTAGGGCTTTATGAGATTTAGATTCAGTTTCTTTGGAAAGAAAAATTCATAAATATTGTATAATTTATTTCCAATTAGATAATTTTAAGAATGAAAAGGTGTGCTGTTTAATAATTACAGTGGGACAGTAGCCATAAACCGGGACTGTCCTGGACAAATTGGGATGTATAGTCACCCTATTAGATTATGCTGTGAATTCTTGTTGCGTCATTCTGGGAGGCACATAAGTGGTTGTCACACTTTTAGTGGTATTAAAATTGATCAGATTAGTCAGTGGGATCCCACCATCATAGTTTCTTTTTTTTTTTTTTAAAGATTTTATTTTTTCCTTTTTCTCCCCAAAGTCCCCCGGTACATAGTTGTATATTCTTCGTTGTGGGTCCCTCCAGTTGTGGCATGTGGGACGCTGCCTCAGCGTGGCTTGATGAGCAGTGTCATGTCCGCGCCCAGGATCCGAACCAAGGAAACACTGGGCCGCCTGCAGCAGAGCGCGTGAACTTAACCGCTCGGCCACGGGGCCAGCCCCACACCATCATAGTTTCTTAACTTTTCACCTAATAGATTTATCAGCCACTGATGATTTTTGCCCAGATCTGTTATTTCATTAGAAGAGTTTTCTATCATTTCTCCTATATTTATTCACTGGAATTCTTACATAAAGAATTCTTTCATCAATTATTTGGTTACTCTGTAATGTCATTTGTACAGGAAAAGCAGAATAAACGTTTATCCCTCTACCCTGCCCCTTTTTTTGTTTTTTAAGCAGTTTTCAGAAGAATGAATTGATGCCTTGGCAAATCCCAAAGGTGAAATTTGGGAGGATATCATTATGAATTCATGGATTTTAATATATTTGATTTTTTAAAAATTTATTGTGGTCAGTATTCTTTTTGCTGTTTAAATTTGTCACATTTTTGATCGCTGGCTATCTGTATTAGTTTCTTAAGGCTGCCATAACAAATTACTACCAGCCTGGTGGCTTAAAACAAGAGGAATTTATTCTCACAGTTCTGGAGGCTAAATGTCCTAAATCAAGGCCTTGTTCTCTCTGAAGTCTCTAGGGAAGAATCCTTCCTTACCTCTTCCAGCTTCTGGTGGATTGATTTGTGTTCCTTAATTTGTGGTGTTCCTTAATTTGTGGCCGCATACCTCCAGTCTCTGCCTCTATCCTTATGTGACCTTCTTCTCTGTGTCTTCCTTACTATCTCTTCTAAGGATACTCTTAATTGGATTTAGGGTCCATCCTAATCCAGGATGATCTTATCTCAAGATCCTTACCTTAATTACACCTGCAAAGACCCCTTTTGCTCACATGCAAAGACCCCTTCTGCTCACATTCGGAGGTTCTGAGTGGACATGTCTTTTAGGGGCCACAATTCAAACCACTATAGTCCACCAAGTCATCCCTAAAACTTCGCATCCATCCCATGTGCAAAATACGTTTACCTTATCCCACCATCCCCCAAAGTCAACCAATTACAGCATGAACTCTTAAGTCCCAAAACTCATCTAAATATCAGCAGCTCAAAAACTCCCAAATCTCACCATCTAAATCATCTAAATGAGGTATGGGAGTGATTCTGGGTATGATTCATCTGGGGTAAAATTTCTCTTTATCTGTGGACCTGTGAAACCAGAAAACAAATTTTCTGCTTCCACAATACAATTGTGGAACAGGCATAGGATAGACATTCCTATTCTGAAAGGAGAAAAATGAATCACTGGTCCCAATCAAGTTCAAAACCTAGCAGGACAAATTTCATTAGATTTCAAGGCCGGCGAATAGTTATCTGTGGTTTGATCCTCTGCCTCTGTGGCTTGGTCCTTGGAGGTGCTGTAGACCTCTGCCCTGGGCCTGCTTCTCTGGCCTCTGCCTCTGTGTCTGTGGCTCTGTCCTCAGAGTCATTTTCCTTTTTTTTGAAAGGTAGCACATGTTTGCAGCTGGGTAGCTTTATTAACTCTTTCCTGCCCTTAGAGTTCCAGAAGTCAGACAGCTTTTTTTCATTTTTGTCTAGTCTCTGTTCCTTTAAGTACAGACTGGCAGTGTTCTTACTGGTATAATATGCTCAAAAACCTTGTGAGTCTCCTCTCTGTATTAAGGGGACCCACATACTTAGACGAGAGGGTTCTTTACACATCCTTCCTGGATAACTCCATATTTCTGACTTAAGCTGAGATGATTGATTGGATCCATGAGTGACCCATCTAATATCTTCAGCAAATGGTTTTCTAGCCACACACTTGGCCGTATCTCTAGAGCACACTTTTCTAATGGTGAATTTCCTGAATTTAGCATCCTTTGCAATCTGGATAGGCTGAGAACCTCCTAAATCATCAAGAGTTGTTTCCTTTTTGCTTAACAGTTCCTTCCTCAATTTATCTCTTTCCTTTTGCTTTTACTTAAGCAGCAAGGAGAAACAAGGCTGCACTTTGAACGCTTTGCTAAGAAATCTCCTTAGCTAATATCCAAGTTCATTGCTTCTAAGTTTTGCTTTCTAGCCAACAGCAGAACACAATTCAGCCAAGTTTTCTGCTATTTTATAGCAAGGATCACCTTCTAATTCCCAGTAACATAGTCTTCATTTTCTTCTGAGATCTCATCAGAAGCGCCCTTAACATTCATGTTTTTCCCAGCATTCTGTTCATGGTATATGTATTTTTTAAGATGATATGAGCTTTCTCTTTGCTACTCACTTCCTTCTGAACCTTCAACAGAGTTGCCTTTAATACCCATATTGGTACCAACTGTCTCTTCAAGGCAATCTGGCCTTTTTCTACCATGTTTCTCAAAATTTATCCAGCCATTACCCATTACCCATTTCCAAAGCTACTTCCACATTTTTAGGTATTTCTTACAGCAGCACGCCACTTCCATGTACCAAAATCTGTATTAGTTTTCTTGATTTGCCATACACAAATCACCACAACTTGGTGGCCTAAAACAACAAAAATTTATTCTCTCACAGTTCTGGAGGCTAGAAGTCCCAAATCCACATGTGGGCAGGGCCATGCTCTCTCTGAAGGCTCTAGGGAAGAATTTTTCTCTCTTCCAGCCTCTGGTGGCCCCAGGTGTCCCTTGGTCCGTGACTGCATAACTCCACTTTTTGCCCCTGTCTTCACATAGCCTTCTCTGTCTGTCTGTCTTCTGTCTCTTCTAAGGGCAGTCTTCACTGGATGACGGCCCACCCTAATCCAGGGTGATCTCATCTCACGATCTTTGCATTAATTACATCTGCAAATAAGTTTATTCCAAAAAGGTCTCATTGTGAGATTCCCGGTGGACGTAACTTTCGGGGGCCACAATTCGGCCTACAACAGGGTCTTTAAGGTTACCACCTGAATCCTTTTTAAAAATTGTTATTTTATAGTTGAATAATTACCCTAAAACTTTTTGTGTTAAAATATACATAACATAAAATTTACCATTTAAAGTGTATAATTCAATGACATCAAGTAGATTAACAATGTTGTACAACTATTACCACTCTCTCTTTGACCCCAAACAGAAATTCTGTACACAATGAGGAATAACTCACTGTTGCCCGTTCCTCCAGCCCCTGGTATGCTTCAGTCAATTTTCTGCCTCAGTGAATTTACCTATTCTAGATATTTCATATAAGTGGAATCAGACAGTATTAGACCTTTAGTGTCTGGCTTATTTCGCTTAGCATAATGTTTTCAGGGTTCATCCATGTTGTAGTATGTGTCAGAACTTCATTCGTTTTTATGGCTGAATAATAGTCTATTGTATGTATATAATACATTTGTTTATCCATTCATGTGTTGATGGACACTTGGGTTGTTTCTGCCTTTTGGCTATTGTGAAAAATGGTGCTATAAACTTAAGTATCTGTTTGAGTCCCCACTTTCAGTTCTTTTGGGCATACCTAGAAATGGATTTGCTGGGTCATATGGGAATTCTGTGTTTATCTTTTTGAGGAATCCACAGAGGCTGTGCCGGTTTCCATTCCCACTGGCAATGCCCAAGGGGTCTGATTTCTCCATATCCTCTCCAATACTTGTTCTTTTCTTTTCTTTTTTCATAATAGCTGTTCTAGTGGGTGTGAAGTGGTATCTCATTGTGGTTTTGGTTTGTATTTTTCTAATGACTAATGATGTTGAGTATTTCTTCTTGTGCTTATTGGTCATTTGTATATCTTCCTTGCAGAAATGTCTATTTAAATCTTTTGCTCATTTTTTAATTGGGTAGTTTGTTTGTTGTTGAGTTATAGGAGTTCTTTATATATTCTAGATATTAAACTCTTATCGGATATGTGATTTGCAAACATTTTCGCCCATTCTGTGGGTTGCCTTTTTAGTCTATTGATAGTGCCCTTTGATCCAAGAAAGTTTTCAATTTTGATGAAATCCAACTTACCTGTTTTCTTTTTGTAGCTTGTGCTTTTGTTGTCATATTTAAAAACCATTGCCAAATTCCAGATCATTCAGTTTTTCCCATATGTTTTCTTCTAAGAGTTTTATAGTTTAGCTCTTTAATTTAGATTTTTAGTCCATTTAAAGTTAATTTTTATTTATGGTATAAGGTAAGTGTACAATTTTGTTCTTTTGTATGTGGATATCCAGTTTTTCCAGCACCATATGATGAAGTCTCTTCTTTCCCCATTGAATGATCTTGGCACCCTTGTCAAAAATCATTTGACCTTTGTGTTAATCAGCTTGGACTACCATAACAAAATACCACAGACTGGGTGACTTAAACCACAGAAATTTCTCACGCTTCTGGAGGCTAGGAAGTCTAAGATTAAGGTGCTGGCAAGGTAGGTCTTGTTCTGAGGCCTCTTCTCTTGGCTTATGGGCAGCCACCATCTTGCTGTGTGCCTTCATAATTTCTTCTTTGTGTGTGTTGAGAGAGAGAGGAGCAAGCTCTTTGGTGGCTCTTATAAGGACACTAATCCCATCATGAGAGCCCTGTTGCTAATTACCTCCCAAGAGTCCCATCTCCAAATACCATAATATTGAGGTTTCAGGCGTCAGCATATGAATTTTGGGGACACAAACATTCAGTCCATAACAACCATGTATGTATTTTAAGTGCTTATTTGTGCACTCTCAGTTCTATTCCATTGATCTATGTGTCTCCTTGTACCAGTACTACACTGTTTTGATTGCTGTGGCTTTGTAGGAAGCCTGAAATTGAAAAGTATGAATCCTCCAATTTTTTTCTGTTTTTCTACTGAGGCAGATTAGCCATGAGCTAACATCTGTGCTAGTCTTCCTCCACTCTATGTGGGTCACCACCACAGCATGGCTGAGTGATGTAGGTCCGTGCCTGGGATCCAGACCTGTGAACCCTGGCTGCTGAAGTAGAGCGTGCCGAACTTAAACACTACGCCATGGAGGCCAGCCCCTGTTTTTTTTTTTCAAGATTTTTTTGGCTATTTGGGGTCCCTTAAAATTCCATGTGAAGTTTAGGATAGTTTTTTTTTTTTTTCTATTTCTGCAAAAAATGCCGCTGGGATTTTGATAGGGATTGAATTTAATTTGAATCTCTTGGGTAGTATTGTCATCCTGTGTCTTCCAATCAGTCAACATGGAATGTCTGTCCAATTATTTAGGTCTTTAGTTTCTTTCGGCAATGTTTTGTACAAGTCTCTTGGTGTACAAATCTTGCACCTTCTTGGTTAAATTTTTCTGAAGTATCAATCAATGTAATACACACATTAATAGAATGAAGGAAAAAACCACATGATCATCTCAGTTGATGTAGAAAAAGCATTTGAAGAAATCTAACACCCTTTTATTATAAAAGGACTCAATACACTAGGAATAGAGGGGAAGTTTCTCAACATGATAAGCGGTATATATGATAAGTCATATAGTTAACATCATATTCAACGGTGAAAGACTGGAAGCTTTCTCCCTGAGATCAGAAATAAGACGAGGATGCCCTCTTTTCTCAAATTTACTCAATGTAGTATTTGAAATTCTAGCCAGAGCAGTTAGGCAAGAAGGAAGACAAAGGCATCCAGGTTGGAAGGAAAGAAGTAAAACTATCTCTATTTACAGATGACATGTTAGTGTATGTAGAAAACCCGAAAAATTCACCAAAAAAACCAAAACAGTAAACCCTGTGAGAGCTAATAACAAATTCAGAAAGTTCATGATAAAAAAATCAACACACAAAAATTAGTAGTATTTCTATACACTAGCAATGAACAATCCTGAAAGGAAATCAAGAAAATGATTTCATTTATATTAGCATCAAAAAAAAAATATTTAGGCACTTGTATCTTTTTGGCTTAACTGCAATAGTCCTTGAAAGACTCTCCCCTTTTTGGCCAAAAAGATGTACCTAGGCTCATCCTATCCATTCCTATCTCAGACTTTGAATTAACTCCGGGAACCCTGGTACCTTTCAGTGGGGAATGGTAGAGACTTCGGCAGCTTTTTGAAGTTAGTGTCTTTTTTTGAGGAAGATTAGCCCTGAGCTAACATCCGCTGCCAATCCTCCTCTTTTTTCTGAGGAAGACTGGCCCTGAGCTCACATCTGGGAACCCTGGGCCATTGAAGCGGAATGTGCGCACTTAACCGCAGTGCCACCAGCCCAGCCCCTGAAGTTAGTGTCTTTTTGAGATGGTATCAGGTGTGTATTTCTCATTTGTTCCTCAACCTACATCTGGCTTTTCCCTCTGTTTTGCCATTGAAATTCTTTTTTTTTCCCCTTCTTCTCCCCAAAGCCCCCCCCAGTACATAGTTGTATATTCTAGTTGCAGGGCCTTCCAGTTGTGGGACGCTGTCTCAGCATGGCCTGATGAGTGGTGCTAGGTCTGCGCCTAGGATCCAAACCAGGAAAATCCTGGGCCGCTGAAGCAGAGCACGGGAATTTAACCACTTGGCCACGGGGTCAGCCCTGAAATTCTTTTTAAGATCACTGAAATGACCTAGTAATCACCAAGTCTAATGGATGCTTTTCAGAACTTTTGTTATTTGATCTCTCTTAGACATCTGACCATATTGCCCATTCCTTCCTTGAAACTTCTCCCTTGTTTATAAGATGGCTTTCTCATGGTTCTCTTGAATTGCTTCTTTTCGTCATCTTTGACTCATTTTGCATGCTCAGTAAGTGTTGTTCTCTCGGCCTGTATTTTTCTTGGGTAATCTCTTCTACAGTAGTTTTAACCTCTACCCATTAAATAATATTATGTGATTCCCTTTCTAATTCTTTGCTTTTTTTGTCTTTAAAACTTAAAATCTGTGTTTGCAAATGAATACTTTGGCTTGTATTTTGCTGTCTTACAAGTACTGGTAATTCAGTATACCTAAAACAGAACTTCTTATTCCCCTGGCGAGTACTTAGTCTCCCCATTGGTGCCCCATTCCTTCTCAACCTGTTTTTCTTCCTGTGTTCTGTGTTTTAATTATCGTCTTCTAGTCACCCAAGTTAGAAACCTGTGAGTCTTGCTTCTTCCCTTGCTCTTATTAATCCAGTTTTAATTGGTAAGTGTTGTTGAGATTACCTCAGATATGATTTTTAAAACTTTATTTCTACTGCCACCAACCCCGTCCTGATATTCATTTTGCTTGCTTTTGTCTTCTTACTTTCCTTGCCTTACAACACTCCTTTTCCCTCTCCCTTCTCTACTGTTTTCTCTACCCTCTTCATTTTATATACTGGAGACTGATTTATCTTTGGAAATGAAGATCTCTTCATCTAAAAGGTAACGAGTTGACTCCCTTAGTACAATGCCAATTCCCCAAGATAGGTTCTGTTTGAATTCTCTCTCTGTGGCAAGAGGCACGTTGCCTTACAGCTCTGGCTCTCCTAGAAATTTACTTTTCCTTCATGGAAGTGTTTCTTTCTGCTTATCTCTGCTACTATCATGCTAGCCTTGGTAGGAGTCCTTCTTGGGCCCTGCAGCCCGAATGTGGATACAGAATCTTTGCAGGCTGTGACTTTTGAACAAGACTTTATTAAAAGTTTAGTATAGTAGGAGGGAGGTAGAAAACAGATATTGGCTCTTAAATATGGTTGACCTAGGAGAAATGGGCACCATTTACCTGCGGAGCCTTCAGCCACTCTTCTAGTGAGCAGAGGACACCTTTTCTTTGAAACCCAGCGGTTTGAGATCCGGGGGAAAGAATGCATTTTCCCGCCATTGTTCTAAGGACCTAACATTCTGACCTATAATTTGTTGTTTTTAGGCTGACTACCATTGGGAATATCAGTTTGCTTCAGGAGATTCGCTCTCCCTGCTTCAGAGGTGTATCATTACTCTTTGGCCCCAATGGAGTGAATAGACTAACATTAGTGTGAGAGATTCGTTCATTCAACAGATATTTAGGACATGTATCAGGTGTGGTTTTAGGTGCTGGAGAAATAGTAATGAACAAGAAAGACAAAGTTTGTACCTGTGGTGGGGGGGACAAGATAGAAAATAAACAAGAACTAGATAAAATAATTTCAGGTAGTGAAGAAAATCAGATAGCATAGGATAATATGATAGTGAGTGATTGGGGTGGGAAGAAACAATATCACATATTTCTCTGAGAAGCCAGTTTGTGTTTTTTAGATATGATCTCTTAAAAGATTCCTGGGGCCGGCCTGGTGGTACAGCAGTTCAAGTGCGCATGTTCCGCTTCTCGGTGGCCTGGGGTTTGCTGGTTCGGATCCCGGGTGCGGACGTGGCACCGCTTGGCACGCCATGCTGTGGTAGGCGTCCCACATATAACGTGGAGGACGATGGGCACGGATGTTAGCTCAGGGCCAGGCTTCCTCAGCAAAACAAGAGGAGGACTGGCAGTAGTTAGCTCAGGGCTAATCTTCCTCAAAAAAAAAAAAAAAAGATTCGTTAGCTCCTGTATACAGGATGAACTTCAGGGAGCAAGATGGGAAAAAGAGTCATTTAGGAGGCTCTTGGTGTAATCCATGTGTGAAAGTGATCATTGGAAAAGGTGGAGATGGTGAGAATTGGTTGTGATATATTTTGGAGGTGGCGTCGATAGGACTTACTGATGATTATAGGGAAATAAGACTACAGACCCCTAGAGTTTTACTTTGAAAAACTAAATAGTTGCTAACACCATAAACCAAGATGGGAAAACTGGCAAAGAATACACATAGTATGGGGATGAAGGAGGAAACTATTATTTCGTTATTTTAGATTGCTCTGCTAATCTAAATTGCTGATGATTAGTGACGACTTCAGCGTAGCCTAGATCAGAGTTTCTCGGCCTCAGTACCGTTGCCAGTTTGGACCAGGTAGTGGTTTGTTGGGGGAGGGAGGAGTTGTCCTGAGCAGTGTGGAAGTTCAGCAGCTTGCTTGCCCGCGATCAGCTCCGTGCCCACTGCATCCACAGTACTGAGTCCTCGTTTGTGACAACTCAAAATATCTCCAGACATTGCCTAATGTCTCCTGGGGGCAAAATTGCCCCCGTTTGAGTACCACTGGTCTAGATATTTTTACCATGTATCCTAAAGACCTGTCCAAATTGTTCTAATCTATGTATCCAGCTGTTTCTCATGCCATTCTGTTATATAAATTCTGATACTACCACATTGATTGACATGCCAGTTTTCTTACCATTGTGCCTTTTTAAAAATCATATTTTATTCAGCCATAACTACTACTTAGCATATTTCTTTCCAGGGATATTTCTATGCATGTGTACATGATTAACATTGTATGTACAATATGTTAACATGATTAACTTCATATGTACAATTTTGTTTCTTGAGTTTTTTAACCTAAATTTTCATCGTAAGCAGTTTCCTCTGTTATTAAACATCTACTTATAAACCTAATTTTACTGGCTTTATAATATTCTGTGGCATAGATAAACTGTAATATAGGAATATTCTTCCATTCTTAGATTGTTTGAATTTTTTTCCCTATTGATAATGGGGCTATACTGGGGGAAATGCCCGGACATTGTGATAGCCAAAGGAGTGATAGCCAGAGGGTTCAAGATTTCTTTCTGGGGTGATGAAAATATTCTAAAGTTGATCCTGGTAATGGTTGTATAACTCTCAGTATACTCACAGTCATTGAATTGTGTACCTCAAATGGGTGAATTATATGGCATGTGAATTATATCTCAATAAAGTTGTTACAGAAAAAGGAGGCTAAAGCAAACAGCATTGTGTAATTTTTGTCTGTAGCTCTGCTTTCCTAGAAGTGAAATTACTGACTCAAGGCATGTCAAAGATATATTTAAAATAAGGTTTATTGAGGTATAATTTATGTAGAGTAGAATTCACCCTTATTGTTGTACCCTTATTCACCCTTATTATTGTACAATTCTGTAAATTTAACAAATGCATATAGTTCTGTAACTATCACCCCAGTCAATATATAGAACACCTCCATTATCACCCAGATTCCTTCATGCCCCTTCATAGTTAGCCTTTCCCCTACCTCTAGTCCCATATCTATTTTCTGTTCTGTAATTTTGTGTTTTCAGAAAATCATATAAATGATACAATACAGTATGCACCCTTTTGAGTTTTCCTTCTTTCACTTAGCAATATGCAGTTGAGATTCATCCATGTTGTTGCATGCATCAGCCGTTCCTTTTTACTGGTAACTAATATTCCATTTTATGGATGTACCACAATTTGTTTATCCATTTGCCAGTTGAAAGACAATTGTATTGTTTTTAGTTTTTGTTGATTATGAATAAAATCATCATAAACATTTGCCTATAGGTTTTTTTGAAATACTGTATTTTAACAAAAATATACTTCCTTTAACAATTTGCCGTTTTAAAAAATTTTAAAGCAAAGTATACAAAAGGGAAAAAAAAGCTTCATTCCCAAGAAGGAATTAATAAAAGGAAAGGCTTATGTGTTAGGTATAATTTCGTTATACGTATTTGTTCAAATTTACCTTTTTCCGCAATGAATTTGAGGCAATTTACAAAAAGGTATGTAAAAAAAATGAAAAGAAATAAAGGACCATGGTAAAGGAAAGTACAGATATGATAGTTCTGATGTTGTGATTGATTAGGGAATATGATTAAAGAATGTCCCGCTATCAAATGGAGGAAACATTACTGCGTTTTTGAAGAAACAGCATTTTCTGGCACTGATTCTAAAAGTAGTTTCAGGTGTTAATCTTCAGTAGGAGACACTGATTAATGTAATGAACATTGTCTTCAGTAACATTTTCTTTTCAACAGAAAAAGCGGTCTGAATTTCTTGCCTATAGGTTTTTTAAATAAACATATGTTTTTATTTCCTTTGGGTAAATAGGAGTGGGATTGCTGGGTCATATAGTATCTGTTTGCTTAGATTGTGTTTTGAAAGCTATTTATATGTTTTGGATACAAATCCTTTATTATATATATGTTTTGCAAATATTTTCTCCTAGTCTATGGCTCATCTTCATTTTCTTAACAGTGTTTTCCAAAGAGCAGAATTGAGATTGAGACTGGTGAAATACAGACATATACACAGACACGAATTTAATTTTGTGCAAATCAGCAGATAGATCATCTTAGAGGACTCAGAAGAAAACATATCATGGTGTATTTATTTTTAATTAGCAGTATGCTTCAGAACTTCCTGGGAGAATTCCATCTCTCCTCCCTCACCATGTACACTAATGTCCAGTCCCTATCTATCCCAGACCGTCTGAAAGAAAATATGGGTGGGAAGGTGGAGGATTGCGGAGTAGGAACCACTCTGTGGCCATAGTAGAATTTGGCCCTAGTACTTAGTAACCATTCTGGTGATCTAGTGGTTAAGATTTGGTGCTCTGACCACCATGGCCTGGGTTCGTTTCCTGGTCAGGGGACCGCACTACTGACTCTCGGTTGTCATACTTTGGTGGTTGCGTGTTTCTGTGATGCTCAAAGCTATGCCACTGGTATTTCAAATACCAGCAGGGTCACCCATGGTGGACAGGGTTTAGCGGAGCTTCCAGACAAGGCAGACTAGGAAGAAGGACCTGGCCACTGCTTCTGAAAAATTGGCTATGAAAACCCTATCAGTAGCAGGGGAGCATTGTCTGATAGAGCCCTGGAAGGTGAGAGGATGGAGCAAAAAAAGAGCAGGCAGGGTTCTGCTTTGCTGTACGCCGAGTCACTAGGAGTTGGAATCAACTCGAAGGCACTAACAACAAGCTTGTCAGTAACGTGGTTTTTGTTTTCTTGTGCATAAAATGGAAATAAAGACACTATCTAACTCTTAGTAAGTTTCACAAGGTTAGTGCACATGAAATACCTAGGGTATACTGCTAGGTGGTAATTTGTAGAAGCACAGGGGAAAGAGTAGGAGCCCAAGGATAGTGTCATGGAAACCTTGGAAGTCATTGCCAGGAAGTGGGAATGAGCGTTACTCTCTTCTTGCCTTTGATTCCATGTGACACTTGAATGGTTGAAGTAGCAAATATTTGCTCCAGTTATTCTTTCATTCGACCCATTTGTTCTATTGAAATTGACTATGACATTTTTAGAAGTTCTTGTATTCCAATATATCATAGTAACTTCCTTGCTTCTTTAAATGATTTTTCATAGAATTTATGTCAGAGTTGAAGTGTTTCTCTAAAGATAGTTCTAGAAAATATGCATGCTTACTGTCCTTCACTTTTTTTTCATGTTTGTTGTCTTAACGTACATGTTAGAGAAGTAAATACTTTTCTTACTATAATTTTTCTTTTTTAAGATTGGCACCTGAGCTAACATCTGTTGCCAATCTTTTTTTTTTTCTTCTTCTTCTCCCCAAAGCCCCACAGTACATAGTTGTATAGTCTAGCTGTAGGTCCTTCTGGTTGTGGCATGTGGAACGCCGCCTCAGCATAGGTTGATGAGTGATACGATGTCCTCACCCAGGATCCAAACCGGCGAAACCCCAGGCGCCTGAAGTGGAATGCGCAAACTTAACCACTCAGCTACAGGGCGGCCTCGCTATAATTTTTATATATGGAAAACAATTTTACTTTAAATGAAGTAATATTCGATAATATTGAGCAGGAAAAAGGGTGCTGTGTCTAGTAACAAGGGAGGATTTGCTTTATTTGTTTAGTTGCCATTTGTTGGAAGAAAAGAATACAGAAAGGCTCCAAAATAGTGAGTTATTTTTAGGGATGTAAGAAGTTTTATTCGCAAAAAACCTGCTTGTTTAGCGTGAGGAATACAACTCTGCATTCAAGAGGTTTCTAGTTGATCACTACTTTTTCTTTTAACCTTTATTGTAGAAATTTTCAAACATAAGTGTAGAGCAAATAGTTCAACTAATGCGCGTGTATTCATCATTCATCTTTTTTAACAGTCATCAACTTTGTGTCTGTTGCTTCATCTCTTCCTCCCACATTTCTTTCTCTATAATATTTTAAAGCAAATTCTAGATGTATTTCATTTCACCTACTAATACGTAAAGTGTGTATCTCTAATTAATACAGTCTCTTTTTAAAAAACACATAACCTTAAAACCATTATCACACTGAACTAAATCAACACTAATTCCTCAGTATTACCTAACACACTATCTGTTTAGCTTTCTTGTTTTGTTTCAAAAAGCTAGGAGCTAAAACAAGGTTCGTGTATTGCTAAAACAGCGTTTGTGGGTTGTTATGTTTCTTTAGCCTCTTTTAATCAATAAATTTCCCCATTTAACAAATGCCGTTTACTTTTAGAAGACACTGGATGATTTGTTCTGAAGCATTTGCCACATTCTGGGTTTTGCTGATTATATCCTGGTGTCATTGAACATGTTCCTCTATTCTTCATGTCCCCTGTAAACTCTTAGAAGTGTGATTCGATTCAGGTTCAATTTGTTTTGCTTTTTTGGAAAGAACTCTTTATAGGTGGTGCTATGACACCACTAGTGGAAGCAAGTCACTTTTGGTGATGTTCATCCTAGTTCAGGTGATGTCAGCCTAATCCATACATTAAAAAGCTCCCCTTCGGTTTTTGACCTAATGGCATTTACTGATAATTATTTCTTGATTCACCATTTCATTTCATGGTGGTTTCCTAATTCTTTTATTTCTCCAGTGTTTATTAGCTATGATTATTTTATAGAGAAGAACTCTCCCTGATCACCTATTTGGTTTCTCTAATACCTTGAAATAGTGTTAATATAGAAAAGATAAGAGAAATGCTTGAGTCTTTTATTTGTCATTTTTAAGAATGAGTTGATGCCCAGGCAGCTCCACAAATAACCAGGGAAGGTTGTTTTTTGGGGTTGGGGGAGTGAGGAGGGGATATCAGGATAAATCATTTAAAATGGATTTATATACAGTCACGTGCCACATAATGTGTCAGTCAGTGACGGGCTGCATGTATAATGGTGGTCCTGTATGATTAGTACCAAATAGCCTAGATGTGTAGCAGGCTGTACCGTCTAGGTTTATGCAAGTACACTCTATGATGTTTGCACAATGACGAAATCGCCTAACGACATTTCTCAGAATGTATCCCTGTCATTAAGTGACGATTGACTGTATATTTATTGTATGTCAGTCTCTTGTACCATCTTTGGTCAGTAAAAGCCTCTTCAGGTTAGCTTTGAGTCATTTTTTCATGACCCCATAGTCTTTGATAACTTGCTTTCTGGTGCAAGATGAAACATGCTCATCTGTAAATTCCCTACTCCAGACCTGAAGTCAGCCATTTCACCCAGGAGCCCTGGTTCCTTTTAGTGGGAAATGGTATTTAGAGACCAAAGCAATTGATTAGTTTTTAAAGTTATATGGTCTCAAATTTTAGATTTAGAAATGTCGTTTGGAGTTTCTACTTAGTGTAGGATTCTGTGTCCTAAGTATTTTGCACGTTCATAACTGGACTCATTTGATCACCATTTAAAAAGATTAAGTGACAAAGATTCTCATATTGAATATGATCTCTACTTTGTGTTGCGTATAAGAGAAGTTTTAAATGAAGTGAAACTAAGCAAGTTAAAAATAAAAGAATGTATAAAGCAAATGCAGCAAAAATTAAAGTTTTAATATTAAAATGATCTTATTCATGGGAAAAGTAATTAACTGCTACTAACAAATTTCTGACTTTATGTTTGTAAGAGATATGTCACATTGAGGATGTAATTGCTATGAGTCGTTATGTATCAAAAAACCTTGTATTGAAGTATATAAAACAAAAATTTAAATGGTTTAGAGGAACTGAAATTTAATTGAACTCATACACTATGGGGAAAACATTATCATCTTTTTACACTCCCAAGGAATATTTACAGCAATTAAATCATAATTTACACTTCAGAAAAAAATTACAAATTTTAAAACCTAAAAATTTACAGACTACGTTCTTTGACCCCAGCACAATAAAGTTGAAATGAGTAAAGTGTCAGTTAAAACAACCCAACTGGGCCAGCCCCGTGGCCGAGTGGTTAAGTTCGTGTGCTCTGCTTCGGCGGCCCACGGTTTCACCGGTTCAGATCCTGGGCGCAGATGTGGCACCACTCATCAAGCCATGCTGAGGCGCCATCCCACATGCTACAACTAGAAGGACCCTCAACTGAAAATATACAACTATGCACTGGGGGCCTTTGGAGAGAAAAAGGAAAAATAAAATCTTTAACAAAAAAACCCAACCCAACCATTTGGAAATTTTAAAACTTCTAAGCAACTTTTGGGTTGAACAAGTGAAACTAACTTGAATTACAAACTGTTTAGAATATAACGAGTTATATATCAATTAAACCTCAATAAAAAAAGAATATAACAATGAGAGCACGCCATATCATAACTTGGTATATAGGAGAGCTATACTCTAAAGAAAATAGCATTAAATGCTTTCAGTAAAAAAAAAAAAAAGGGAATTGCATGTTCAACTTTATATGTTAGAACAATGAAATAAACCTGAGGAAACCACAAGGGAATAATTAATAAAGTTGAAAGTAATGTGTTAGAAAAAATGAATTAAGAAATAGAAAATCTATAGACTGATAAAAATAAGTGCTGATTCTCTGTAAAGAGACCAGTAAAGTAAAGAAGTTTCTGATAAGTCTAATTGAGGGGAAAAAAAAGAAATACATAGTATTAAGGAGAAGAAAAGGCTTATAATGATAAATAGATTGGGGATAATATGTTGAACTAGTCTATGTGTAATTAACTCAATGCTGATACATATATAAATTAAAAAGAATGGAAGATTTTCAAAAATAAGTTACCAAAATTGATTTAAGTAGTAGAAAACTTGAATAGGCCAATAACTGTTTAAGAAATGGTAAATAGGGGCTGGTCCCGTGGCCAAGTGGTTAAGTTCGCGCGCGCTCCACTGCAGGCGGCCCAGTGTTTCGTTGGTTCGAATCCTGGGCGCGGACATGGCACTGCTCATCAAACCATGCTGAGGCAGCGTCCCACATGCCACAACTAGAAGGACCCACAACGAAGAATATACAACTATGTACTGGGGGGCTTTGGGGAGAAAAAGGAAAAGATAAAATCTTTAAAAAAAAAAAGAAATGGTAATAATGTCAAAGGACAACCTCCCAAGTTTCTTATCTTTCTTTCTGTAACCTTTGAGGAACAGTTTTTATGTTTTAAAAATATTTGCCAAAATAGAAAAGACCTTATATCAAGATACTGAAAAAGACCTTGATATGTTTAGTATTTATTTGCGATGAAGTCTCTAAGAGTAGAGGGTTGTTTCCTACACATAATAAAACATATGTATTAGAATCATCCCTTGATCCCCAACTATCCCTTGAAATTTAGGAAGGATGCTTGCTATTACCAGAATATTACTGTTCTGGAAGTTCTAGGCAGTATAGTTAGATGAGGAAAAGAAATGAGAGGTGTAAATCTTCGAAATTTGGGGAACAAAGAAATAATTATTTTCTGATGATATAATTATTTCCCTGGAAATTTCAAGAGTATCAATAGAAGGTATTTTAGGGCTAAGAAGTAAAAATGCAAAGATGAAAACAGTCTGGAGGGAAAGAAGAAAATGTATTAAAATTATGACAGGGAATAGTAAAATGCCTAGTTACAAAATAAAAAAATCCTACAAAACCCAACAATTTGTCTATAAGTAGTTGGAAAATATATTTTAAAGTTTAAAAAAGATTGATTCACAAAGCAATCAAAAATTAAAATTTCTTGGGACAAACCTAACAAGCAATATGTGAAACTTGAAAATGACAAGACTTTCCCCAAGGATGTGATAATAAATAACAATAGTCACAACAACAACTAATCTTTAT
The DNA here is from genome assembly GCF_037783145.1 of Equus przewalskii. Classification (NCBI taxonomy): domain Eukaryota; kingdom Metazoa; phylum Chordata; class Mammalia; order Perissodactyla; family Equidae; genus Equus; species Equus przewalskii. The sequence goes on along the minus strand of NC_091832.1, from coordinate 21,847,834 downwards.
TGAGCATTTTTTTTTTTTTTCCTTTTTCTCCCCAAAGTCCCCCAGTACATAGTTGTATATTCTTCGTTGTGGGTCCTTCTAGTTGTGGCATTTGAGCATTTTTTTAAGTGCATGTCTTAACTCAGTTAATCCTCAAAATGACCCTGTGATATAGGGTTATGCCTGAGGGTAACAGGGGTAAAGTGCCTTGTCAGTTTATTTAGCTGGTTAGAATGAGGAAGAAAGGGATTGGAACCCGTTCAGGCTGTGTGACTCCAAATTCTAGAGACTGCAACCACTATGCTTTGATGACTCTTGAAAAAAATAAGAGTGATGTACCCTGTTCCTAGATGGGAAAACCCAATATTATAAAAATTTGTGTCCCATAAAATTAATATTATTTCAGTCAGTATCCCCGTGGGATTTTTCTTTTTCTTTTTGATTGTGAGGAGGGTAGAATTTGAGAAAACAATGATCAAGTTCATTAGGAATTATAAATATGTAAAAGATAGTCAAAGCAGTGGTGAATTAGAAGAATAATGGGAGCATGGAGGAGTAGGGGAATGGGTGGTTGCCTTGTTCTACAGGATCTCAAATATAGTACTGGCATAGGAATGCTCAGACAAATGACCAATAAAGAAAGAGATTCATGTCTGTAAAGAGTGTGGTTATAAATTATTCATTAAATGGTGTTTGGACAATCTACTGGTCATTTGGGCAAAAAATAGTTAGATCTTTTTCTCACTCCAGATATCAAAAGAAATTATAGAGGAATCGAATATATGAAAATAAGAAAATGAAACTATTAAAGTACCCAAAGAAGATATAGGTATATATAACATCTTGCTAGGGGGAATGCCTTTTTAAGCATAAACCAAGAAAAATGTGATTCGAAAGAATGGTAGATTTGACTACATTGAAAAAATTAGCACATTTTTCAAAAGGAAAAAGTCTTTGAAATATCTGACAAACACGAGTTGAGTATTTTCAGAAGAATGGCAGATAAAAGCAGATAACCACTTTTAGGAGTTACTTTAGAATTCCTCAGTGCTCCACGTCTCTAATTTCCATTCATGCTTTCATTCAACAAGTGCTTTGAGTGTCTATTTTGTATGAGGAACCATTGTAGGTACTGAGGATACAGTAATGAGTAAAATGGAGAAAAATCTCTGCTTTTATGGAGTTTACGTTCTACTGATGGGAGAGAGAACTGTTAGTCAAATAATTAATGTAGTGCATTTAAAATGGAACATTTCTATAGAGAAACATAAAGCAGGTAAAGGGGATACACTGTGCTATGGTGGAAGGGGCATTGCAATTTAAAATAGTGACATTTAAGCAAAAATCTGAAGGAAATGAGAAAGCCAGCCATGTGAGCACCTTAGAGGAAGAACATTCCAGGTAGAGGGAACAAGGGCAGAGGCTGCGAGACAGGAGAGTGCTGTGCATAGCACTGAATAGCAGAGAGAGAGGTGGTAGCTGAAGGTGAGTGAGCAAGGTGTGAATAGTAGGAGATGAGATCAGGGAGATAAGTGTCTAGACCATGTAGGGGCTTTTAATTAAGGCCAGATAATTCTTTGTTTTGGTGGCTGTTGAGTACATTGTTGAATGTTTCACATCGTCCCTGGCCTCTACCCACTAGATGTCAGTAGAACTTCCCAGTTGTGATAACCAAAAATGCCTCAGACATTGCCAAAGTTTCTAGATTTGGGAGCAAAATTGCCCCGATTGAAAACCACTGCTCTACTAAATGGCTGTAGGTCATTTTGGGGAAGGCTTGGAGGAGAATTTGTGGTATGTACTTGTGGTAATGGTGCAGAGTCCTTCCTCAGAGGGCCCCAATATCTCCTTAATCAAGGCTCTGGGTCGTGAATTGACTAGGTCTGGAAACTGGCTGAATGTCCATGACTTCCACTGTGATAACTCAAGTTGGTTTTTGGGCACCAGATTCAGACAGTTTTCTGTTAGATAGATTAAACTGCCCATCTCTTTCATTCCTAGGAACATCATGATCAATTAGCCACTGTCAAAGATCCCTGCGGGCCAAAGCATTCTGATTAGTGGTATGTCCCTGCTGTCCTTATCCTTGGGGTTGTGCTGCCACTTGGCCTCTGCTACTTTGGGATCCCATCATCCCCAGTAAAATCAGGGAGCCTGTCTCAGTGGTGAGATTTCCTACAGTCATACTTGACCTAGAAAAGAGAGCAGCCACACAGCTTTTCAAGCATGTGGTGCTCCCTCCACTGATATAGTGTCTTCTGGGCCTTCTCAGGGAATGTTGTTGGGTAGTAGGTGTACAGGTTGCAGAGGGTAAATCCACTTCAGTGTTCCTGCCTCCCTAAGCCTTTCGATTTCCTCTGCCACATAATGCCAATGAAACTCTAGTAACTCAGCCTCATTAAAGGTTCATTGTTAATGTCAGTGTAGTTTTGATTTTCATTTCCCTAATGATTATCAGCTATTAATTGAGTATAAGTTTTAACCAAGTAAGCCGTTAAAGCCACCTCCAACTGCACAGCCTAACACATTAAATTCAGAATCTGTAGTAAGCTCATCCATATTAATTAATTCTAACCTCCTTTTCTTATGCTCTTAGCATCTATTTTCATACATATGCTCCACAGTTTTGCTTTTATGTGTTAGCAAAATCTTGGCACTTTTTGGTGCATAAGCTATTTCTTCTTGGGTCGTAGCGTGTACCTGTCCCTCTATAACATGCTGAGATTTGAACCTAGTTATGGGTCTAGTGGCAGCAAAGTCGACTGTGTTTGGTCTTGAGGAAAATGAGCATTCTCCTGCAAGTTATTTGTTGCACATAAGGATATCATAGAATTTGCAAGCAAAGGAAGGCTACTCTCCTTAGATACTAAAGGGTAAGTTTACTTCCACTGGAGGTTTAAATTGTCTTTTTCATTCTGGTTCATCTACATGTTCTCATTCCAGGTTTCAGGGTCCCATTTTTTCTGAGTCATTGCTCTTACTTTCACATGAGAAACTTGGTGAGACTATGAATTCATCTGATGTTATAGTTCATCTATTTTTACAATGAAATTTTGCATTTGATTTTCAGCAATATCAACCTATGGTTACAAGAATTAAGGCATTTAAAAAATTTTGTCGTGAAAGTGCTCTGTTTCTCAAACTGTGATTTGATCTAAGAGTTAATGGACCTGAACTTACTATTTTCTTCTGTATCTACTCAAGAGCACTTAGAGAGTCCATCTCACATAACAGATCTTGTAGTCATCATTACTGCCTTACCAGTCAAGTACAATAGCCGCTTGGATTCCCAAGGTACTTGCTTCACTTGGCACTTCATCACAGTCAACCACATGTGATAGCTTGATTAATTTTGATGCCACTGCATACCAGGCATTACTAGCGTCCTATTTCCTGCTTAAGCCCAGGGTCACAACCAAGCCAATCTCCAAATCCTATCTTTGTGGGTCTGTCTGTTGTGACCACTGCCAGTACCAGTCCTTTATCAATCAGAGGTGAGAAACCACACAGTATTTGAATAGGGAAAGTTTAATATAAAGAATTATTAACCAGTAGCAGAGAATTAACCCTAATGGAGAAGGAGAACTTTAAAGTATACACAGTAGCAGGTAGAGGGAGCAGCCACTACCTCTAGGGATGGAACTATCTGGAGTGCCCCATCTCCCAACTTCACGGCTGAGATTCAGATCTTGTTGGAGAGGGATGCTGGAGAAGTTTGAGTTGCTGCAGATTTTTCTTGGCAAGGAGGAAACCTCCCTCTGGATCCTGACAAAAGTCACTAGGAACTCCTTGCGGAACCTGCCTAAGAAGCTAGCTTGGGCACTGACGTAATTCTCTGGGAAGCTTCCCGCCCATAGGAGTGCTGCTGAAACTTGTTGCATAGCTACCCTCTGCAGTGCTGACAAAACTTGCTAGGAAACTACCATGGGGTTGTATTTGGGTGTCTCTGAGACTTGGTAGGAGGTTGGCACTTGGGGAGACTGCCACTGGGTGTCTTGCAAGCCACTAGTCTCCACTGGAGCAAGCAGATTAGAATACAGTCTGATAGGATGAGAACCTCCTTCCTTCTGGAGTATTCCTCCAGTACCATCTGCTGACAGAGGTTAACATTGTGCCAGCTGGCAAAGAAATGCTTACAGGTGCCAGCTTCCTTATCACAAAGCAGGACAGAGAAGAGTGGATTTGGAGGTGAGAGGCAAAACATTTATACTTGCTACCCTCAGATATTTACATTTCTAGTATTCTTCATTCTTCTGAGTAGACCCTGATTTCCAGGTGGTGTCCATTTTCCTTCTTCCTGGACTTACCTTTAATACCTCTTGTGCTGGTCTGCTGGTGATGGAATTCTTCTGAAAGAATTCAGAAGATCTGAAAAATTCTTTTATTTCCCCTTTTTTAAAAAGGTAAGAGAGGGGGGCCCTCTGTGGCCTAGTGGTTAAGTTTGGCACACTGTGTGTCAGTAGCCTGGGTTCAGTTCCCGGGCATGGACCTATACCACTTGTCGGCAGCCATGCTGTGGCGGCAACTCACATACAAAATAGAGGAAGATTGACAACAGATGTTAGCTCAGGGGAACTCTTCCTCAGGTTTCAGCCATTGTGAATAACGTTGCTATAAACACGAGTGTAGAAGTATCTTTTCAAGACCCTGTTTCAATACTTTTGAGTATCTACCCAGAAGTAGAATTGGTGGATCATTTGGTAATTCTGTTTTTAATTTTTTGAGGAACTGCTATACTGTTTTCCACAGCAGCTGTACCTTTTTACATTCTATCCCCTATGCATAAGGGTTTCACTTTCTCCACATCCTCATCAAAACTTGTTGTTTTCTGTTTTTTTTGATAGTAGTCATCCTAATGAATGTGGGTGGTATCTCATTGTGGTTTTGATTTGTGTTTCCTTAATGATTAGTGATATTGAGCATCTTTTCATGTGTTTATTGGCCATTTGTGTATCTTCTTTGGAAAAATGTTCAAGTCCTTTGCCCATTTTTGAATCAAGGTGATTGTTTTTTGGTTGTTGAGTTTTTTAAATTTTCATGAAGTCTTGTCTATTTCTTCTTTTGTTGCCTGTGTATTTGTTGTCATATCCAAGAAGTCATTGCTAAATTCAATGTTGTGAAGCTTTTGCTCTATGTTTTCTTCTAAGAATTTTATGGTTTTAGGCCTTATGTTTAGGTCTTTGATCCATTTTGAGTTAATTTTTGTGTATGGTGTAAGATAAGAGCTTAACTTGATACTTTTGCATGTGGATATCCAGTTTTCCCAATTATGTGTTAAAAAGATTGTCCTTTTCCCATTGAATTGTCTTGGCACACCCTTGTCAAAATCATTTGACCACATATGTGAGGGTTTCTGAGATCTATTCCATTGGTCTATATGTCTGTCTTTATGCCAGTACCACACTGTTTTGCTTACTGTAGCTTCATAGTGAGTTTAAAATGAGGAAATGTGAGTCCTCCAGCTTCATTCTTTTTCAGGACTGTTTTGGCTATCCAGGGTTCCTTGAGATTCCATATAGACTTTAGGATGATTTTAGTTCTGCAAAAAACATCATTGGAATTTTGATAGGGATTGCACTGGATCTGTAGATCACTTTGGGTAGTATTGATATCTTAACAATATTAAGTCTTCTAATCCATCAATGTGGGACGTGTTTCCACTTGTCTTCTGTACTTTCTTTTGAAATGTTTTGTAGTTTTCATTGTATAAGTCTTTCAGTTCCTTCGTTAAATTAATTTTTAGGTATTGTATTGTTTTAGATGCTGTTGTAAATGGAATTGTTTTTGTAATTTCCTTTCAGATTATTCATTGTTAGTGTATAGACATGCAACTGATTACTAATTTTTGTGTGTTGACATTGTATCCTGCTGCTTTGCAGAATTCATTTATTAGTTCTAACAGTTTTTTTGTGGAATCTGTAGGGTTTTCCACATTTAAATTCATATCATCTAGAAACAGAAAATTTTACTTCTTCATTTTTTCAAATGATTGTCAAATGCTTTTTCTGCATCAATTGAGAAGATGATGTGTTTTTTTTTTCCTTCATTTTGTTAATATGGTGTATTATGTTCATTCATTTTCATATGTTGAACCATCCTTGCATTCTAGGAATAAATTCTACTTAGTGTACAGTCCTGTTAATATACTGCTGAATTTGGTTTGTTAGTATTTTGTTGAGGATTTTTGTTTCAGTGTTCATAAGAGAGAATGTTCTGTAGTTTTCCTGGAGTATCTTCATGTGGCTTTGGTATCAGGGTAATCCTGCACTCATAGAATGTGTTAGGATTCAGTTTTTTGGGAAAAGTTTGAAAAGGATTGGTATTAATTCTGTAAATATTTGGTAGAATTCACTAGTAAAGACATCAGGTCCATGACTTTTGTTTTTTGGGAGATTTTTGATTACTGATTCAATCTCCTTACTAGTTATAGGTCTATTCAGATTCTCTCTTTCTTCATAATTTAGTCTTGATAGGAGACTAAATGTGTTTTTAGGAAATTGTCTATTTTATCTAGGTTATCCAATTTGTTGGCATAAAATTGTTGATAATATTCTCTTATAGTCCTTTTTAATTTTGTAGAATCAGTGATGTCTCCACTTTCTTTCTTTTTTTTTTTTTTGAGGAAGATTACCCCTGAGCTAACATCCTCTGCCAATCCTCCTCTTTTTGCTGAGGAAGATAAGCCCTGAGCTAACGTCTGTGCCAGTCTTCCTCTATTTTATATGTGGGATGCCTGCCACAGCATGGCTTGATAAGTGGTGGGTAGGTACATGCCTTGGATCTGAACCAGTGAACACTGGCTGCCAAAGCAGAGTGCATGAACTTAACTGCTGCACCACTGGGCCGGCCTCTCCTTTTTGATTTTAATAATTTAAATCTTCTCTTTTCTTTTTCTTAGTCCATGTAGCTAAAGGTTTGTCAATTTTGTTGATCTTTTCAAAGTATCAGCTTTTGATTTCATTGATTTTTCTCTGTTCCTTTTCTATTCTCTATTTTTTAAATTTCTGCTCTAATCTTTATTTAATTTTCATCCTCCTGCTTGCTTTTGGTTTAGTTTGTTTTTCTTTTTCTTGTTCCTTAAGTTGTACAGTTATGTTGTTGATGGGAGATCTTCCTTATTTTATAAGGTAAGTGTTTATAGTATGTATTTTTCCTTAGCACCTGCTTTTGGTGCATCCCATGTGTTTTGGTATGTTGTATTTTTGTTTTCATTTGTCTGTAAGTATTTATAATTTCCCTTGTGGTTTCTTCTTTGGTCCTTTGGTTGCCTAAGAGTATGTTAATTTGCACAAATTTGCAAATTTTCCATTTTTTTTATTTTTTGAGGAAGATTAGCCCTGAACTAACTGCTGCCAATCCTCCTCTTTTTGCTGGGGAAGACTGGCCCTGAGCTAACATCTGTGCCCATTTTCCTCTACTTTATATGTGGGACGCCTACCACAGCATGGCGTGCCAAGCCATGCCGTGTCCACACCTGGGATCTGAACCGGAGAACCCTGGGCTGCTGAAGTGCAATGTGTGCACTTAACCGCTGTGCCACCGGGCTGGCCCCAACGAATTTTCCAGTTTTACTTCTGTTACTGATTTTTAAATTCGTCCTGTTGTGGTTGGAGAAGATAGTTTGTATGATATCTGTACTTTTAAATCTGTTGAGACTTAATTGTGATCTAATACGTGGTCTATTCTGGAAAATATCCCATGTGCACTTGAAAAGAATATATATGCTGTTATTGTTGGGTAGAGTGTTTTGTATATATCTGTTAGGTCTGGTTGGTTTATTGTGTTGTTTAAATTCTCTATTTCCTTACTAATCTCCTGTCTGATTGTTCTGTCCATTATTGAGAGTGAGGTATTGAAGTCTCCCACAGTGATTGTAGAACAGTCTATTTCTCTCTTTAATCCTGTCAGTTTTTGCTTCATGTATTTTGATGGTCAGTCATTAAGTGTGCAAATGTTTGTAATTGTTTTATCTTCTTGTTGTATTGGACCTTTTTATTAATATATTATGACATTCTTTGTCTCTTGCAGCTTTTTTTTGTTTTTTGTTTTTTTGACTTAAACAGAAATTTATTTTTTTACGGTTCTGGAGGCTTGAAGTCCAAGATCAAGGTGTCAGCAGGTTTGGTTTCTTCTAAGGCCGCTCTCCTTGGCTTGCAGATGGCCGCCTTCTTGCTGTGTCCTCTGTGGTCTTTTCTCTTTCTATGCCCATCCCTGGTCTGTCTCTGTCCAAATTTCCTCTTCTTAAAAGGACACCAGTCACATTAGATTAGGGCTCACCCTAACAGCCTCACTGTAATATAATCACCTCTTTAAAGTCCTTATTTCCTAATCCAGTCTCATTCTGAGGTACTGGGGGTCAAGGCTTCAACATATGAATTTTGATGAGTACAATTCATCCTCTAATATGGACTCCATGCAATTCTATTTGAATTTGAGGGTCAGCTTTTCCGTTTCTAGCAGCTTTTTTATTTAAATTCTATTTTGTCTGATGTTAGTATTGCCACCGCTGCTCTCTTTTGGATACTATTTGTATGGAATATCTTTTTCCATTCTTTTACTTTCAGCCTATTTGGATCCAGCCTATCTTTGGATCTAACGTGATTCTCTTGCAGACAGCATATAGTTTGATCGTATGTTTTTAATAATTCTGCCAATCTTTGTTTTGATTGGAGAGTTTAAGGCATTTACATTTAAAGTAATTACTGATAAGGAGGGACTTCAGTCATTTTGCTGACTGTTTTCTATGCCTTAAGGCCTCTTCTGTTCCTCATTTCCTGCATTACTGTTTTCTTTGTGTTTAGTTGATTTTTTTACAGTGAAATGTTTAAATTCCTTTCTCATTTCTTTGTATGTACATTCTAGAGCTATTTTCTTTGTGATTACCATGGGGATTACACATAATATTCTAAAGTTATAGTATTCTACAGTCATGCACTGCCTAACGAAGTTCTGGTCAGTGATGGACCACATATATGACAGTGGTCCCATAAGATTAGGACCATGCAGTATAGGTGTCTAGTAAGCTATATCATCTGGGTTTGTGTAAGTATACTCTTTGATCTTCGTACAATGATGAAATCACCTAACACATTTCTCAGAACATATCCCTGTCATAAAGTGACACATAACTATAATTTGAATTTATACCAGCTTAATTTCAATAACAGAGAAAAACTATGCCCCTGTGCAGCTCCAATTCCACCCCTTTTGGTTGTAGATGTCACAGAATTACATCTTTATACATTGTGTGCCCAAAAACATAAAATAAGAATTATTTATATTGCATTAGTCTCTTAAATTATGTATAAAACAAAATTTGGAGTTACAAACCAAAGTTAACAATAATATTATCTTTTATAATTGCCCATGTATTTACCTTTATCGACATGTTTATTTCTTCATATGGCTTTGAATTACTGTCTAGTGTCCCTTGATTTCATACTGCTGGACTCCTTTGAGCATTTCTAGCCGGGCAGGTGTAGTGGTAAAGTCCTCAGCTTTCATTTATCTGGGCATGTCTTAATTTCTCCCTAACTTTTGAAGGACAGTTTTGCCAGATAGGGGATTCTTGATTGACTGTTTTTTTTTTTTTTTTTTGGTTTTCTTAGCACTTTGAAAAATCAGCCCACTGGTTTCTGGCTTCCTACGTTTCTGATGAGAAATCTACTCATATCGTTACTTGAGGATCGCTTGTGTGTGATGAGTCACTTCTTTCTTGCTGCTTTCGAGATTGTCTCCTTGTCTTTGGCTGTCTGGAGTGTCTTGGTGTCAATCTCTTTGAGTTCATCTTATGTGGGATTTGTTGAGCTTCTTGTCTTTAATCAAATTTGGGAAAGTTTTCAGTTATTATTTCTTCAAATGTTCTCCCTGCCCCTTTATCTCTCTCTTCTCCTTTTGGGACTCCCACAGTGTGTATACTGGTCTGCTTATTGGTATCCCACAGGTACCTTACTCTCTGTCATTTTCCTTTTATCATTTTTCCTTCTGTTCCTCAGACTTGATAATTTCCATTGTCCTATCTTCAGGTTTGCTGATTTTTTTCTTCTGCCTGTTCAAATCTGCCTTTGAATCCTTCTAGTGAATTTTTTATTTCAGTTATTGTACTTTTTGTCTTCACAATTTCTTTGTGGTTTCTTTATGGATTTTTCTATCTCTTTATGGATATTTCTGTTTTCCTTATACATCATTTTCTTGACTTTCTCCATATCTTTAGTTCTTTGTGCATCTTTAAGACAATTCCTTTGTTGTCTTTGTTTAGTAGATCCACTATCAGGTCTTTTTCAGGGATAATTTCTGTTTTTCCTTTGTATGAGCTGTACTTTCCTGTTATTTGTGATTTTTTGTTGTTGAAAACTAGATATTTCAATTTAATAATATGGAAATCAGATTCTCGCCTTTTCGCACAGTTTGCTGTTTTTTGTATTTTTGATTGTTGTGGTTCGTCTTTGTGCTTAGGATCAGCCTGAGGTGTAAACTGAAGTTCTTCTCAGGTCTTTTCTCAGTCTGCACCTTTCCCTGATATGCATGATGACTTTCTAATTTCTTCTGTTTATGCAGTTGCTTTTGAATGTCATAGTTTTTAATGTCTGACTCCTAAAGGGGAAAAATGAAGAGAGAAAAAGGACATCTGCTGGAAGGGGAGGGACTTGTAGCAATGTGGGGAGATGGACCCAAAACAGCCAGTTACCTCTTTGTCCTCGTTTCTGGGGTCAGAGGCAGCTATGAGGATTTAGAGGATCCTGATATTTGGAGGATGTGGTCATCTTTGCCTACCCTGGCTCCCAGAGGCTACTCCTAGAAGGTTGTACTGCTGCCTGTCACATGGCTGGAGGTGGAGGATGGATAGCTGCAACTCTGCTGATAGCTGAAATTGACTGAAATTTCCTTTCCAAACGTTTCCCCTGGAAGTTTTGCAAGTTTTCCATAGACTCTAGAGGTCCAAAATAGTTACATCGACAGGTTCTGCCTGTGCCGTTGTTATCTACGTGGGGAATCAGAATCCTGGTGCTTCGTTACTTTTCCATCTTCTCAGAATCTCAATCTATACATTGTTTTTTTTTTTATTTAGAGGAAGATTAGCCCTGAGCTAAATGCTGCCAATCCTCCTCTTTTTTGCTGAGGAAGGCTGGCCCTGAGCTAACATCCATGGCCATCTACCTCTGCTTTGTATGCGGCATGGCTACCACAGCATGGCGTGCCAAGCAGTGCCATGTCCGCGTCAGGGATCTGAACCGGCGAACCCTGGGCTGCCAGAAGTGGAACGTGCACACTTAACCGCTGCACCGCTGGGCCGGCCTCCATACATTGTTTTTATTGAGGTATAATTGACATATAACATTATTTTTTACTTTAAGATGTACAACATAATGATTCAATATTTACATGTATTGCAAAATGATCGCCACAGTAATTCTAGTTAACATGAATACATACATATTTTTAACATTTCATTTTTGCTCCCCAAGTTCCCCCAGTACATAGTTGCGTATTTTAGTTGTGGATCCTTCTAGTTGTGGCATGTGGGATGCTGCCTCAGCATGGCCTGATGAGTAGTGCCATGTGTGCACCCAGCATCCGAACCGGCGAAACTCTGGGCTGCCGAAGCGGAGCACACGAACTTAACCACTCGGCCATGGGGCTGGCCTCAATGTTTCATTTTTCAAGTGTTTGTTGCTGGTATATAGAAATAAAGTTGGATTGTTGTATTTTTACCTGCTTAACCTGATCTTGCTAAATTCATTAATTGTGGAAGCATTCTGGAAATTTCTTAGGATTGTCCCTGTATATATGATCATATGTTTGAATTAAAGATGCTTTACTTCTGCTCTGATTATTATGTCTTTTATTTGCTTTTCTTGCAGTATTGGACTGGCAAGGTCTGTCAGTAATGTTGAATGAAAATGGTCAGAGTGGACATTTTTTCCGTATTCCACATTTTAGGGAGATGGTATTTAGTCTTTCACCATCAAGTATTATGTTGTAGGATTTTCATAGAATTCCATCTCTCAGGTTTAGAAAGTGGCTTCTATAATTAGTTTGCTGAGATTTTTTTATATAATGGAGTTAAATTTTGTCAGATGCTTTTTCTGCATGTATTGTGAAGATCATATAGTTTCTTCTTTTTCAGTCTCTTCATTTGCTTTTTGAATGTTAAACCAACCTTTCATTTCTGCTGTAGGCTCTATATGATCATGATGGATAATACTTTTTATATGTTGCTGGATTAAGTTTATAATATTTTTCTTTTCTTGCGGAAGATCAGTCCTGAGCTAACATCTGCTGCCAATCCTCCTCATTTTGCTGAGGAAGACTGGCCCTGAGCTAACATCCATGCCCATCTTCCTCTACTTTATACTTCGGACGCCTACCACAGCATGGCTTGCCAAGCGGTGCCAAGTCCACACCCGGGATCCGAACCGGTGAATCCCGGGCCATCAAAGTGGAATGTGTGAACTTAACCACTGTGCCACCAGGCTGGCCAGTTTATAATATTTTGATAAGAATTTTTGTATCTATGTTCCTGTGTAATATTAATAGTTTTATTTTCTTGTACAGTCTTTGTCTGGTTTTGGCATCAGGGTAATGCTGGCCTTATGAATTGAGTTTGGAAATATTCCTTCCTTCTAATTTCTAAAAAAATTTGGGTAAGATTACTATTATATCTTTCTTAAATGTTTGATATTTTTGCCGATAAACTCATCTAGGCCTGAAATTTTCTTTGTGAGAGGTTTAGTTAATTATTTGAGTTTTAAAATAGATACAGGAGTTTGTTTTTTCTTGTTTTATTTTTGGTGAATTGGGTCTTTTGTGGTATTCGTCCATTTCATCTTCAGTAGTTGAATTTATTGATGTAAAATTATTCATAATATTTTCTTATCCTTTTAGTGTCTGTAGATAAGTAGTTGGGTCTTTCTTTGATTCCTGATGTTGTCAATTTGTGACTTCTTTATTTTTTCTTTGATCAGTCTAGCTAGAGGTTTTTCAATTATATCAATATTTGAAAGAAACAACTTTTGATTCACTTATTTTTTTTAAATTCTTTTTCATTTCCTGTTTAATTGAGTTTTGATCATATCTTTTTATTTCCTTTTTCTCACTTGTTTTGGGTTTACTTTGCTCTCTTTTCTTAGCTTCTTGATTTGACATCCCTTTTTAAAATACAAGTGCTTTTAAAGCTAGAAACATCTTTAAGCATTGCTTTAAGTGTATCCCAAAACTCTTGGTAAGTTTTGTTTTCATTATCATTTAGTTCAGAATAATTTCTTATTTCCTCTGTGATTGTCGTCTTTTTACTTTGACATATAGTGTATTTTGAAGCATGTTTACTGTACAAATTTTGGTGTTATTTATTAGTGGTATCTAACTTAATACTGCTGCGGTCAGTGAATATTCTATTACTATCATTATTTTATTTTTATTGATGCTTTTTTATGGTTCAGTGTGTGGTATATCTTGGTGCTTGCTCTATGCATACTTAAAGAGAAGTATATACTGCAGCTGCTTGATGTTTTTATAAATATCAATTAGATCAGTTTTATTGATAGGGTTGTTAAAGTTTTGTTTGTTTTTTGTCTCCTTGTTATAAAACTACTAACAGTTACAAATCTAAATTCATAGTTGGAGATTTTGTGTTTATCACTTCAATTCTGTTTTTCGCTTCATGACTTTTGAGGTTGTGTTAGTTACTACACATTTAGAATTAGATCTTGTTGATGATCATTATTAAATAACTTTTTGTAATGCTTTCTCTTTAAGTCTGCTTTATCTGACATTAATATAGTTACATTAGATTTGTTATGCTTCGTGTTTGAATGATATGTGTTCCCATCCCCTCTTTTACTTTCAGTGTATCTGTGTTTCTATATTTAAAATGTATTTCTTGTAATATCGTGTAGTTGGGTCTTGCCTTTTTCTAAAGCGTGATGCTTTTTCGTTGTGTTATTCCTTTTGGATTTAATGTGATTACTTGTATAGTTGGGTTTAAGCCTTCCATCTTGGTATTTGGTTTTTTTTTTATTGAGTTATTGATAGGTTACAATCTTGTGAAATTTCAATTGTACATTAATGTTTGTCAGTCACGTTGTAGGTGCACCACTTCACCCTTTGTGCCCACCCCCCACCCCACCTTTCCCTGGTATCCACTAAACTGTTCTTGGTCCGTAGTTTTAAATTCCTCATATGAGTGGAGTCATACACAGATTATCTTTCTCTCGCTGGCTTATTTCACTTAACATAATTCTCTCAAGGTCCATCCATGTTATTGCAAATGGAATGATTTTGTTCTGTTTTGCAGCTGAGTAGTATTCCATTGTATGTATGTACCACATCTTCTTTATCCATTCGTCTGTTGCTGGACACTTAGGTTGCTTCCACATCTTGGCTATTGTAAACAGTGCTGCAATAAACATTGGGGTGCACAGGACTTTTGGGATTGCTGACTTCAGGCTCTTTGGATAAATACCCAGTAGTGGGATGGCTGGATCGTATGGTAGTTCTATTTTTAGTCTTTTGAGGAATCTCCATACAGTTTTCCATAGTGGCTGCACCAGTTTGCATTCCCACCAGCAGTGTATGAGGGTTCCTTTTTCTCCGCAACCTCTCCAACATTTGTTGCTATAAGTTTTAGATATTTTTGTCATTCTAACGGGTGTAAGGTGATATCTTAGTGTAGCTTTGATTTGCATTTCCCTGATGATCAGCGATGATGAGCATCTTTTCATGTGCCTATTGGCCATCAGTATATCTTCTTTGGAGAAATGTCTGTTCATGTCTCCAGCCCATTTTTTGATTGGGTTGTTTGATGTTTTGTGGTTGAGTTGTGAGAGTTCTTTATATATTAAGGATATTAAGCCTTTGTCAGATATATGACTTGCAAATATTTTTTCCCAGTTAGTGGGTTGTTTTTTTGTTTCAATCCTGTTTTCATTTGCCTTGAAGAAGCTCTTTAATCTGATGAAGTCCCATTTGTTTATTCTTTCTATTGTTTCCCTTGTCTGAGAAGACATGGTGTCCGAAAAGATCCTTTTAATACTGATGTCAAAGAGTGTACTGCCTACATTTTCTTCCAGAAGGCTTATGGTTTCAGGTCTCAGCTTTAGGTCTTTAATCCATTTTGACTTTATTTTGGTGAATGGTGAAAAAGAATGGTCAATTTCCATTCTTTTACATGTGGCTTTCCAGTTTTCCCAGCACCATTTGTTGAAAAGACTTTCTTTTCTCCATTGTGTGCCCTCAGCTCCTTTGTCAAAGATAAGCTGTCCATAGATGTGTGGTTTATTTCTGGGCTTTCAATTTTGTTCCATTGATCTGTGCACCTGTTTTTGTACCAGTACCATGCTGTTTTGATTACTGTAGCTTTGTAGTATGTTTTGAAGTCGGGGATTGTGATGCCTCCCGTTTTGTTCTTTTTTCTCAGGATTGCTTTAGCAATTCGGGGTCTTTTGTTGCCCCATATGAATTTTAGAATTCTTTGTTCTAATTCTGTAAAGAATGTCATTGGGATTCTGATTGGGATGGCGTTGAATCTGTAGATTGCTTTAGGTACAATAGACATTTTAACTATGTTTATTCTTCCAATCCATGTACATGGAATGTCTTTCCATCTCCTTATGTCGTCATCCAGTTCTCTCAGAAAGGCCTTGTAATTTTCATTATATAAGTCCTTCACTTCCTTAGTTAAATTTACCCCAAGGTATTTTATTCTTTTTGTTGCGATTGTGAATGGTATTGTATTCTTGAATTCTTTTTCTGTTGGTTCATTACTGGAGCATAGAAATGCTACTGATTTATGCAAATTGATTTTATACCCTGCAACTGTATTGCTGTAGTTGTTGATTACTTCTAACAGTTTTCCAATGGATTCTTTGGGTTTTTCTATATATAAGATCATGTCGTCTGCAAACAGTGAGAGTTTCACTTCTTCCTTCCCTATTTGGATTCCTTTTATTCCTTTTTCTTGCCTGATTGCTCTGGCCAGGACCTCCAGTACTATGTTAAATAAGAGTGGTGATAGAGGGCATCCTTGTCTTGTTCCTGTTTTCAGGGGGATGGCGTTCAGTTTTTGCCCATTGAGTATGATGTTGGCTATGGGTTTGTCATATATGGCCTTTATTATGTTGAGGTAGTTTCCTTCTATGCCCATTTTGTTCAGAGTTTTTATCATACATGGCTGTTGGATCTTGTCAGATGCCTTCTCTGCATCTATTGAGATGATCATGTGGTTTTTATTCCTCAGTTTGTTGATGTGGTGTATCACTTTGATTGATTTGCGGATGTTGAACCATCCCTCTGTCCCTGGTATGAATCCCACCTGATCCTGATGTATGATTCTTTTGATGAATTGCTGAATTCTGGTTGCCAAAATTTTGTTTAGAATTTTTGCATCTATGTTCATCAGTGATATTGGCCTGTAGGTCTCTTTTTTCGTGGTGTCCTTGTCAGGTTTTGGTATCAGCGTGATGTTGGCCTCATAGAATGTGTTAGGAAGTGTTCCATCTTCCCTAATTTTTTGGAATAGCTTGAAAAGGATAGGTACTAAATCCTCTATGAAAGTTTGGTAGAATTCCCCAGGAAAGCCATCTGGTCCTGGGGTTTTATTCTTTGGGATGCTTTTGATTGCTGTTTCAATCTCTTTCCTTGTGATTAGTCTGTTCAAATTGTCTGCCTCTTCTTGAGTGAGCTTTGGGAGATTGTAGGAGTCCAGGAATTTATCCATTTCCTCTAGGTTATCCATTCTGTTGGCATATAGTTTTTTGTAGTATTCTCTTATAATCTGTTGTATTTCTGCAGAGTTTGTTGTTATTTCTCCTCGCTCATTTCTGATTTTGTTTATTTGAGCTTTCTCCCTTTTTTCTTTGTAAGTCTGGCTAGTGGTTTGTCAATTTTATTTATCTTCTCAAAAAACCAGCTCTTTGCAATAGTATTTATTTCTGCTCTGATTTTTATTATTTCTCTCCTTCTGCTGACTTTGGGCTTCATTTGTTCTTTTTTCTCTAGTTCAGTTAGGTGTGCTTTAAGGTTGCTTATTTGGGATTTTTCTTGTTTGTTAAGATGTGCCTGTATTGCGATGAATTTTCCTCTTAATACAGATTTTGCTGTATCCCATATGAGTTGGTATGGCATGCTATCATTTTCATTTGTTTCCAGGTATTTTTTTATTTCTTCTTTAATTTCTTCAATGATCCATTGCTTGTTCAGTAGTGTGTTGTTTAGTCTCCACATCTTTGTGCCTTTCTCAGCTTTTTTCTTGTAATTAATTTGTAGCCGTATAGCACTGTGATCTGAGAAGATGCTTGTTATCATTTCAATTTTCTTAAATTTGTAGAGGCTTGCCTTGTTTCCCAACATATGGTCTATCCTAGAGAATGTTCCATGTGCACTTGAGAAGAATGTGTATTCAGCTCTTTCAGGGTGGAGTGATCTATATATGTCTATTAAGTCCAATTGTTTTAGTTTTTCATTCAGCTCCACTATTTCCTTGTTGATTTTCTGTCTGGATGATCTGTCCATTGATGTGAGTGGGGTGTTGAGGTCCCCTACTATTATTGTGTTGTTTTTAACATCTTCCTTCAGGTCTGTTAATAGTTGCTTTATGAATCTTGGTGCTCCTGTGTTGGGTGCATAGATATTTATAAGCGTTATTTCTTCTTGATGAAGTGTCCCTTTGATCATTATATATTGTCCCTCTGTGTCTCTCTTTACCTGTCTTATTTTGAAATCCACTTGGTCTGATATGAGAATTGCAACACCTGCCTTTTTTTCCTTGCTATTTGCTTGAAGTATTGTCCTCCATCCCTTCACCCTGAGTCTGTGTTTGTCCTTGGGGCTGAGGTGTGTTTCCTGGAGGCAGCAAATTGTTGGATCTTGGTCTTTAATCCATTTTGCCACTCTGTGTCTTTTTATTGGAGAGTTCAATCCGTTCACATTGAGAGTGATTATTGATGCATGTGGACTTAATGCTGTCAAACTGTCGCTCATTATCTTGTTTTCCTGTGTTTCTTTTCCTGTGTGCTTTAGACTACCCATTTAATACTGCAATTTCTTATGCTGGGTTTCTTGGATTTTTCCTTATCTATGATTTGTGACGCTGTTCTGTACTTTATTTTAGTGTCTACCTTGAAGTTTGTATTTAGAATCTCGTGTATAATATAGTCTATTCTCTGGTGGTCTCTTACTTACTCGACCAATACTGATTTAGACCCTTTGCTCTTCCCCTCCTAAATAATTATTTTCATTTTTTATTCCAACTCGTCTTATTAATTTGTAGTTAGAGTGCTAAGATCGTCCTTGTTTTGGTAGTTTCCTTACTTTTATCCTAATGCTATAGTTGAATATTTGCTATCCTGTTCTGGTTCTATCCATCGGTCTCCCTAGTCTGTGGCTTGTGTCCCCTTTCTCCCTTTTTTCTTTTTTCAAGTATGAGAGCCTTCTTGAGGATTTCTTGTAATGGAGGGCTTTTAGTTACAAATTCCCTTAACTTTTGTTTGTCTGGAAAAGATTTAATTTCTCCCTCATATCTGAAGGAAATTCTTGCTGGATAGAGTATTCTTGGCTGAAGGTTTTTATCCTTTAAAGCTTTGAATATATCACTCCATTCTCTCCTAGCTTGTAGGGTTTCTGTAGAGAAATCCGCTGACAGTCTGATAGGGGCTCCTTTGTAGGTTATTCTCTTTTTTTTTCTTACTTCCCTGAGTATTCTTTCCTTATCATTCCTGTTTGCCAACTTTACTATCATGTGCCGTGTGGTGGGTCTTTTTACATTGACAAATCTAGGAGATCTAAAACCCTCCTCTACACACATTTCTCCGTTGATCCCTAGATTTGGGAAATTCTCTTCAATAATTTCATTAAGCACACTTTCTGCTCCATTTTCCTTTTCCATATTCTCAGGAATTCCTATGATCCTTATGTTCTTACTCCTCATTGAATCCATTATCTCTCGGTGATTTTCATTTTTTTTTAATTCTTCGTTCTCTTTCTTCCTCTGTCTGGCGCCATTCAGCCTGTCTGTCCTCGATTATGCTGATTTGCTCCTCTAGGTTGTCTACACGGGCATTCAGGGAATCTGTATTCTGTTTTATCTGGTCCATTGTGTTTTTCATCTCAAGTAATTCTGTTTGATTCTTCTTTATGACTTCAATCTCTTTTGTGAAGTAACTCCAGAACTCGGCTTGTTTCTCTTTCTCTCTGCCTCATTGAGTTTTTTGATTATAGCTGCTCTGAATTCATTATCACTTAGTTTACCTAATTCCAAGTCCTCAGGACTTAATTCTGTGTTTTTATTGTTTTCCTTCTGGTCTGGGGCTTTTATAAATTGCTGGATGGTAGAGGAGCGGTTTTTTTTCATGGTGGTAGAATTCAGTTGCAGTTACAGCCTGTCGCCACTAGATGGGGGTCGAGTGTGGCGTGTTAGCTCTCTGCCTTCGGGGCAAGATGGCTGCGCCCACTGGCTTTGTTAGGGGGGAGGGGCTGTTACACGCGCGGGTCTGGGTTCAGATCAGTTCTGTTCTCTGGTCTCCCAAGGCCCTTGATTTATAGGGTCCCCGCGGACAGAAGCTTTCCCCCCGTCAGCGGGTCACCACTGAATCAGCGGCAGGAGTCCTGGATGATCCCCCGGTCGCGCAGCCCCTCCCCCGCTCCTTCCCGACCCACGCCGCAGCGATCGCAGACTCTAGGGGAGGGAGCGATGTTCTCTTCTACCGTTCCAGTTCCTCCAAAGGGGTAAAGCTAGGTTTATGATCTCTGCCTTCTTGGTATTGTAGGTCTCTAACGAGCTGGCATTATGTTTATTCTCAGAAATTCAGTTCTTCCAATCTTTTGTTGTATTTTGGAGGGGAGAGAATCCCGGGTCAGCTCACCCCGCCATTTTGCTCCGCCCCTCTCCTCCAAAACAGTCGGTATTTGTTTTTTATTTGTCCCGTTCATTCTTAGTTCCTGTCTTATCATAGTTGGGTTTCATCTTTTTCACTGTTGCATTTTGAGTGTTTAGGTGCACTCAATTATGTCATTTGTCATACTTTACAATGGTATATTCCATTTATCTCCTTCCCTCCCCTTCCTCTCATCATCTTTTCAGCCCTAGTCTTATATTTTACTTCTAAGTATGATTATTTATTTTCTAGTGTCAATGTGGTCTCATGGATTCTTAAATCAATGTATTATGATCCATTGTTGCCATTATTACTTTTGATGCTCACATTATCCTAAATGCAGCCCGTGGGAGCCCCTCCAACCCAGTTTCTGTTTTTTTAAATATCCACCAGCTTGTTAGACTTCTCTTACTTTTTGACACATGATGTTCCAGACCGATCTTTTAAAATCTTTAATTTAATGATGTTACTCCTCTACTTAAAGTTCTTCTGTGACTTTCCGTTAACCACACAATAAAGTCAGAATCATTCAAAGCTGGAAATACGTGGCCCTGATTATGTGTCTAGTTTTCTTTCTCATCTTCACCAGTTCCCCATTGCTTCTAACTGTTGTGGACCTCTTTCACTTTCTCTGTATACTTTCTGCTCTCCTTAAAACTCCCTATAGTAAATGCTTTTTTATCCCTCTGATCTAAAAGATGCCTTTTTAATTTATAGGCTAGAGTAAATCCCCATTATTTACATATCATAGCAGTGTTTTCCTGTCTATAATCTAACTTTGTATATCTTTGTTTAATATCTGTATTCTCTAATAGGCTATGAAGGAGTACAGGAACTGTTTGTTTTATTTCCTGCTCTATTAACATTGTGGCCAGCAGTATGTGTCTGATTTTTAGCAGGCAAATATTAAACAAATATTTGTTGGTGAGTGACTGAACTGGACATATTAACTGTTTCTATATCCTTGGGTAATTTATTTTATTTCATAATATATAAAATGAGGGGTCTATGCTAGAACTAAGTTATCTTAATATCACTTTCATCTTTGAAATTCCTTAATTGTATGTGGTGAGAATGATAAGGAAGTTAACTGAATTTGAGTGTGAATATCCACCTCATGGAATAAGGTGAGAAAACATTGGATGGGTAGTAAAAATCTGGTAGATTTAGATTTATTTAGTTCTTCATAGTTTAGAATCTCCTCAGGATATGAATGCAGTGCAAACATCTCTACACCTTGGTACAAATTCTCTCTCTGACACTTACCAATTAGGTAACCTCCGGCAAGCAGAATTCACTCATATGTTAAGTGTTATCTTTCTATGTGTCTGTAAATGCACGTAGTACTTAATTTTTAAGGTTGTTTATTCATTTAATGGTATGTGTAGTGCACCTACTATGTGCCACAGAAATGAAATATAATGGTACATACAAACTACCGATCTCATGCCAGGTGTTCAAGAAATAGAAATTCAGTCATTTAGAAATTTCAGACTTTTAGGTCCAATGTCTCAAAATTGGTGCTTGAGCTAGTCTAGACCCTGGGTTGTCTGAACTAGTCTAGTGTAGTAGTGTTCTGGTTGAAGTAGTAGAATCAAAATGAATTGTTGTAGTGAGAGTCGGTGAGAAAGGAAAATTTTGTACTTTTGGAAGATTCATGCAAATATTAATACCACATTAGTAACATAAGTAAGGGTTTCACCGGTTCAGATCCTGGGCGTGGACATGGCACCGCTCATCAGGCCATGCTGAGGCGGCATCCCACATGCCACAACTAGAAGGACCCACAACTAAAAATATACAACTATGTACCTGGGGGCTTTGGAGAGAAGAAGGAAAAATAAAATATTTTTTTTTTGAGGAAGATCAGTCCTGAGCTAACATCTGCCAATCCTCCTCTTTTTGCTGAGGAAGACTGGCCCTGAGCTAACATCCATGCCCATCTTCCTCTACTTGATATGTGGGATGCCTACCACAGCATGGCTTGGCAAGCGAAGCCATGTCCGCACTCAGGATCTGAACCTGTGAACCCTGGGCCGCTGATGCAGAACGTGTGCACTTAACTGCTGTGCCACCGGGTTGGCCCCGGAAAAAAAAATCTTTAAATAAAAAAAAAAAAGAGATTATAGGAGGCAGACTTGTTTGAGAGAGGAAATAGTGTGAGGGACAGAAAACAGAAGACAATGACATGTTACAGTGGTAATAGTGAATTTAGAGAGAAATAGTAGATAGGTTTGAGAGAGATTCTGAAATACAGATGGAGTTTCCCGACGAAATGTGGATGTTAAACTCATTAAGTAAGAGAAATGAGACAAGATAACCTCATTGTTGACATTTTATGTCATTAGTTATAAAACTTTGGGTGTATAGCCAGCAAGTTTGTGAAGTTTTATGAAAATCACTTATTTAAATAAGCTTTATTTTTTGGATGCACTTTTGTAAATTTAGCTTATTTCTTTGATACAGATTGAAGAGTACCTTTTCTTTCCTAAGTTATAAGAGTAGCTTTATGTTTGCATTATTTATTCAGTAAACATTGATTATTTAAATTGTACCAGATATTATCTTAGGTTTATTTTATTTATTTTTTTTGTGAGGAAGATTGGCCCTGAGCTAACACCTCTGCCAGTCTTCCTCTATTTTGTATGTAGGACACCGCTACAGGATTGCTTGACAAGCAGTGCTAGGTCCACGCCCAGAATCTGAACTTGCAAACCCTGGGCCGCAGAAGCAGAGTGCACAAACTTAACCACTATGCCACCAGGCCAGCACCTGTCTTAGGTTTAATCTTGCAAAGGAAGCGTAATTTTGTTTTCTCTTGGGTAATTGAGTGGTAAAGAATTTCAGTAGTTAGAAAAATTTAATCTAATAGTTGGCTTTGTAATTATCATTTATGTATGTATAATAACTATATATTTCTATATGTATTATATATATATATATATATTAGAAACTTTGTAGGTTATCCTGGCTCCTCATCTTTTTTTGTTGTTGTTGAGGTAAAACTGACATATAACATTATATTACTTTCAGGTATGCATAGTGATTTGATATTTGTATATATTGTGAAATGATCACCACAATAAGTCTAGTTAATACATCCATCACCATAGATAGTGACGAATCTTTTTTCTTGTGATAAGAACTTATAAGATCTACTCTTTTAGCAATGTTCCAGTATACAATACAGCATTATTAATTATAGTCACCATGCTGTACATTACATCCCCAGGAGTTAGTTATTGTATAACTGGAAGTTTGTACCTTTTGACCTCTTTCACCTGTTTCACCACTGCCGCCCCCCCCCCCCCCCACTTCTGGCAACACCAATCAGTTCTCTGTGTCTGTAAACTCGGGTTTTGTTTTTGTTTAGATTCCATGTATAAGTGAGAATGTATGGTATTTGTCTTTCTGTTTGACTTTTTTCGCCCAGCATAATGCCCTCAAAGTCTATCCATGTTGTCAGAAATGGCAAGATTTCCTTCTTTTTGGTGGTCGAGTCATATTTTGTTGTATATATACACCACATTTTCTTTATCTATTCATCCGTCAGTGGACACTTAGGTTGCTTCCATGTCTTGGCTATTGTAAGTAATGCTGCAGTGAATGTGGGAGTGCACATATCTTTTTGAGTTAGCGCTTTCATTTTCTTTGGACAAATACCCGGAAGTGGAATTGCCGGATCATATGATAGTTCTATTTTTAATTTTTTGAGGAACTTCACACTGTTTTCCATGGTGGTGGCACCAATTTACACTTCCACCAACTGTGCACAAGGTTCCCTTTTCTCCACATCCTCACCAACGCTTGTTATTTGTTGTCTTTTTGATAACAGCCATCCTATCGGGTTTGAGGTGATACCTGTTGTGGTTTTGATTTGCGTTTCCCTGATGATTAGTGATGTTGACCATCTTTTCATGTGCCTGTTAGCCATCTGTGTTTCTTTGGGAAAATGTCTGTTCAGATTCTCTGTCCATTTATTTTATTTTATTTCTTTAAAGATTGGCACCTGAACTAAAAACTGTTGCCAATCTTTTTTTTTTTCCTGCTTTTTCTCCCCATATCTCCCCAGTACATAGGTGTATATTTTAGTTGTGGCACATGGGATGCCACCTCAACGTGGCCTGACGAGCGGTGCCATGTCCACACCCAGGATCCAAACCAGCGAAACCCTGGGCCACCACAGCGGAGCATGCAAACTAAACCACTCGGCCTCGGTGCCAGCCTCTCTCTGCCCATTTTTTAATCAGCGTTTTTGTTTGTCTGCTTTTGAGTTGTATGAGTTCTTTATATATTTGGATATTAACCACTTATCAGATACATGGTTTGCAAATATTTCCTCTCATTCAGTAGGTTGACTTTTCATTTTGTTGATGGTTTTCTTTGGTGTACGAAAACTTTTTAGTTTGATGTAGTCTACTTGTTTATTTTTTCTTTTGTTGCCTTTGCTTTTGGTGTCAAGTCCAAAAAAACCTTGCCAAGACCAAAGTCAAGGAGCTTACTGCCTATAGTTTCTTCTAGGAGTTTAATGCTTTCAGGTTTTATGTTGAAGTCTTTAATCCATTTTGAGTTACTTTTTGTGTATGGCATAAGATAGTGGTCCAGTTTCATTCTTTTGCATGTGACTGTACAGTTTCATCTGTCTTTTTAGAAGCCTTGTAATTATTTGTTAGTAAATTTTTAGAGAGAGAGCTTGATTGTGAGTGGGAGTTGGGGGAGGGGTTAGCAGCTGTCTACCATTATGAGTAAACTTTATACTTTGAGATCTCAGAACACTTTACAGTGTTCTAATTATTTCCCAAATAATACTATGAAGGAATTGTATTTAACTGGCATATTCTTAGCTTACTTTTAAGTATATTTTAATTATTTTTGAGCATTTTATTTTTATTATAAAGTCAGCATTTAATCATTATAGATGATTTGAAAGACTAGAAAAAGGTATAGGGGGCTGGCCCCATGGCCAAGTGGTTAAGTTCATGCGCTCTGCCTTGATCGCCCAGGGTTTCACTGGTTCAGATCCTGGGCGCGGACATGGCACTGCTTGTCAGGCCTTGTTAAGGTGGTGTCCCACATGCCACAACTAGAAGGACCCACAATTAAAAGAAAAATACAGCTATACATACTGGGGGGATTTGGGGAGAAAAAGCAGGAAAAAAAGATTGACAACAACAGTTGTTAGCTCAGGTGCCAGTATTTAAAAAAGAAAAGGTATAAAGAAAAGATAAAAATCTCTTGTAATTTCACTACTAAATTTATTTATTTACAGTAATGCATAAATTTATCTTGCCTGTATATTTGTAATTTACTTTAGAAATGAGCATATGCTAAAATTTCTTTTTTCATATTTGGTGTATAGTTATATGAGTTTTAAACACAGATACAGATTCCTGTAATCACCACCACAAACAGGACTCATAGCAGTTCTCTCACTCCAGAAAACTCACACATGCTATCCTTTGTAGTCATACTCTCCATTCCCTCTTAACCACTGACAACCACTGTTTTGTTTTCTGTCACTGTAGTTTTGTCTTTTTGAGAATGTCATAAATGGACTTATATAGTATGTAACGTTATGAGACTGGCTTCTTAGGATCAATATTTTTTCACATCAAGTAAAATTTAGATACCACCATATAGATTGTTTTACCCAGGGAAGCCCTCTGTGTTGTCACTGTCATATATACATACTGAATCCCTATCATATAATGTTATAATTTTTACATTCAACTGTTAAACAACTGAAAAAAGTTAAGGGTAGAAGAATGGTGTGTATTTATAAATAGTTATATTTATTGAGATTGTTACCAGTTCTCTTGCTCTTTCTTCATTCCTGATGTTCTTAATTTTCTTTTTTTTAAAACATTTTTTGAGTTAATGGTAGGTTACAATCTTGTGAAATTTCAGTTGTATTATTATTGTCTGTCAGTCTTGTTGTAGGTGCAACCCTTCACCTTTTGTGCCCACCCCGCACCCCCCCCCATTCCCCTGGTAGCCACTAATCTGTTCTCTTTGTCCACAGGTTTAAATTCCTCATATGAGTGGAGTCATACAGAGATTGTCCTTCTCTATCTGGCTTATTTCACTTAACATAATTCCGTCAAGGTCCATCCATGTTGTTGCAACTGGGACGATTTTGTTCTTTTTTATGGCTGAGTAGTATTCCATTGTATATATATACCACATCTTCTTTATCCAAGCATCTGTTGATGGGCACTTAGGTTGCTTCCACATCTTGCCAATTGTAAATAATGCTGCAATAAACATTGGGGTGCATAGGACTTTTGGAATTGCTGACTTCAGGCTTTCTGGATAGATACCCAGTAGTGGAATAGCTGGATCATATGGTAGTTCTATTTTTAATTTTTTGAGGAATCTCCATACTGTTTTCCATAGTGGCTGCACCAGTTTGCATTCCCAGCAGCAGTGTATGAGGGTTCCTTTTTCTCCACAACCTCTCCAACATTTCTTACTATTTGTTTTAATTATTCTTGTCATTCTAATGGGTGTAAGGTGATATCTTAGTGCAGTTCTGACTTGCATTTCCCTGATGATCAGTGATGATGAACATCTTTTCATGTGCCTCTTGCCATCCATATATCTTCTTTGGAGAAATGTCTGTTCATGTCTCCTGCCCTTTTTTTTTCTTTTTTTTTTAAAGATTTTATTTTTTCTTTTTCTCCCCAAAGACCCCGGGTACACAGTTGTATACTCTTCGTTGTGGGTCCTTCTAGTTGTGGCATGTGGGACGCTGCCTCAGCGTGGTTTGATGAGCAGTGCCATGTCTGCGCCCAGGATTCGAACCAACGAAACACTGGGCCGCCTGCAGTGGAGCGTGCGAACTCAACCACTCGGCCACCGGGCCAGCCCCTCTCCTGCCCATTTTTTTTTTTTAATTTATTATTATTTTTTTATTGAGTTATTGATAGGTTACAATCTTGTGAAATTTCAATTGTACATTAATGTTTGTCAGTCACGTTGTAGGTGCACCACTTCACCCTTTGTGCCCACCCCCCACCCCACCTTTCCCCTGGTATCCACTAAACTGTTCTTGGTCCATAGTTTTAAATTCCTCATATGAGTGGAGTCATACACAGATTATCTTTCTCTCGCTGGCTTATTTCACTTAACATAATTCTCTCAAGGTCCATCCATGTTATTGCAAATGGAATGATTTTGTTCTGTTTTGCAGCTGAGTAGTATTCCATTGTATGTATGTACCACATCTTCTTTATCCATTCGTCTGTTGATGGGCACTTAGGTTGCTTCCACATCTTGGCTATTGTAAACAGTGCTGCAATAAACATTGGGGTGCACAGGACTTTTGGGATTGCTGACTTCAGGCTCTTTGGATAAATACCCAGTAGTGGGATGGCTGGATCGTATGGTAGTTCTATTTTTAGTCTTTTGAGGAATCTCCATACAGTTTTCCATAGTGGCTGCACCAGTTTGCATTCCCACCAGCAGTGTATGAGGGTTCCTTTTTCTCCGCAACCTCTCCAACATTTGTTGCTATAAATTTTAGATATTTTTGTCATTCTAACGGGTGTAAGGTGATATCTTAGTGTAGTTTTGATTTGCATTTCCCTGATGATCAGCGATGATGAGCATCTTTTCATGTGCCTATTGGCCATCAGTATATCTTCTTTGGAGAAATGTCTGTTCATGTTTCCTGCCCAGTTTTTGATTGGGTTGTTTGATGTTTTGTGGTTGAGTTGTGAGAGTTCTTTATATATTAAGGATATTAAGCCTTTGTCAGATATATGACTTGCAAATATTTTTTCCCAGTTAGTGGGTTGTTTTTTTGTTTCAATCCTGTTTTCATTTGCCTTGAAGAAGCTCTTTAATCTGATGAAGTCCCATTTGTTTATTCTTTCTATTGTTTCCCTTGTCTGAGAAGACATGGTGTCCGAAAAGATCCTTTTAATACTGATGTCAAAGAGTGTACTGCCTACATTTTCTTCTAGAAGCCTTATGGTTTCAGGTCTCAGCTTTAGGTCTTTAATCCATTTTGAGTTTATTTTGGTGAATAGTGAAAAGGAATGGTCAATTTTCATTCTTTTACATGTGGCTTTCCAGTTTTCCCAGCACTATTTGTTGAAAAGACTTTCTTTTCTCCATTGTATGCCCTCAGCTCCTTTGTGGAAGATTAGCCGTCCATAGGTGTGTGGTTTTATTTCTGGGCTTGCAATTCTGTTCCATTGATCTGTGCACCTGTTTTTGTACCAGTACCATGCTGTTTTGATTACTGTAGCTTTGTAGTATGTTTTGAAGTTGGGGATAGTGATGCCTCCAGCTGTGTTCTTTTTTCTCAGGACTGCTTTAGCAATTCAGGGTCTTTCGTTGCCCCATATGAATTTTAGGATTCTTTGTTCAGTTTCTGTAAAGAATGTCATTGGGATTCTGATTGGGATGGTGATGAATCTGTAGATTGCTTTAGGTAGAATGGACATTTTAACTATGTTTATTCTTCCAATCCATGTGCACGGAATGTCTTTCCATCTCTTTATGTCATCATCCATTTCTTTCAGAAAAGCCTTGTAATTTTCATTGTATAGGTCTTTCACTTCCTTAGTGAAATTCACCCCGAGATAGTTTATTCTTTTTGTTGCAATTGTGAATGGTATTGTATTCTTGAGTTCTTTTTCTGTTAGTTCGTTATTAGAGTATAGAAATGCTACTGATTTATGTAAATTGATTTTATACCCTGCAAGTTTGCTGTAGTTGTTGATTACTTCTCAAAGTTTTCCAATGGGTTCTTTGGGGTTTTCTATATATAAGATCATGTCGTCTGCAAACAGTGAGAGTTTCACTTCTTCCTTCCCTATTTGGATTCCTTTTATTCCTTTTTCTTGCCTGATTGCTCTGGCCAGGACCTCCAGTACTATGTTAAATAAGAGTGGTAATAGAGGGCATCCTTGTCTCGTTCCTGTTCTCAGGGATGACACTCAGTTTTTGCCCGTTGAGAATGATGTTGGCTGTGGGTTTGTCGTATATGGCCTTTATTATGTTGAGGTAGTTCCCTTCTATCCCCATTTTGTTCAGAGGTTTTATCATAAATGGCTGTTGGATCTTGTTGAAGGCTTTGTCTGCATCTATTGAGATGATCATGTGGTTTTCATTCCTCCATTTGTTGATGTGGTATATCACATTGATTGATTTGCGGATTTTGAACCATCCCTTTGTCCCTGGTATGAATCCCACTTGATCATGATGTATCATCCTTTTGATGAATTGCTGTATTTGGGTTGCCAAAATTTTGTTTAGAATTTTTGCATCTATGTTCATCAGCGATATTGGCCTGTAGTTCTCCCTTTTCATGCTGTCCTTGTCAGGTTTTGGTATCAGCGTGATGTTGGCCTCATAGAATGTGTTAGTAAGTGTTCCATCCTCCCTAAGTTTTTGGAATAGCTTGAAAAGGATAGGTACTAAATCCTCCCAAAGTTTGGTAGAATTCCCCAGAAAAGCCACCAGGTGCTGGGGTTTTATTCTTTGGATGCTTTTGATTGCTGTTTCAATCTCTTTCCTTGTGATTGGTCCGTTCAAATTGCTGCTTCTTGAGTGAGTTTTGGGAGATTGTAGGAGTCCATGAATTTATCCATTTCCTCTAGGTTATCCATTTTGCTGGCATATAGTTTTTCGTAGTATTCTCTTATAATCCGTTGTATTTCTGCGGAGTCGGTTGTTATTTCTCCTCTTTCATTTCTGATTTTGTTTATTTGAGCTTTCTCTTTTTTTCTTTGTAAGTCTGGCTGGGGGTTTGCCAATTTTATTTATCTTCTCAAAGAACCAGCTTTTTGTTTCATTAATCCTTTCTACTGCCTTTTTTGTTTCAATAGCATTTATTTCTGCTCTGATTTTTATTATTTCTCTCCTTCTGCTGACTTTGGGCTTTGTTTGTTCTTCTTCCTCTAATTCAGTTAGGTGTAGTTTAAGATTGCTGATTTGGGACTTTTCTTGTTTGTTAAGATGTGCCTGAATTGCGATGAATTTTCCTCTTAATACAGCTTTTGCTGCATCCCATATGAGTTGGTATGGCATGTTATCATTTTCATTTGCCTCCAGGTATGTTTTTATTTCTTCCTTAATTTCTTCAGTGATCCATTTCTTGTTCAATAGCGTATTGTTTAGTCTCCACATCCTTGTGCCTTTCTCAGCTTTTTTCTTGTAATTAATTTCTAGCTTTACAGTATTATGATTGGAGAAGATTCTTGTTATTATTTCAATTTTTTTAAATTTGTAGAGGCTTGCCTTGTTTCCCAACATATGGTCTATTCTTGAGAATGTTCCATGCGCACTTGAAAAGAATGTGTATTCTGCTGTTTTTGGATGAAGTGTTCTATATATGTCTATTAAGTCCAACTGTTTTAGCTTTTCGTTTAGCTCTACTGTTTCTTTGTTGATTTTTCTCTCTGGATGATCTGTCCATTGATGTGAGTGGGGTGTTGAGGTCCCCCACTATTATTGTGTTATTTTTGATATCTTCTTTTAGGTTTGTTAATAATTGCTTTATGAGCTTTCGTGCTCCTGTGTTGGGTGCATAGATATTTATAAGCGTCATTTCTTCTTGATGAAGTGTTCCTTTGATCATTATATATTGCCCCTCTGTGTCTCTCTTTACCTGCCTTATCTTGAAGTCTGTTTTGTCTGATATAAGTATTGCGACACCTGCTTTCTTTTGTTTGCTCTTAGCTTGGAGTATTGTCTTCCACCCCTTCACTCTGAGCCTGTGTTTGTCCTTGGAGGTGAGGTGTGTTTCCTGGAGGCAACAAATTGTTGGATCTTGTTCTTTAATCCATTTTGCCAGTCTGTGTCTTTTTATTGGAGAGTTCTGTCCGTTTACATTGAGGGTGAGTATTGATGCATGAGAGCTTACTGCTGTCATTCTGTTGCTCATTTTCTGGTTTTCCTGTGTTTCCTTTGTTTCTCATCCTGTGTGTTTTAGCCTACCCATTGACTTCTACAATTTCTTATGCTGGGTTTCTTAGATTTTTCCTTATTTATGTTTTGTTTCTCTGTTCAGTTTTGTAGTTTAGTGGCTACTCTGAAGTTTGTATTCAGAATCTCGTGTATAACACAGTCCATTTTCTGGTGGTCTCTTACTTCCTTAGCCTAGACTGTTTCAGTCCCTTTCCTCCTCCCCCCCTAAATTATTATTTTCATCTCTTATTCCAACTTGTGTTGTGAGTTTTTGGTTAGAGTGATAAGATTGTCTTTGCTTTTGTGATTTCCTTCCCTTTATGCTAAAGCTATAGTTAAATATTTGCTATCCTATTCAGATTCTATTTGTCTCCCTACTGTGTTTTGTCACCCCTTACTCCCTTTTTTCTTTTTTCATGTGTGAGAGCCTTCTTGAAGATATCTTGTAGTGCAGGTCGTGTGGCTATGAAGTCCCTCAGATTTTGTTTGCCTGGAAAATATTTAATTTCTCCCTCATATCTGAAGGGTATTTTTGCTTGGTAGAGTATTCTTTGCTGAAGATTTTTATCTTTTAAAGTTTTGTATATGTCACTCCAATCTCTCCTAGCTTCTAAGGTTTCTGTAGAGAAATCCGCTGAAAGTCTGATGGGGGTTCCTTTGTAGGTTATTTTCTTACGCCTTGCTGCCCTGAGTATTCTGTCTTTATCCTTCCTTTTTGCCATTTTTACTACTATGTTCCTTGCGGTAGGTCTTTTTACGTTGACAAATCTAGGAGATCTGAAAGCTTCCACGCACATTTCTCTCTCAATCCCTAGATTTGGGAAGTTCTCTTCTATTATTTCGTTGAGCACACTTTCTGCTCCATTTTCCTTTTCCACGCCCTCAGGAATTCTGATGATTCTTAAGTTGCATTTTCTCATTGAGTCAGCTATTTCGCTGAGATTTTCTTCAGGTTTTTTAATTCTTAGTTCTCTTTCTTCCTCTGTCTGGAGCCATTCAGCCTGTCTATCTTCTTTTATGCTAATTTGCTCCTCTATGGTGTCTACACGGGCATTCAGGGAATCCGTATTCTGTTTTATCTGATCCATTGTATTTTTCATCTCTAGTATTTCTAATTGATTCTTCTTTATAATTTCAATCTCTTTTGTGAAGTAACTCCAGAACTCGTTGACTTGTTTCTCTATATTTCCCTTTACCTCATTGAATATTTTGAGGATAGCGATTTTGCTTAAAGATTGGCACCTGGGCTAACAACTGTTGCCAATCCTTTTTTCTATTTTTTCTGCTTTTATCTCCCCAAACCCCCCTGTACACAGCTGTACATCCTAGTGGCATGTCCTTCCAGTTGTGGGATGTGGGACGCCGCCTCAACGTGGCCTGACGAGTAGTGCCATGTCCGCGCCCAAGATCCAAACCCTGGGCCGTCGCAGCAGAGCATGTGAACTTAACCACTTGACCACGGAGCCGGCCCCATGAGGATAGGTATTTTGAACTTCTCTTCAGTTAGTTTACCCATTTCAAGCCCTCAGTACCTACTTCTGTATTTTCATTGTTTTCCTTTTGGACTGGAGCTTTTATAAATTCCTGGATGGTAGATGAGCGGTTTTTGAGCATGCTGCTATTATTCAGCTGCAGTTACAGATTGTCGCCACTAGACAGGGGTCGAGAGGCTTGTTTTCTGAGCCCTGTGCCTTAAGCCAAGATGGCGGCGCCCAGCGTGGGTTGGGGGAGGAGGGGCACTTTCACTCATGCCAACCCCTATTGAATCAGCTCTCGCTCACTGGGGCCCTGGCTTGCTGGGGCTCTCCCACGTGAAAGCTTTCCCCTGTTAGAGAGTTTCTGCTGCTTGGTGGTGGGAGTCCAGGATCATCCCCGATGCGTGGCCCCTCCACCACTCCTTCCCGCACCCGCGCCAGCGATCCCGGTCTCTAGGGGCGGGAGCAAAGATCTCTCCTACCCGCTTCCAGCTCTTCTGAGGCTGGCTGCAGCCTCTCCGCCTTCCATTGTCTGGCTGCTGTGGGTCTCTGACGATTTCTGTTATTAGGGTTGTTTTTTTGGTTGGAAAGCAGTTGCTCTTTTTGGTTGTACTTTGGAGGGGAGAGAGTCCCCGGTGAGCTCATGTGCCCATGTTGATGACGTCACTCCTTAATGTTCTTTTGATGTCATTTCACTTTTGTATAAAGAACCTTCTTTTTAATTGAGGTGAAATTGGTTTATAACATTATGTAAGTTTTAGGTATACATCATTATATTTCGATTTCTGTGTAGAATGCATCATGTTCACCACCCAAGGACTAATTACCATCCATCACTGTATACATGTGCCCTGTCACCCCTTTTGCCCTCCTCCCTCCCCACTTTCCCTGTGGTAACCACCAATGTAATCTCTGTATCTATGTATTTGTTTCTTGTTGTTGTTTTTATCTTCTACTTATGATTGAGACCATATGGTATTTAATTTCTCCATCTGACTTATTACACTCAGCATGATACCCTCAAGGTCCATCCGTGTCGCAAATGGCAAGATTTCATCTCCTTTTTATATCTGAGTGGTATTCCATTGTGTATATATACCATATCTTCTTTATCCGTTCATCCCTTTATGGGCTCTTAGGTTGTTTCCAAGTCTTAGCTATTGTGAATAATGCTGCCGTGAACATAGGGGTGCATATATTCTTATGCATTCGTGTTTTTGTGTGCTTTGGATAAATACCCAGGAGTTGAATAGCTGGATCATATGGTAGTTGTATTCTTAGTTTTTTGAGGAATCTCCATACTATTTTCCATAGTGGCTTAATCAGTTTACATTCCCACTGGTGATGTATGAGAGTTTGCTTTTATCCACATCCTCTCCAATACTTATTTCTTGTCTTGTTATTTATAGCCATTCTCATGGGTGTGAGGTGATGTCTCATTGTTTTGATTTGCTCTTCTGTAATAATAAGTGATGTTGGACATCTTTCCATGTTCCTCTTGGCCATCTGTATATTTTCTCTGGAAAAATGTCTCTTCAGATCTTTTGCCCATTTTTTAATTGGTTGGTTGTTTCTTTGTTATTGAGATGTATGAGTTCTTTATGTATTTTGGCTATTAACACCTTATCAGATGTGGTTTGCAAATATCTTCTCTCAACCTTTAGGTTGTCTTTTCGTTTTGTTGATGGTTTGCTTTGCTGTGCAAAAGCTTTTTAGTTTGATATAGTTCCATTTGTTTATTTTTTCTGTTTCTCTTCCCTGATGAGACGTGGTATTTGAAAAGATCCTGCTAAGACCGATGTTGAAGAGCATACTGCCTATGTTTTCTTCTAGAAGTTTTATGGTGTCAACTCTTACATTCAAGTCTTTAATCCATTTGGAGTTAATGTTTGTGTATGGTATAAGATAATGGTCTACTTTCATTCTTTTGCATGTGGATGTCCAGTCTTCCCAGCACCATTTACTGAAGAGACTTTCCTTTCTCCATTGTATGTTCTTGGATCCCTTGTCGGAAATTAGCTGTCCATAGGTGTTTGGGTTTATTTCTGGTTTGATTCTGTTCCATTGATCTGTGTGTCTGTTTTTGTGCCAGTACCGTGTTGTTTTGTTTACTAAAACTTTGTAGTATATTTTGAAATCAGGAAGTGTGATGCCTCCAGCTTTCTTCTTTTTTCCTCAGGATTCCTTTGACTATTTGGAGTCCTTTGTTGTTCTGTATAAATTTTAGGATTCTTTGTTCTATTTCTATGAAAAATGTCGTTGAAACCTTGATGTTGATCCCATTGAATCTGTAGATTGCTTTAGGAAGTATGGACATTTTTAACTGTGTTTTATAATCCAAGAGTGTGGAATATCTTTCCATTTCATTGTGTTGTCTTCAATTTCTTTCAACCAAGTTTTATAGTTTTCAGTGTACAGGTCTTTGACCTCTTTGGTTGAGTTTACTCCTAGGTATTTTATTCTTTTTCTTGCGATTGTAAATGATTGTATTCTTGATTTCTCTTTCTACTACTTGTTTTTAGTGTATAAAAGTGCAACTGATTTATTTTATTTTTTAAAGGTTGCACCTGAGCTAACATCTGTTGCCAATCCTATTATTATTGTTATTTTTTCTTATTCTTCTTCTCCCAAAAACCCTCCCAGTACATAGTTGTATATTCTAGTTGTGAGTGCCTCTGGGTGTGCTATGTGAGATGCCGCCTCACCATGGCCTGATGAGCGGTGCCACGTCTGCATCCAGGATCCGAACTGATGAAACCCCAGGCCCCCAAAATGGAGGGCGTGAACTTGACCACTTGGCCATGGGGCCGGTGGCCCCTGATTTTTATATGTTGATTCTGTATCCTGCAAATTTACTGTGTTCGTTTATTATTTCTAAAAGTGGATTCTAGATATAAAATCATGTCATCTGCAAGAAGTGATGGTTTTACTTCTTCCTTTTCAATTTGGATCCCTTTTCTTTCTTTTTTTTGCCTGATTGCTGTAGCTAAAGAACCTTTCTTAACAATTCTTTTAGAGCAGGTCTGCTGACAGTGAAGGCTTCTAGTTTTCCTCAACAGAGAATATCTTTATTTCACCTTTATTCCTAAAGAGCATTTTCATTGTATGTAGATTTGTGGTTTGACAGTTGTTTTCTTTCAGCACTTTAAAACTGTTTTTCCACTTTCTGTTGGCATTCAAGATTTCTTATGTGAAATCTGCAATGATAGGTAATGTGTTGTTTTTCTCTGGCTATTTTAGAGAGTTTTTGTTTGTCTTTAGTTTTCAGCAGTTTGAGTATGAGTTCCTTGGTGTGAGTATCTTTAAATTTATTCTCTTTGGGGTTTGCTTAGCTTGAATCTGCAGATATATGTCTTTTATTCAAATTTGGGAAGTTTTCAAACATTGTTTCTTCAAGTATTTTTTTCTGCACTACAATTTTTCTCTCTTTCTGAGACTCTGATTATGTGAATGTTATACTTTTTCATATTGTCTTACAAGTTTCTGAGGCTCTGCTCATTTTTTTTTCAATGTCTTTTATCTTTCTTATTCAGGTTAGGTAGTGTATTAATCTATTTTCACGGCTCTGTCCTCTCTGTCTCCGTTTTCCTGTTGAGCCGATAAACAGAGAATTTGTTTTATTCATTATGAATTTTTTTATTGTGGTAAAACATACATAACATAAAATTGACCATTTTAACCATTTTGAAGTGTACAATTCATTTGCACTAATATCTTTCACATTGTTGTGTAATCACTAGTCATCTCTAGGACTATTCCATCATCCCAGACAAATTCTGTACCCGTTAAATAATAATGACCCATTACCCCTTCCCTTGGTAACCATTGAATGAATTTTTATGTTGTTTTTTAAATTTTTCAGTTTAAAATTTCAATCTGGTTCTTCATAATATCATAATATCTATTTTTTTCTTGAGACTTTTTGTCTTTCTGTTAGTTTAAAAAGTGTCTGTCTTTAGTTGTTGTAGAATGGTAAACCATCTCTATTTTCTCTCAGTGTATGTATCCCATCAAAGTTGTATGTTCAGATCTACCTTACACTTTTTTTTTATTGTGGTAAAGTATTCATAACATAAAATTTGCCACTTTTATCATTTTTAAGTTTATAGTTCAGAATGTTTTGCTGACATCACCACCAACTCTCTCCAGAACTTTCTACCTTATTCTTTAGAATTCCCTAGTATAATGTGTATTAATAAATCATTTATTTCCACGTGGGGGGTACTCTTGCAATTTTTTGTTGTTGAAAATAATGTGGCAACAAATATCTGTCCTGCATGTTTTAACGGTAAGCTTTTATCTGTTATTTTTGTTCCCAGGGACAATTCTAGAGATTAGGAGATTTTTAAAGGATGTGTGTTTGCGTGTTGGCTAAGATAAAAACCTTTACTGTATTGTCACTTGTTGCCATTTCTTTTTTAAAAAGTCATATTAAAATGTACATGATATTTTAAATTTATATATGATATGACTTGTTGGGGCTTAAAATTTTACTTTCTGCTTATCAGAGTGATACATGATTATTTAAAAATTTTGAATATTACAGAACTATTTATATATTGAGGTTATATATCAATTCTTATATGTACACATATAATTTATTGTGTATATATAACTGACATATATTCTTGGTTCAAAGAAGTATGTTTCAAGTCTATGTGAGTCCTTTAAAAAATGAGGAGTTAATTTTTAAATATTTCTAAAACAGTTTATAGACATTTCATCAATTAAGAGTTTTAGAGACATGTGATTGACTGCATCCAGTTTCTATAGCTAGGAAAGCAATTTACTAGATTACTTTCCAGCATGTAATATGCTGATAACTAATTTACATAGTGTCTTCTCCTCACCTTTAGAAAGAGATAGTATGTATGTATTTAGTAAAATGTTCATTCAAAAAGACAGCTGTTGGAGCTGGCCCTGTGGCACAGCAGTTAAGTGCGCACGTTCCGCTTCAGCAGCCTGCGGTTCGCCAGTTCGGATCCCAGGTGTGGACATGGCACCGCTTGACAAGCCATGCTGTGGTAGGCGTCCCACATATAAAGTAGAGGAAGATAGGGACGGATGTGAGCTCAGGGCCAGTGTTCCTCAGCAAAAAAGAGGATTGGAAGCAGATGTTAGCTCAGGGCTCAAAAAAAAACAACTGTTGTTTTATATAAGGTGAAAGATACAGAAATGCTAAGTTTTCATACTTGTTAGATATTTTCATTGGTTTCGTTTTTTCTGGTCTGTTAGATCATCTGGGATTAATTCAACATAAATCTACAAATTAGGTTTGAAAACTACTGTGAAAATTTAGTTGAGTTATTTTTTAGTGACAATTTAAGCTTGATCCTTCTAGTCTCTACCTACATTATCTTGTTTAACCTATTAAATTTTATGCTAAAGCATAATTACATAGTTGTATTACCATACAGTAATTATGGCTTTCGAAAAAACATGAATTTAGATTTTGGTAATGTTTTTCATGATAGAAAAAGTTAATGGAATATCACTAAAGGAATAAATATTTTAATTACGATGAAGACTGAACTGGTTGGACTTGCTTTTAAATTCTTTAAATAGAAGTACTTGATGATATTTGGTTAGTTCTACAAGAGATTCTCTCTTAAGAGAATCCTATTTTCTTTCTAATATATATTCATGACAGCCATTTTTGGGCAGTGATGAATACGGTGACTACCAGTATGATTTGGTGCCACTGTATAAGGGGCCAATAATTATATCCAGAATTGATTTTGCACCATTAGTGCGAAGGTCAAACCAGTAAAAATACATATATTGTCTCAGCATTACTGCGAAAATAGTTTTGACTTTGGGGACTCCTGAAGGGGTTATGGGAATCAAAAGGGTCATGGGAGACCAGTGAGAGTCCAAGAACCACAGATACAGAACCAGTACTTCTGGGGTTTTCTTTTTCAAAGGTTTCTTATATGGCTGCAGATATTTGCAGGCTGGATAGTCTTTGTTTGCCTTCTGTCTTCGTTCCACAGATAGTTTCAAGGTAGACATCAGTTGGCTCTTCAATTTTTCATCAGCACATGATCTAGGAGATTTCTTTGGATTGATTTTTACTGTTTTGGGCTTGTGGCAGTTTACCCCTTGATTGAAGTCAGGGATCTGAGGTTTTTATTTTTACCCTAACAAATTGAAGAAACCTTTTATTTGTTGTAAGTTTTATAATTTACAAGTTTGTATTTGCTGTAGATTTTAGGAAACCCTGAAAATAGTTTATTTGAGGAACATTTCTGGATTTCATTATAAATATTCCAGATTTTCCAAACTAGTAACCAAATTTATGTATCATTTTGGAGTAGAAAACTTGGTGTCAAAAATGTAGTTTAATAATTCCAAACATATTATAAAGAATCATGGGAACACATATTTTCCTTCTTCCTTAGTTTACATGTAAGGGTAAATGTAACATTTTCCACATTCAGGTTGAAAGGGAGACATTATCCACCTTTTCAAAAATGACTTTTCTGTTTCCTTTTTCATTTTAGGTATTGCCTTTTTTGGTGAGGAAGATGGGCCCTGAACTAACATCTGTTGCCAATCTTCCTCTTTTTTTTTTTCTTTCTCTGTGAAACTCTGGTACTTAGTTGTATGCCCTTCTAGTTCGTCTATCTGGGACCCCACCACAGCATAACTTGATGATCAGTGTGTAGGTCTGAACTAGTGAACTCTGGGCTTCTGAAGAGGAGCATGTAAACTTAACCACTATGCCACTGGGCTATCCCCTCTGTTTCCTTTTTAAGTCTGGATAGATTAATTCTCTCCTTACCTATTCTGTAAAGACGTCATAAAAGAAGTCATTTGAGCGTGATATCTTTTCACAATTGAATTTGATTTTTGTTTGAAGCTATTTTCTCTGCACTGGCTGAGAATCTATACAGTTATCCCTCCGAATCTGTGGGGGATTGGTTCCAGGACCCCCGTGGATACCAGAGTCCAAGGATACTCAAGTCCCTTATATAAAATGGCATAATATTTGCATGTAACCTACACACATCCTCCTGTATACTTTGTAGATTACATATTAATGTAAATGCTGTGTAAATCGTTGTTATACTGTGTTGTTTAGGAAATAATGAAAAGAAAAAAGTCTTTATATGTTCAGTACAGACACAACCATGGTAGCCCTTATGATCTGTGGTTGGTTGAATCCACAGATGCAGAACCTGCCCATATGGAGGGCCAACTGTACTCTCTAGTATTTGGTGATAAATTTTAACTGTTTTATCTTTATTACGCTTTGGTAGCTATTTGAACAGATTTTTTTCCATTAAATGTGTAATGTAAATTCAACATGCAAGTGATACATTCTGTGAATCTTTAATAATACATTTCTGATGGCTGAGTTGTTCAGTATATTTCTGAAATTGAAATTAATTCAGTTGCTTCCTTTTATAGAATTATGAGCTTGTAAAATCCAAGTTGCCTCAACTATTTCTAGTTAGAACTTTGATTTTTATCCTACCATAGCATTTAAAAAACACTACCAATAAAGTATGCTGACAGCATATGAAATATGAATTACTAATGCTACATGTACTTAGAGTAAGTTGATTGATAGCCAGTCTTGTTTTGAGGGAGAAATCAAGACTACTTAATTTTTAGTTCATGTCAGAGTAATTTCAGTGGAAATAATTATTTTGTTTAATTAACTTAAATTTTGGAATGAATAAAAATGTGAAAAGAAGATGGATTTGATTCCATTTTAAAGGAGGAGTTGTTAACATCTTAAGAAGTCATTCAATTAGGAAAAACGCACCTATGGAGAGAGAATGAGATCTAGTTTTATAGTGTCCTTAAGTTTTCAGTCTCCGTTATACCAGTTTGAGTTCTTAGTTTATGCCTAACTAGAAGTGAATTGTGAGCATCAAATTTGAGAGTTTGGAGAGAACTTTTAGGATTTTGTAGACCAGCTTCATTAATTTATATGGCTTGAAGAATTTGAGCCCCTGAGGAGTTAAGTTTCTTGTTTCGGGTCCGTTAGTGAATTAGTAGCAGAGCAGTGACTAGAAAGTAACAGTATTGATGTTAACAGTCTTTCTTAAGACCTGCTGTGTCAGTGATCAGTCACGTTATACTTCTCTCAAAGTCTGCTGGAGATTGGTCACTGCATCTGCTATTCAGTTCTTGCACAGACAGGAAAGAGTATAGTTGTGTTAACTCCTTGTCTCCCATGATAAATCCACGTGACAGTTTACAAAACTAGATTATCAAAGGAGACAGTTGATTAGCAAAGATGGAAGTGCAGCAAAGAAATGAAAAGTGGTAACACTAGATCTGAAAAATTGGATGTGATAGCAGATTTGAAAATAGTGACAGACGGGTAAAGATAGGACAAGAGCTGGGCCTGCATGAAGGTACAATATGAACTGTATGGAAAACTCAAACGGATATTTATATTTAAACAACGTGAAATTGCTTCAACATCGTTTAGTTTAAATTGTAATAGGAATGATCTCAATCAGTTTAGCTAGCATTCATGCCAAAGCATTGAAGTTAGTTGCTGCATTGAAAGAAAACTAAGTATAAGGAGACTGAAGAACTTTTTATTGCCAGTAAACGCTGGTTTTGTTTCAGAATCAGCATATATTAAGCTGCTAGAGCAGGCAGGGGTGCTGCTGTGAACTTTGTACCCAAATTCCAAGGATGAATTGAGCAAGTAATTATGATCATCAACTATTTAATGTAGGATAGCTCTGTTTTGGAAGGCAATCCCATCAATAACTTATGTGATGGAAGACAGAGGATTGTGGAGTGGTCATAAAGGGGAGAGCAAACATGAAGCCTGAGGAACTTAGCAAAGGTCCATTTATCAACATAAGTGAGAAAAGTAGTTGTGACAAAAAGGATGACGATGTCTCAGAGGAAGTGACTCTGGCAAAAATTTCACATTAAAGGAACTCTTGGAAATATTTGACAAGATTGAAAGGGCAAAGGGTAAAATGTTGAAAGCTGAACCAGCCTTGGAAGGGATCATGAGGTTTTGCCAAGGCATGGACAAGATGCTTATACTGTATCATAGAATACATGAGCGAAAGAAGACAGACACTGTGTGCTCTTGGTGAGTTTTTGCAAAGAAGTAAAACACTTTGCTTCTCCATGTTTCTTCTGGTTTAATTTATAAAACAATATTAGTTACACGGTATTTTCATTCCCCTGTACATTTGTAACTGACGGTAAGAATTTTAAATGTTTTGACAAAACTTTTGAAGATCATAGAAAAAGAGTAATTTTTTTCCCTTTGATTATTGAGAATTCTTTGCTCAGTTTCAGCTTTAAGATCATTCTTATGGTTCTGTACTACAGTGCAAAGTGAGTTCTACCTGTAGAAAAAATGTTTTTACCATAACATGTTTGTTACATTTTCCAATTTGATAAAATGATTGTAAAGTCTAAATAAGAGATGTTTAAATTGATGTAGAAATAGGGAAAGACTAGCGTCACCATTGTGGGGATGAGGGAAGAGGAGTGGACATTTAATTTGGAATGCTCTGTTGCAAGCATAAAAGCTATTTGAACTTCTGCTTAATCTTCGAGATTCTTGCAAATTTTAAAGTACATTCTAGGATGTTTAAGTTTTTAATATAAACAAGTTTTAAATTACTTATTAACTAATAAAGGTAATTTTTTTATTTAGTGCACATTAATTGGGCTTTTGTTATATGTTTGGCATTTTCAGCAGTATGGAACAGACAGAAATCTCTCTAGACTAGAATATACTTCAAACTACTCCCTGCTTTGAGAAATGTGAATTCTC
The DNA here is from genome assembly GCF_037783145.1 of Equus przewalskii. Classification (NCBI taxonomy): domain Eukaryota; kingdom Metazoa; phylum Chordata; class Mammalia; order Perissodactyla; family Equidae; genus Equus; species Equus przewalskii. The sequence continues at coordinate 21,805,820 of NC_091832.1, read as the reverse complement.
TAATCCTTTACAGAGTCTTGATTTCATTTAGGTTCTGTTGAAAGAAACTAACTAGATTATTTTTAATTTTTGCGTAACTCTAAAGGCTTTTGTATAAAAAGTGTTAACTTTTATTGATTTCTTTTTTAGATAGTCTCCAAAATGGGGTTCAAATTCCACATTTGTGTAACTCCTATTATTTGTCAGAAGATCAGTCTACCAAAAGGATGGGATATTTCATGATACAGCTTCAGGAATGTGAATGAGTCCTTGATTGCTTATAGCATACCCACCTTTGGAGTCAAATTTTTATATTTGCTATCATAGACACATCTCATGTAGTAGTGCTAGGAAGGGGAGTTCTGCCTTGTGGATTCTACCTTGTTCAGGAAGTTGGGTGTGTGTGGGTTGTGTGAGATGGCATCATTAAGGAGTTGTAACTTTAGCTCAGTCATGAAAGCTGAGTTAGGTGTTAACTATTGAATTAGTACTGGAAAAGCTCAAGTACTGTGGACCCTGGTCCAGAGGCATGAAACTACCTGAAAGATTAGGTGAGCTACAGGTCATTCATAATAGCTAGAGCATTTACTGTGGGGATGGGGTTGTAATGGGAACATGAAGGCAGGAAAAGATGAAGCAGTAGAGGAAGATATGGCCATATTTTGAACAGTCAGAAGTTTGGGCCTTTTCTCGGGAACCTTTTTCAGAGCACTGTATATGTCTCTGTGTGTGTGTCTTAACCTCTCAGTACTTCCATTTCTTCATGTATGAAACAGAGGTGTTAATACTTACTTGATGAGATTCTGGGGAGGTGAAATTGAGTGAAGTTACATAAAGTGCTTGAAAAAAGTACCTGGCACAGGGTGAGGTTTCTGCTAAGTGTTAATCACTGATTAAAACAGGTTTCAGAACCACTGCCTCAGGTCACCTAAAATATTTCATAATCAGGCAATAGACAGAAACAAGAATCACAGATGGTCAATAACTATATGGGAAGATTCTTATTCAAAATATAAGAAGTGAAAATGAAAACAATTAAATGCAGAACAAAACAACAAATGCAGGTTTAAATAATGAGGTAACGTTTTTTGCCTACCAAATTGAGGAAGATGAAAACAACTTCATGCCAAGTGGTGATGACATTCTTGAGAAACAGGATCTGTTGGTGTCTATATATACTGGCAGAATGTTTTTGGTAGAAAGTTTGGTAACATCCATCAAAACTTAAATGCCTATGCCATTTAATTTCATGATTCCACTTCTAGGAATCGATTTTATGTTTATATACACATAAACACACACTCACATATGTTAGCCAACTAATAGGTACAAGGATGACAACTATGTGTTTAAAGAAAAAACTCGAAGCAACCTAAATGTCCATCAGCATAATACAATAAAAGACTGCATAACCACTAAGAAGAGTGAATTAGATCTCTCTGTAATGAGAAATTTCCTAGATACACTTAGGTTTAAAGAAAATAAGGAGAGAATTTCTATCTCTATCCATTTATTTGTATCTTTGCTAGTCTGAGGGAAAATGGTACCTCATTTTAATTTTGAGTTCAGGTGAGATTGAAAGTTTAGTCAAGCCATGCTGTGGTAGGCATCCCACATATAAAGTGGAGGAAGATGGGCAGGGATGTTAGCTCAGGGCCAGTCTTCCTCAGCAAAAAAGAGGAGGATTGGCGGCAGGTGTTAGCTCAGCACTAATCTTCCTCAAAAAAAAAAAAAGTGAAGAAAGTTTAGTGCTTGTTCATGGTCTTTGATCATTTTCTATTGGGATGCTACTCTTAGTGGATTCTAAGACTGCTTTATAAGTAGGATATTAACTGTTGTGGTATTATTTTTTTAATTTTTATTATTTTTAAAAGATTTTATTTTTCGTTTTCTCCCCAAGTCTCTCAGGTACATAGCTGTGTATTTTTAGTTGTGGGGTCCTTCTAGTTGTGGCATGTGGGATGCTGCCTCACCGTGGCCTGATGAGCAGTGCTGCGTCTGTGCTCAGGATCTGAACCGGCAAAACCCTGGGCCGCCAAAGCGGAGCACGAGAACTTAACCACTTGTCCACAGGGTCGGCCCCTGTGTTAGTATTAATACAGACTTTTTCCCCAAATTGTCTTTAAGTTTTCCAAACGATTTTTATTTTTAATATGGTTAAGTTTATTAAACTTTCTCAAGAATATTTGTTTCTGTTTCTGCTTAAAAGACTTTCCTATCTTCTAGTGTTTTCATTTTTTTCAATTTGTTTTTCAGATATCTGGAATTTATTTTGGTGTAAAGTATGAGGTGGTGATCCAGATTTTTCCACCTTAAATGGTTACTGGTCCTATTTTAATTCTTAAATAGGCTTTGGACTTTGTATTTTCTATTGTGTTTCATTATTCTATTAATTGCCATGCCAGTACCACATATTTTAGTTATTGTACCTTCGATATATGGTAGGGCATATTTTTCTCTTGGTCACTATTGTAATTTGGCATTTTCTAGACATTCTTTTTACCTTTATTCTTCCAGATGTCCTTGATAGTGATTTTATCTAGTTTCCTCTCATTCACCCTGGCCTCTCTATTTTGTGAGGAAATTGAGTTCATTTTGGTAATGATTTTTCCCTTTTGTAAACAATGTTTATATTTACCCTCTGAAAAGTTTTGTTTTTTTTTCCGTAATGATTTTATACATTTCTTAAGTGTATTTTCAGAACTTTTATTTTTGGGGGGCAAGATTAGCCCTGAGCTAATATCCGCTGCCAATCCTCCTCCTTTTGCCAAGGAAGACTGGCCCTGAGCTAACATCCCTGCCCATCTTCCTCCACTTTAAATGTGGGATGCCTACCACAGCATGGCTTGCCAAGTGGTGCCATGTCTACACCCGGGATCTGAACTGGCGAACCCCGGGCCTCTGAAGTGGAACGTGTGAACTTAACTGCTGTGCCACTGGGCTGGCCCCTCAGAATGTTTTATATGTAGTTGTTGTTATGAATTGGATCTTTGTTTTTCCTTTATATTTTACCTAATTGTTTCTGGTTCGTAGGAATGCCGTTGACTGTTTTTTTCCCTGAAGAAGATTTGCCCTGAGCTAACATCTGTTGCCAGTGTTTCTCTTTTGCTTGAGGAAGATTCACCCTGAGCTAATATCTGTGCCAGTCTTCCTCCACTCTATATGTGAGTCACCACCACAGCATGGCTGTAGGTCTGTGCCTGGGAACCAAACCTGGACTGCTGAAGTAGAGAGTGCCGAACTTAACCACTGGGCTGGGGGCTGGCCCCTGCTATGGATTGTTTGAACGTTGAATTTTGTAAAGAGTCACTGTTGGAATGTATTCTTAATTCCAGTACTTTTTCAATCTGCTAACTTGGGTTCTTCAAGTAGATAAGCATATTACCTGTAAAAAATAACTGGTTTTCCCCAAAGTTTATACTTTATATTTCTTTTTTCTTACTGTATTGACTAGTACTTTCAGAACAAGGTAAAATAGTGGTAATATTACCACTTTAATGGTAATTAAATGGTAAATATTTGATCTTGCCTACCAACTTCAATTAATTATTAATGGACACCTGAATTTTGAGTTGAGAACAATTCTGAGAACATATCTCTACTTTATAGGAAAGATTGCTCTGGTTGATTAGTGTTGAGGAGAGATTTAGTAGGAAGACAGTGTTAGGAACCAAGTATTTACTATCCTTATTTAATATTTCCTTATTAAATTTGGCTGATAATTTGAAATATTCTTTAACATGTTAAATAATTATATTCTGTTCTATGTATTTGTTAAACTATCAAATGGAAAAGTCCTTGCTTATACCAATACTTGTGAAAACCACAGATGGTCAAATGGCATGATTATTAAAAAAAAAAACTAAAAGATTTATTTTGGGGTGTATTACTAAATTAGAAAATGACCTTGTATTAAAATGTGTAGAAAAAAGAAAAAAGATGAGATCTTGCCATTTGCGATAACATGGATAGACCTTGAGGGTATTATGCTAAGCGAAATAAGTCAGAGGGAGAAAGTCAAATACCGAGGCATCTCACTCATAAATAGAACATAAAAACAACGACAAACAGAGAGACAGAGATTGGCTTGGTGGTTACCAGAGGGGAAGCGGGTAGGGAGAAGGGTGAAAGAGGTGATTAGGCACATGTGTGTGGTGATGGACGGTAATTAGTCTTTGGCTGGAGAACATGATGTAGTCTACCCAGAAATCAAAATATAATGATTTACATCTGGGAAAAAAAGAAGAAAGCGTATTAAATGAAAATAATAACAATGTCCAACGTCAAGAAAAACAAATCTACAAACCTCTGATGCTAGCATGAGTTAGCATCATTTCTCACTGTGGTTCTCTAGTATGTTAATAAATATTATCCTTCAAAAGGGTTCTGTGATCAAGTACATCTGGAAAATGATGGGCAAAACAACAAATACAGATTTCTTTAGTTTTAAACTTCTTAGCAGTTAATAATTAATAAGCATTTATTTATCACCAAAAAAGATTTGCATTTCCTGTATTTATTTGATCATAGAACTCTTTTTTTTCTTAGAGCATCTTACAGGTTTTACATCACAAATGGTGAGAAATTCAAGGTTATGGCATTCAGTTAATAAAGAAGATAATTGAGAGATTACACAATATAATGTGCTAGGGCTTGTAGGTATCCTAGGATGAAAAAAATTTATCTAGAAAGTGATAACTGTCATATATATGTTAACTGTGCCACAAGTGTAAATGGAATATAAATCAAGTGCTACAGAGAAGTAATGAATTCTCAGTGGGTTATCAGAGAAGGCCTCAGTGAAGTGCTGCGCTTTGAAGAAGCAGTGGGATTTCATCAGGTAGACATTCCTAGTAGGGAGAAAACAGTGAGAAGGTGTGATTGGAACTTGGGGTAGGAGTGAGAAAATGACTTTACTTCATAGTCAGAGTGATTGTTTTCAGAACTCATATCTTCCTTCCTGCCACATCCTTCAATGGTTTTTTTTTTTTAGGATGAAATCCAGTATCTAAACATGACTAATACTTAGGTTGACCTAACTGAGACACTTTCGCCAGTGAAAGGGAGCACATTATCAATTACATGGAGTTGATAGGTGTAAACTGAGATGCTTTCAGCTAACTGGAATATGTGGTCGCCCTGTCTATGAAGAATGTCCTGCGATGTTTGGCCCATGAGTTATCCTCAGCTTTATCTTACAGTGCTGGCCTGCTTTACTCCCAGAATTCTGATCCACCCAGCCTTTCTGTTCTTTGAATTCTCTATTCTTTCTTCTGCAAAGAACCTTTACATTTGCTGTTCTTTTCTTGAATCTTCTTTCTCACCTTTTCACCTGTTTTATTTCTTAGTCGTCCTTTAGATCTTAAATTAAGGAACAGTTTCTTTGCCTTTCCTGACTCCTGTATAGGTTAGCTTGTGATGGAGAGAAGAGATTTATCTAAAACACTAAGATGTGTTGGAAATAGAAATGATAGTTCTCTTATCAGTTGAAGGGAATGAAGGAAAAAACCCCTGATGTTGAGATTTCTTGTTTGACTTCTAGGGTGTTGGGACTGCCACTAAAATGAAAAAGGGACCCATGATGAAAAGAGTAGGTTTTAGAGAGGAAAAAAATGAAGCACGTTTGACAGTTTTCAGTTTCTACTTAATCATTGAAAAACCCAGCTTCAACTCCCCAAACTATTTTAGAGCTATTCGTCTATTATTTAGTTTTCATTGAATAAGTTTATCATATAAACTCTCAAATTGTCGAAAATATTAAAATCAGTTTTGAAAATAAAGGTTATGGTATTAATCATTCTATCAGTTATGTCCAGGGAATTTGTGAAGTGTCATCATGTTTGTATGGAGGATAGAAGAGAAAATTAACTTTTTTAAAATAACAATTATTGGTCCAGGATCCAGTAAATTTCTAATTGTGATTTTTTGTGTGTGTGTGAGGGGGTGGGTGGTGTATTTACCAATTCACAGTATATTCTGATTTTTCCCTCCATCTAGGGTTAGGGAACTTGAGTGTTTTATTTTGTAAGTAAAAATGTGCTTTATCCCCAGTGCTTAGTTTTTTAAATACAGGGAGCTAAGTTATTTGCCTATTGCTTTCCTTTTATTTTAAGCGGTGGATACATTTTTACAAGTGAAATGTTGTAGTGAACCCTGATTTTTAAAACAAGTGAAGATATCTTTTATTAGTATAGTAATAATAGCTCGCATTTATTGTGTATTTACAGTTTGCTAAGCACTGTGCTAAGTGCTTTTCATTTAATCCTGACAATTCTGGGAAGGTAGGTATCACTATATCTATATTTTATGGATGAGGAAATTTGAGGCTAAAAGTTACATAACTGATGAGTCACCAGAGTTGGGATTCAAACTTAGTTTGAGACTGAAGCTGTCATACCTCTTAAAGTTATAACACTGATTTTTTAAATTTAAATAGGCAACAGTTAGATACTTTGAAGTCTTTGGGTAGGATCCATGAGACTATTTTGATAACTAAAAGTGAACTGATATTGGGGCTGGCCTTATGGTGTAGTGGTTGAGTTTGTGCCCTCTGCTTCAGCGGCCTGGGGTTTGCAGCTTCAGACCCCAGGCACGAATCTACATACTGCTCACCAAGCAATGCTGTGGCGGTGTCCTACATACAAAACAGAGGAAGATTGGCATGGATATTAGCTCGGGGCCAATCTTCCTCACCAAAAAAAAAAAAAAAAGAAAGAAAAGAAAAGAAAAGAAAAAGAAAACAAACTGGTATTTTTGTCTTAAGTCCATATCCACATTTGTTTATTTTATATTTTTTCCTTTTTTCTTGCTTTTTTAAAATTTAATTTTTTATTGACATCACTTTGTTTTATAATATTGTATAGATTTCAGGTGTGCATCATTATATTTCAGCTTCTGTATAGACTTCAATGTGTTCACTACCAAGAGACTAATTGTCATCCAGCACCATACACATATGTCCCTTTACCCCTTTTCACCCTCCTCCTGCCCCTTGTTTATTTTTTTAGTTTCTATTTTTGATATTGTAGTGTTGAGAAAATCCTTGCCTATACAAATAGTTATTACAGATTCTTAAAATCAGCTTGACTTTTAAGTTCAATTAAATCTTTCATTAAACTTGAGGGATGAGTAGTAGGACATGAATTTCAAAACTAATTTACTAACTGCTTATATCTAATTTCTTGCTTAGAAATATACAGATTGGACAAGAAGCACCCAAACACAATTAGTAAAACCATCGTATTATCACAAAGCTAAGTGTTACTTGTAAATTTGTCGTCACCCAGTTGGTGGGATTATAGGGCAAGCAGTGTTCTGGAGTCCTGCCCATCATTTAATTGAGAACAATGTTAGTCTTACTGATTGTATGATGTTAAGTAAGTAGTTACCAGCAGGTTTGAATTAAAACTAATAAAAACAAAACAAAATCAAGGAGAGTCAAAGATAGACTCTCTCTTAATTGATGCTCTACCTTATCAAGTTCACATACATAAAGAGGTTTACATTAAAATGAGCTAACCTCAACACGGGAAATTGCACCTGAGGGGCTTCATGGTATTTAAACATTTATTTAACACATTTGAATATATATTTTAAAAATTAATCTTTAAAATTGCTGGTACTTTCTGCTCACATAACATCTCCGTAGTTAATCTTGTTTCAGTAGTGTCTTTCAGTTTTTAATACCTAAACTTCATAGGAGGTATTTTTCTCAATGTGTTTTTAAAACAGCTTTATATAGAGGTATCATTCATATGCCATGCAATTCACCCATTTAAAGCACACACTTCAGTAGTTTTTAGTATTTTCACAGTTGTGCAACTGCAATCAATTTTAGAACATTTTGTCACCCAAAAAAGAAATCCTGTACCCATTAGCAATCATTGTCTGTTTCTCCTCCACCCCCAGCCTTTGGCAGCTGCTACTCTATTTTGTCCCTATGGTTTTGGAACTGTGTACCCAGTGTCAACAAAAGGGACTTGCTGCATGATACTGTGTCTATTTGTAAACAAGCGTATAGATTGTTTGGCATCAAGAGACAATGTTTTAGTCTTTGTTTTTTATTTTCTATTTGAGAAGGAGGGAGGGAGAAGTAGTAAAACAAGGGTTTGGTTTTGAACCATAGAGAATGAAATTTAATCCTGGAATTTTTGCCACTAGAAAGAGTGTCTTCTAAAGCGTCAACACCTGATGTTCTTCCCGTCTAGGTTTCTTCATTTCTTCTGAGTCATAATCAGTTGTGTTTTTTTTGTATCCAGTATAATTTTAATTGTGTTTCATTTTGTTAAATATTTTTTATGATAACACTTGAGTGGTCTGAATTCCAATTTTTTTTTTTCTTTTTAGAATGTGGAAGTCATTGATCTTTTGTGTTCCAGCTTACAGGGGAGAAATATGCTATCAGTCTGATTGTTGTTATAGAGCAGTCTTATCTTACGAGTTAGATTTTAGAACCAGTTCACGAGATGAAATGGCACATAGTTCAAATTATCTTAGAAAATCTCTTTGTCACCCATAGTGTATAGATATACCACCTTTGGTAATATCACTACCTTTTTTTTTTTTTTTTTTGAGGAAGATTAGCCCTGAGCTAACCATTGCCAGTCCTCCTCTCTTTGCTGAGGAAGACTGGCCCTGAGCTAATATCCATGCCCATCTTCCTCCATTTCATACGTGCGACGCCTACCACAGCATGGCTTCTGCCAAGCGGCGCCATGTCCTCACCTGGGATCCAAATTGATGAACCCCGGGCCGCCGAGAAGCGGAATGTGTGTACTTAACTGCTGTGCCACTGGGCTGGCCCCCCATTTTTTTTAGTAAGATTGTAGTTTCTTTGATTGAGCACCATGTAAAGTGTCTAGAGGCAGTATTATACAAAAAGTGCATTATCTTTAAACACTTGGATCCTTCTTAATGGAGACAAGTGCTTTCATCCTTTGGCTTGCAGTCACATCGCCATTTCCCTTTCATTCTGGAGTGTAGCTCTTGGAGTGCAATGGTAGGCAGAGTGGCCTTTACTATTTCTTTCCTTTTCAGTGTTTGTATAGTTGAATTCTGTTACATTAAATATATTTTATGAATCACTTGCACTATAATTCTTTGTATTCCTCCTCTTGTTTTCTTTTGGAATTCTGAAATTTCACCAGGATGTATCCTTTTTTTTCGTTTCTCTTTGGTCTTTGATGGGCCCATTTAATCTCAAATATTCATGTTTTTGGTTCAGGGAAATTTTCTTCATTATTTCACTTCTCCATTGTTCTCTTCTTTGGGGATGCCTTTGAGATTCCTGTTACATCTATTGAATCAGTCTTTTATCTCGTCATATAAAATATCTTTTTGAACTCTGACTTTTCGTTTTATTTTTTTTCGAAACTGATTGAAAACTTTGTCATTAGCCTGTCCAATAAAATTCTTATTTTTGCGGTCATTTTCTTGTTTTGAAATACTCTCTCATGTCTCCTTTTCATGGCTATCTGTGCTTAGTCTTTTGCATCTGTAGCCTCTCAGATACCACTTAAAATAGTTTTTATAAGTTTCTTTTCTGTAAATTAATTGTTTCCTTCTTGAGTGGTTGTGCTGTTTATTCACCTTGAATCTTCTCTTTCACATAGTTTCTTTCCGAAACCTGGGATCCTTGGTTGTTCACATTTATGGATATCAGATACTATTGATTACTATAGCTAGCTGTTGTGTTTCCTCAGCAGTTATGTAGGTATTTAGTTATGTAGGTACGTAAAGTTCTTTTCCTTTAAAAGTTTCTTCCTTGAATGGGGGTTCACACTCTCAGTTTTGGTAGGCCAGGTTTATCAAGGAGCAGCCTTCCTTGTGTTCTTGGCTCGTTGATGAGCAGTAGGCAGGGGAGCAGGAGGCTGGAATGCTCACACTTGCCAAAGTGAGGAGACCTTTAAAGACTAGGGGTGGAACGTGCTAGTCTTTCCCCTTTATCTGTTTTAAAGGTCTGAAATTACCTTAGACTTGGCTCTGCTTCTGACGTAAGTCCTAACATACTCAAATAGGAACCATCCCTGTAACATGGCTGACTTTTGTTTAAAGAGCAGCAGATTTCTGCCTTTTTGCCCAAGAGCAAAACCTATTGGTGCTGATGTTCTGTTAAGTTTTTTTTTGTTATTCTTTTGGGGTTTTTTTTTTAGGAAAATTAGCCCTGAGCTAACATCCGTGCCCGTCTTCCTCTACTTTATATGTGGGATGCCTGCCACAGCATGGCTTGACAAGCAGTGCCATGTCCGCACCCAGGATCCACACTGGTGAACCCCGGGCCACCGAAGTGGAACGTGCAAACTTAACTGCTGCGCCACCAGCTGGCCCTCTGTTAAGTTTTGATTAGAAGTTTTACATAGTTCTCAGTGAGTGTTAGTAAGTTCTCAATAAGGATTGACTGTGTTTATTATTGTTACAAATATATATGATCCTTGATATATCTGATCCTCTGTATTTTGTGACATAAATGTGGTTTTTAAGAAATAAGTAGTTTTTTTATAGAGAGGGCATGTGTTTATCTCTTTGTTTTTGGTTTGGGGGCTTTGGCCTGAGAACTTCCTTTGTTCATTCTCAGTTTTCCTTTACTCTTTTTTTTTTTTTTTAAAGATTTTATTTTTTTCCTTTTTCTCCCCAAAGCCCCCCGGTACATAGTTGTATATTCTTCGTTGTGGGTCCTTCTAGTTGTGGCATGTGGGACGCTGCCTCAGCCTGGTTTGATGAGCAGTGCCATGTCCGTGCCCAGGATTCGAACCAACGAAACACTGGGCCGCCTGCAGCGGAGCACGAGAACTTAACCACTCGGCCACGGGGCCAGCCCCTAGTTTTCCTTTACTCTTTTTGGCGGTGTTTTGTTTCTGTTGTTGTGTATTTGTACACCTTGGTTGAAAATGACAGCTCTTGGGGGAGCAGGAAAGGAAGCCAAAAAGTATGGTGGAAGAACATGAGAATAATGTTACTTTTCTTTTTCCTTTTTTGCTTTTACAGTTTGACCAGAAAACTGGTGCAGTTTTTGATGAAATTGTAGAGAACTGTAAGTACCATTTTAGAAAAAAACCAATCATGTCTTTACATAGATAATAATTATAAGTTTAGAGAGAGCATTTATCTATAACAGTGTTTAGTTAGGGCTGGTTACTGTGATGGTTCACTTTGATTTAGTTTAGATCTCATCACGCCCTGTTAGTATTTGCAGCATGTTGATCTGAATTGTTAAAAGTCTTACTTTTTTTTAAAGTAAATATTTTATTTTCACAGTTATTAATATTGAAATATAGTCAGACTTTGTGTATGTGTGAATCATGTAAAAGTTGATACTGAACTTAATACTCAAGAAAGTTTGCTACTTTGTTTACAGGGTCTCTTCATTTTCTCTTTATAGTCTTTCCATGTTACATGATTTTCTTAAAAAAAACTTTTGTGTCTTATGATTATAAAAGTAATACATTCAATTTTATAGTACAAAAATGAATAAAGCAGAAAATAAAAGCCTTTGTCTTTACCATTCTCCAAAGATAACCAATTTTAAGAGTTTAATATATATCTTTCCAGACTTTTTTTCTATGAAAGTATATATATGGATATATGGTAGGTGGGGATTTATGTATGTGTATAGGGATCATATGAATACTGTTCTTGCTTTTTTCATTCAACTGCCTAGACATCTTTCTAACTCAGTGAATTTGGACCTATTACATTCTTTCTGATGACTGCTTAGCATTTTATTGTATGGTTGTACTATAATCAGCTTCCTCTTTGATGCGTGTGTATATTATTTTCAGTTTTTCACTATTACAAACAATATTAAGTATGTATTCCTATATATATCTTTGTCTACTTGTTGAAGTGTTTCTGTAGGATAAATTCTAAAAATAGTATTGATGACTCGTCAAAAGAGGTTTGTGCAGTTGTTTATGAAGGACAAATTTCATCATTGAGAGTTCCTGAGTTAAGTGCAGTGTGCATTTCTTTTGTTTTGTTTTTTAAGTTTACTTTCACCAGTAGGATCTGAGGACTTTCTTTCTCTTTGGAATTAGTTTGTTGATATTTTTGACTGATAACAGTTTTTTAAGGTTAATGTTGAAAGGTACTAGCTCTTTTGATCTTCAGTGTATTTAGTTATTGAATGTCCTTTTTGTTGCACACAAGCAACAAAAATAGGCTCCAGCTAGCTAGCTAATGCAGAAGAAACTTTAGAAGCATATTGGGATATGTCACAGAATTTAGGGAGGAGGTCAAGAACAAATTTCCTCCAGGGAGCTCAATGAAAGGAGATCATCGGCCTGCTCTCTCTAGTGCTGCCAGAAAGCAGTTATGCTCCAATGACTTTCAGTCTTTTTGTATATCCATTTTAAATTTCTAGTTCCTGGGAAAAAGATTATGATTGGGCCAGCTTGGATCTGATGTTTGTCTTTGAATCAATCTTGTATGGTCAGAGAAAACAGAGTCAGAAAGTAAATCATGACTGTTAGAACGTATCCCTCAGCCACTGCTTTTCTCTTTCCCTGACTAATTTTTGATTACCTGCTTCTGCTTTGCTCAAGTCTGTACTAGTAATAGAAATTAATCAGATTAATAGCTTTCTAATGAAGGTTTTAATTTGATTTATTTGTTTAAAGATGTTGTAGTAACAACAATCAAAGTAGTAACGGGAATCTTGAGGTGGTAACCAAGCTCCTGTACTTGGGTTCCTACTCCCAACATTTGGGGATTATATTTCTGGTGCCTGTTGCTTTTCTGCTTCACCCTCAAAAACATTTTTAGGCTGGAGGTTTACAAGCAGAGGATTTTATACCAAATGCTGAGTGCAAATGATGCAGTAAAGATTATTCTTTATCTCCCCCTTTCTGGTACTTTATTGTTAAGGGCTGTTGAAGGCTCTGGAGGCAGAGAAGAGACTAGCTTGGAAGGGATTCTGGCCTGTCTCCATAAAGACGATTCAGGAACATAGACACCTGTCCAGGAGAGATGAGGGCAAATTGCTATAGATGGTATTCAGGAAGTGTCTGATTCCAAAGATGGTCATTCAAGGCCTACCATTTTGTCTTGAGGTCCATGTCTAGAATAAAGGAGATTCACTGTTTCTCAGGCAAGTCCCTCAAAAAGTCCAGCATAGTACTGGACTTACCATGTATTCATTGCCCAAGATGACCAGGACATGGGGCTTCCAATATTTGTTTTGTAGATCAAATCCAGCTCTCCTAGGGTAGAGCCATCTGAAACTTTCAGTAAAATATAGGAGTATACGCTAATTGTTGACACACATAAACTGATAGACCCTAACACCATCAGTGAGGAATTTGGGAAATTTGGTTTAAACATGAAAAAGCTGAGTTGACTTTCCAAAAATGTAGTATTTTCAATAAAAGGGATATAAAAGAAGGCTTCAACATTTTATGAAAGTCAAAAGAGAAAGTAGGGTTGTCTGACTTCTACTTTATCACTTGTCAGGAGAATTTGTGCTGTGGATTTTTTAAGAAACATGGTGACAGAGGAAGTAACTCATACGGTGGATTATCCTAACTCTTGTTTCCTTAACCATTGCCAGTTTATGTGAAGTGTGAAAGAAGTTAATAGAGAGATTTTTTTAAAATGTGTTCATATAGCTGCTACCTTAAATCAAGGACTTTTATTCATTAAATGGCTCTAAGATAACCACCTGGTCATTCACCAATGATTGATTTTCTTACTGATAGAATAAGTTTATATAACAGACTTGTGAACTTTAAGGAAAAAATAAGAGCGTTGTTAATTTGTTCATGAAGTACAGTTATTTGGATTCAAAAAAATTATTCACATTATTTTGATTACTTGCAGCATTTGAGTTTGTGAAAAACTTTACATATATTATCTTTTAAAAACCTTAATAATAATTGTATCAACTAGTGGATTAGGTTCAACTATGTATAAAACATAATAGAAATTTATTTTTCTTGTTAAAGAAGCCCAGATTGATGCGGGCTCTGTGAGCTGAGGAGTCGAAAGACAAATTTCTTGGACTCTCAAGGTCTGGCAGTACTGCTGTTTTATTCAGAGAATAGCATGGAGTATCATGGGGACAGGACCCACAGGCAGTGAAGAGCTGCAGCATGGGGACAGGACTCATGGGCAGTAAAGAGCTGCAATGGGTTGAGAGTAGGGCTAAATTTATAAGGCATAGGTACATGAGTTATTTCTTTACAAGACGTAGGAAAGATCATGAAAAAAATCATTAAAATGGTACCAGTGTAGGTGAGGTCTGGTTATTGGGTGGTCCTATAACTTTGGATCCGAATCAGGTCGGATCAGATCAGGATGTCCTATGCTTCCTGGAGGATGATATAGATTGGTATGTAGGGCAGGATGCCTTGGGCTTCTCTTCCTGGGGCAGCCTTGATCCTCATGAAGATGGTAAGATGGCTCTGGTTATCAGGAATCCAGGGGCCTTCTGGCTTTCTGTATGACATCCTTGGCACATGGCTTCCATTCCCTGATGTTCTAAGATGGCTGCTTTATCATCATCCTGCGCTGGGATAGGGAGGAAAGCAAAAAGGCACACTTCTTAACAGAATCAGCCTCTTAAAGAACTTTCCTAGAAACTCTATACCTGTGTACTTTGGTTTACGTCTCATTAGCCACCCCAGCTTCAGGGAAATCTGGGAATTGTAACCCTTTAGCTGAGTCCATTGTTGCCAACAATAAAATCAAGGATCTCTTGGTAAGAAAAAGGGGGAGAGTTGTTACTAGGTATGCAGTCTCTGCATAATAACCCTCTAGACATTACAATGGTCTCTGTTTTACTAAGGAGGAAACTAAGGCTTAGAGACATTTTTTAGCTTTTATGTGGTGCAATCAGGATTGAATGTAGGATTACTTAACTCCAAATTTGTTCCTTTTAAATCTTTCATTACCTATTTCTGAACTGCCCCCTAGATCACTGGAATCACAGGTTTTGAAGAATAATAATTATTTGGTAGAAATAAAAGAATAATTTAAAGTAATTTAAGTCCTAAAAGTAACTAAAATATTTTAATGGGTATTAACCATGACAAGTTTTTGTGGCTGCCTATGGAGTATCAATGTCAGTTTGTGTTTGAAATATATCTGTCTTATCAATGCAGCTCAATTTTTAAAAGAACTGGTAAATTGAGCAGTTTTTTTTTTTTAAACCCTGGAACTACTTAAAGATTTCTATTTACGTTATCTATTGCTGAATATTGTTTGGATCCTTCCAGCATTGTGAAGGAGTATCTTCTTCACAAAAATGTTAAAACCAAAGCCTAGATAGTCTTCTTTGGGGTATAAACATGGGTACAAAATTGAGGTGACCTCGACTGTAAACACCCCACTATTCTCAAGAATCTTTTAGTTATTAAATAGTATTTTAGTTATTAAATATTAGTTCATGAAATAGACATAACTTATTTTTGAATTAAGCAAATTGTATAAAGTTTTTTAATGAAATGGACTAAACTAACTTTTGCTTTATCTCTATAGTATCGCTAAAAGGTGTATATTTTTGCAAACAATTCACAGCTGTATTTCAAGATTATTATCTTTGAAATTGAGGTGGCACAGAAACTTTAACAATGAAAGGAAGATGTAAGTTGTATGTGAATTTTAGTTTAGGTTGATCAGTAGTATAAGAGACTAATAAGAGTGAAAGTATATTATAAATGTTTGAATATAAGATGATTCCAAATACAGGGTTCTCACCCATTTTCCCAATGAAAAGATCTAAAAACTAAAATTTTTGCCATCTAGAATACATGTTCTCAGACCATGGATGAATGTCAGATGTCTAGTGATCATTTGTTAATTATGTACGTATTTAAACCTACTAGGTTAAATAATACTAATTTAGAAAATAATGCTTTTCTTCCCATTATTTTGTGAAAGAATTTTAAGTACCTCGGATGCATATTTTAGAAATTTGACTTTGTCATTGCTAGTGTCACGTTTTAAGTCAGTTAACATAATTTTCTAGAGCCAACTGTCTAAATTATTTAAGATAAGACATAGTTTGAATTTGCATTCTGATTATTGGTATGTGTTGCTTAACAAACCACCCCAAATTTAGTGGTAGAAAACAATAACAATTTTATTATGCTCCTGGATTCTGTGGCTCAGATATCCAGAAAGGGTATATGGAAGATGTCTTGTTTTTTGCTCCACAGTGTGTCTTAGGTCTTGGCTGAGGAGATTTGAAAGCTCACCGACTTGATTTTGGAATAATCCAGAAGTTCATTTGTCCATGTCTAGTCTGGGTTAGGAGGACTCAAAGACTGGGACTGCTGTCTCGAGCACCTATACATGGTCTTCTATTGCCTTGCCTTCCTTATAGCATGGCAGCCTCAGGGTAGTTGGATTTCTTTTACGGTGGTTCAGGGCTCCAAGCAAAAGAGTAATTCAGCAAATAAGGCAGAAACAGAATCTTTTCTCACCTATGTTCAGAAGTCACAGAGCATCACTTTCACTATATTCTTCAGGTTACAAGTAAGTCAGAAGCCTGCCCAGATTCTGGAGAAGAGGTCATAGACCTCACTTCTTGGTAGGAGAAGGATCAAGGTCACAGTGTAGAAAGCATGTAGATGGGAGGTATCATTGCAACCATATTTGGAAAATACAATCTGCTGTCACGGCATAAAATCCTGTTTTAGGATATTTTATTCTAAACCAGAAGGTGGCTTTAAAAAAAATTGATCCTATAGGTCTATATTTTTTCTTCACAACGCTAACCACTTCCTGTAATACATAAACATAAACTGCGCAAATTTGATCATATATGATTTTTTAAGAGTAACTTTGCCTTTTCTCTTGGCTTAGTCTCTCCTTTCCATATCATTGTCCCTTTCACCCCTCATAAGCCATGTCAACAGCTTCGTAGGTAGCCTTTCATGTTTTTCTCCAGTGCTCATAAAATCATTATATACACAAATGTATACAGATAGACGTATGTAAGGATTTTGAGGGTGGTGGTTTTTTGTTTAACAAATGGAATTATCATATACATACATTTCTTCACCTGACTTCTCTCACTTGAGTACTTCATGATGTCCCTCTACCTCAACTGGGATGGCTCCAACTCTTTTTTTCTTTTTTTCCTTTGGTGAGGAAGATTCATTCTAAGCTAACATCTGTTGCCAGTCTTCTTCTTTTTTTGCTTGAGAAAGATTAGTCCTGAACTAACATCTGTGCCACTCTTCCTCTGTTTTGTATATGGGTTGCTGCCATAGCATGGCTTGACGAGTGGCATATGTCCACGCCTGGGATCTGAAACTGTGAACCTGCAAACCTGGGCTGCTGAAGCAGAGCATGTCGAACTTAACCACTATGCCACGGGACCAGCCTCTGGATAGCTCCAACTCTTGTAGTTTAACATTCCATGATTTAGAGGTACAAGAAGTCATTTTTTGCCTTGTTTTTAGGCATTCATGTTGTTCTAGTTTTTTTGCCACAATAAACAATGATGTATTAAAAATCCTTTAATGTATGTCCTTATTATATAAGGGCTTTATATCTGTGGATAGATTACAAAAAGTGGGGATTTTGGGGTAAAAGGTATGTATAATTTTAATAGATGTAAGGATATGTATAATTCTAATAGATATTGCTGGCTTTTCAAAAAAACTTTAGTGCCTCACATTTCCACCAGAAATGTGTAATAACACTTTTCCTTCTCATCAGTGTATATTATAATTCTTCTTCATGTTCCGCAATCTGATGGATGTGAAATAGCACAGTGTTAAATTTAATTTGCATTTTCTTAATTCCTATTGAATTTGATTTTAAGCAGCTTTTATTGAGTTTAACGTTTGGACTGGCTCCCTTGTATTATCTAGTCATAACTGTTTGTTAAATTTGAATATCCTTTGCCCATTTCTTAAAGTTTTTTCTTTTCCATGCCTAGTTGTAGGCTTGTTTTATATTGTAATAAATATTAAGTCAAGTCATAATAAGCATGGTAAAGGATGAATCTGAAAGAAGATTCAAGTATACATTTAGAAAGATAGTCACTTAACCATTCAGAAAATCTAGCTTTTAGAATGCATGACCTAAAGTTCTTTTGATAATGGAGTAGAGGGTTTTGATTTCCCTTGCTTTGTTTCCTTTTGTTTGTCTCATCTTTTCCTGAACAAATGTTTTTTACCTATAAAAATTTGATCTTTTTTAACATCATGGTTTTCAGTCTTGGTTAAAATAGTTTTCCTTACCCCTTGATTATATGCTATCCTAAAGTTTCCTGGAATATTTAGAAGACTATTTGCATAAAGTATTAAGTAAACACAAAAATAGTTATAACATGTGAGATGTATACAAAAAACAAAAACTTGACTTTACCACCTAGCTTTAAAAAAATGTGCATCATCGTGCCTTTGGTGCCAATTCCTCAGTCTCATTTTGTTTTCCTCTCCAAATAGTCATCATCCTGAATTTTGCTTATTTCCTTGCTTTTCTTTACAGTTTTTACCACATTTGCACTATTAATCAATATCTTGTTTAGTTTTGATTATGAACTTTGTATTGTATTTGAAGCGAACTGTACGTTATCACTTCCTTTTTTCTCATTCTGTATTCCTGAGGTATGACTGTCTTGATGCATGTGGCTCTCATTCATTCATCACTTATGTATAGTAATTCATTTATATATTACAATTTTTATTTAATTATTTAAAATTGTGTTAGAAAACATAATGTAAAATTTACCATCTTAATCACTTTTAACTATACCGTTTAGTAGTGTTAAGTACTTTGACATTATTGTGCAACAGATCTCTAAAACTTTTACATCTTGCAAAACTGAAATTTCTATACCCAGTGAACGAAGATTCCTTCCCCCTTTTAAGGTTCATCCAGGTTGTAACATGTTTCAGAATGTCCTTCCTTTTTAAGGCTGAATAGTATTCTATTGTATGGATATATCACATTTTGTTTATTCATTCATGCTTTGGTGGGCATTTGGGTTGCTTCCACCTCTTGGCTATTGTGAGTAATGCTGTAGTGAATGTGGATATGCAAATATCTTTTCAAGATCCTGCTTTCGTTTTTCTTGGATATATACCCAGATATGAGATTACTGACTCATATGGTAATTCTGTTTTCAGTTTTTTGAGGAACTGCCATACTGTTTTCAAGTAGTGATTGCACCATTTTACATTTGCACTAGCAGTGCACAAGGATTCCAATTTCTCCACATCTTTGCCAACACTTGTTACTTTCTGTGTTTTTGATAGTAGCCATCCTAATGACTGTGATGTGATATTTCATTGTAGTTTTGATTTACATTTCTCTAATGATTGGTGACGTTGAGCATCTTTTCATATGCTTGTTGGCCATTTGTATATCTGCTTTGGAGAAATGTCTGTTCAAGTCCTTTGTCCAGTTTTGAATTGGATTATTTGGGTTTTTGTTGTTGTACTTTTTTATGTATTCTGGATAGTAATCCTGTATCAGATGTAGGATTTGTAGATATTTTCTCCCATTCCATATGTTGCCCTTTCACTCTATTGATGGTTTCTTTTGATGTGCAGAAGTTTAAAAAATTTGATGTGTTCTCATTTGTTTGTTTTTGCTTTTGTTGCCTGTGGTTTTGGTGTCATATCCAAGAAATTGTTGCCAAATCCAGTGTCCTGCAGCTTTTCTCCTATGTTCTTCTGGGAGTTTTATAGTTTTAGGTCTTGTGTTTAAAATATACACAATTTTAAAATTCATTCTGTTGTCTCTATACTTCTTCATGTGTCTAGTTTTCCAAAATATGACCACTTTTCCCTCTATGAACATTCTTGTCTTTTGTTTTTGTTTTCTGATATGTACAAGAAGGTACCATGTGTGGAATTCAATGTAAAAATCTATTTCTTATGGTGAGTCTTGTCAAAAAAAAGTTTGAGACCTCTTGCTGTAGTATAAGGGTTGGCAAACTTTTTCTCTAAAAGGCCAGGTAGTAAATATTTTAGGCTATATAGATCATACTGTCTCTGTTGCAGTAACTCAACTCTGCATTTGTAGTGTGAAAGCAGCCATAGACAATACATAAAGGAATTAACTTGTTTGTTTTCAATAAAACTTTATGGACATTGAATTTTGACTTTATTATAATTTTCAAGTGTCAGGAAATATTTTTCTTTTGATTGTTTTTCAACCATTTCAAAATGTGAAAACCATTCTTAGCTTATGGGTTATAGAAAACAACAGGTGGCTTCTGGATTTAGAATGCAGACATAGTCTACCTACCCCTACTCTAGGGTTTGGTATATGGGAAGGTGATTGCTCAGGCTTAGGGTGTGTACATTTTCAACTTCACGAGAAATGCAAAACTTATTTTCCTAAGTAGTTTTATCCATTTACACTTCTACCATTGGTTAGAGTTTTAGTCACTATGCCTCTGGCCAATCCTTGATATTATCAGACTTTTAAACTTTGTCAATATGGTAGGTATGGGTTTCATTTTTTTAAAATTGCATTTCTCTAAATAATAATTTAATTGAACATATTTCATGTTTATTGGCCATTTCTGATTCCTCTTCTGCAAAATGGCTGTTTAATTAAATCTGTTGCCTACTTGCTGTGGATTGTTGATCTTTTCTTAACTGAATTATAGGAATTCTGTAAATATTCTGAAGAGTAAACGTATCGGTTATAAATATTGCAGATAACTTCTCCTAATTCAAACTGGTTTTTATAAAGTTTTTGCATAAGCAGAAATTAACTTTAATGTAGTCAAATGGTAATCAATGTATGAGTCTCTGCCTTTATGGTTTGCGTTTTCTTTTCATTTTATTTAGGAAAATCTTTCCCAGGCTGAGGTCAGAAAGACCTCTTACGTTATTTCCTAAAATGTTCATTGGTTTTACCTTTTGCATGTAGTTCTTGAGTTATTCTAGAATTGATTTTTGGTATGGCTTGGGTTAGGGAACTAGTTTTATTTCTTTTCATAATGCCAACAAATTTGTCTCACCACCATTTATCAAATACTATTTCCTTTTCCTGGTGTTCTGCAAAGCTGCTCTATAATGTATATCTGTGGACTTTTTTCCACATTCTCGGTTAGTGTTCCATTGGACTATTTGTTTATTCCTGTGCCAGTACCCTATTGTTTTAATTAATTTAGTTACATAATAAGTCTTGATAATCTGATGGTTCACATCCCTAAAAATTGTTCTTCAGGAATGTTTTGCCTTTTCTTGCCACTGTTCATTTTAGAAGTATCTTTCCAAATCCCTAACAAAACAAAATCAAATAGCGAAATCTTGTTGGGAATTTGATTGAAATTGTCTTAAGTCTATAGATCAATTGAGAGAGAGTTGGCATGTTTATGATATTGAGTCTTCCTGTCTATCAAGTTGGTATATCTTTTCATTTATTTAAATCTTTAATGCGTTTCACTAAAATTTTATAAATTACTGTATAAAGGATTATTTTGCAAGCTTTTAATTTTACATTTTAGCATGTAAATCTTAGTTCCTTTGAAATTTATTTTTGGATATAGGATAACATTGGGGTCCACTTTTGTTTTCAGATGAATAGTTGATTTTGCTGCCATATATTAAGTGATTCATCTTTTTATCTAAATAGTTGATGTTTTCATCATTGAACTGAATTCCAGCATTGAGATATTTAAGTTCTATATATATGGGAATCTCTTTGGAATTTCTGTTAATTCTATTAATATTTATATATTAATAATTAATACTAAATACTAACATTTATTTCTATGCCAGTATCATTGATTTTATCATTTGTACTTATTATAAGAAATATTTTATTACTATATATTTATTGGCTTTGGGGTATAGACATTTATCTGCTGTATGTCAAGCTACTGTCTTAGTTTTATTATTTGTTATTTTAAAACTTTTCTTTAAGCTATTCTTCCACTAAATTTTAACATGAATAAAATCAATTTCCAAAAATACTGTGTTGGAATTCTAACTGAAAAATACATTTATATATTACCCTTGGAAGAATCAATATTTTTATTATATTTTTCCACTTGGGAACAGACATCTTATCCTACAGATCTTGCTTTATGCCATTTGCTTAAATTTTATAGTTGTTTTCAAGTAATATGTATTGTGCTTTTCTTGTATCATTTGTTCTTAAGTATCTTATTTGTCACCTTTGCAAATGGAGTATTTTTTTCATTTCTAGATTCTTACTGCAGGAATAGTCTTGCTGTCTTAGTGAATTCCCTTCTTAAATCTAGTCGTCTTTTAAAATTTGAGTTTGTAGTTATCTAGACATAAAACCATATCAACTAAAGTATTTTCTTTCTTTTTCCCAGTGACTGCTCAAATTATGTAATTTGTTTTTGCTAAAACTTGTAGGATTACATTAAATGAAAATCAAAATAGTTGTCATCTTTGACTAATTTCTGATTCCAATTAAGTAGTTCTCATATTTTGTCATTTAGGGCTAATTGTTGTTTGTTTCTGTCACATAGGCTTTATTACATTTAAAAAAAATTCCCATTTTACCTTGAAGAATGGCTGAAGAATATTAGTATTTATATATTGCTGGATTCAAATTTGCTATTTTGTTAAGGATTTTCCTGACAAAGTTTGTATATGATTGAAGTTATAGCTTTATTAAATATTCTGTAAAATTCACCAGTGAAATCATCGAGGCTTGGAGATTTCTTGGTTTTAAGTTTTAAGTTATGAATTCAATTTTTCAAATAGATATAAGGTTATATGTATTTTACGTTTCATCTTGTGTCCAGTTTCATCTTGGTAAGTTGTACTTTTCAAGGAATTTGTCCATTTCATTTTTGTGGTCCCTTTGTCCTTTGAATTATAGTTGTTTTAGTGGGACGAATAGTGGCATTGCAATGTGGTTTTCTTGCTGCATTTACATTTCCCCTGCTGACTAAAGATGTCATACATTTTGTCATTGTGTTTGGTGGCCGTTCTTAAGTGTTCTTTTGCTAAGTGTCTGTTCAAACCTTTGCCCATTTTTAAAATTTGATTGTCTTTCTTATTATTAAGTTGTAAAAGTTTTTTATGTATTCTGGATACAAGTCTTCTGTCATATAGATCAATAGATAGAAATAGATGGGGGTATCTTTATATCTCCATCTGTCTGTATTTATCTATGTATCTCTTTGCATATCCACTCACTCATCCATTCATCCATCCAGTCTGTTGTTTGTCTTTTCATTATCTTAGTGGTGTCCTTTGAAAAGCACAGGTTTCTAATTTTGATGATGTCTCATTATATTGTTATCATTATTACATTTTTGTGATCTGTATTCCTTCTGTCCTAAGAAACCTGTCCCAGGATCATGAGTATTTTCACTTGTTTTTTCCTAGAAACTTTATAGTTTTAGACTTACCTTTTATGGTTAGGTTTATTATCCATTTCAAGTTAGTTTTTGTGTATAATGTAATGTAAGAGTCAAAATAAGTAAGTTTTGTATATGGATATCTTGTCATATCAACACCATGTACTGAAAAGATTGTTCTTTCTGATGTATTTACCTTGACACTTTTGTTGGAAATCAGTTCATCTGTATGTTTGAGTCTATTTCTGGACTCATTCTGTTCTGTGGATCTATATGTCTATCCTTAGGCGAATACCACACTGTCATGGTTATTTTAGTTTTATATTAAATTAGATATTCTAAATAATATCTTTCAAAGTTGTTTTGCTTTTCTAGGTTTTTTACGTTTTCATGCAATTTCTTAGAAGCAACTTGGTCAATTTCTGAAAAAAACCGAGCTTCTTGGGATTTTGATTGGGATTGTATTGGGTCTGTAGATGAGTTTGAAAAGAATTGACGTCTAAATAATAGTGTTTTTCAATTCATGAATATGGTATGTCTTTTAATTAATTTACTTTTTAAGATTTTATTTTTCCTTTTTCTCCCCAAAGCCCCCCAGTACATAGTTGTGTATTTTTAGTTGTGGGTCCCTCTAGTTGTGGCATGTGGGACACTGCCTCAGCATGGCCTGATGAGTGGTGCCATGTCCACGCCCAGGATTTGAACAGGCGGAACCCAAGGCTGCCAAACCGGAGTGTGTGAACTTAACCACTCGGCCATGGGGCCAGCCCCAAAATATAGATTTTTTTTTTTTCCCTATGGAAGATTTGCCCTGAGCTAACATTCACTGCCAATCTTCCTCTTTTTGTATGTGAGCTGCTGCCACAGCGTGGCCACTGACAGATGAGTGGTGTAGGTCTGCACCCAGGAACCAAACCTGGGCTGCTGAAGTGGAGTGCACTGAACTTAATCACTAGGCCACCAGGGCTTGTCTTTTAATTTATTTAGATCTTCTTTCCTTTTCCTCAGCAATGTTTTGTAGTTTTCAGAGTACAGTATAGGTCTTGTGCGTATTGTGTTATTCCTATATATTTTAAATTTCTTATGCTATTGTAAATTAAATTCTTTAAAAATTAAATTTGTTGAGGTATAATGTACAGATAATAAAACTTACCATATTTTAAAATAACTTTTAGTTTAAATTTTCACTTTGAAATAATTACAGACTTATAAAATGAGTTAGTATAAATCATTTACCTCTGTTCTTAAAAATTGTTTTGTTGGGCTGGCTCTGTGGCCGAGTGGTTAAAGTTCTGTGTCGTCTCCTTTGGCGGTCCTGGTTTGCAGCTTTGGATCCTGGGCACAGACCTACTGTATTCAGCCATGCTGTGGAGGCATCCCACATGCAAAATAGAGGAAGACTGGCACAGATGTTAGCTCAGGGCTAGTCTTCCGCAAGCAAAAAGGGGAAGATTAGCAATGGACATTAGCTCAGGGAGAATCTTCCTCACCAAAAAAAATTGTTTTGTCTATTGAGATTCTTTGTATTTGCATATACATTTAAAATCGACATGTAAATTTTACAGGTAAGTCACTGGGACTTTGATTGGAATTGCATTAAATCTGTAGATTAGTTTGGGGGAGAATTGACGTCTTAACTGTATTGAGTCTTCCTATCCATGAGTGTGGTATATTTCTCAGTTTATTTAGGTCTTCTTTAAATTTCTAAATTATTATTAAATTTGTAAGTTGCCTTTTGTAGTTCTCAGTCTGTAGATTTTGCGCATATTTTGTGAAATTTAGCATTCCAATTTTTTTTTGTCTATTCAATGTTTTGTCTGGATTTTTTATGTGTGGATAAATTGAGGTACAATTTCCCCCCATAGAGATAGCCAATTATTTCCTTCCAAGTAGGTGAATAATAATCCATCCTTTTCTTTTCTGATTTGAAATGTAATATTCCTATTTTTTATTCCATTATAATGATTTTTTAAAAATTTCAGTTTCCAGTTGATCTTTACCATATATATAAATTGTCCTCTCTCAGATTGAGGACCTTCTCTTCTCTTTATGGTTTGCTGAAAGATTTTTTCATGAAGAATACTAAATTTTGTCAAATACCTTTTCTTTTTCTCCTGAGATGATCGTCTTGTTTTTTCCTTTATTGTGTTAATGTGGTAAATTGATTTTTGAATATTAAACCCCCTTGCATTCATAGGATAAATCCTGCTTTGTTATGATATATTATTTGTTTTATATCTTTTAAAATTCAATTTGCTAATAATTGTAAGTATTTATGCTGGTGTTTTAAGCATCTGTCTTTATGAAGGATATTGGTATATTGTTTTCTTTGGTTGTCATATCTTTCTCTGATTTTGGTTCCAGGGTAATACTGGCCTCCTAAAATTAGCTAGGAAGTGTTCTTTTCTCTTATATTTGCTGAAAGAATTCATATAAGATGGGTATTTTCTTCCTTAAATGTTTAATTTACTAGTGAAGTCATCTGGGCCTGGCTCTATTCAGATTTTCTGTTTCTTCTGTGTCTTTTTTGGTAATTTGCACCTTTCAAACTATTTCCTCTAAGTCAGCACAGTTTACTAGAAGTTTTCATGATGACGGAAATCTTCTATATGTACACTGTTAAAGTATAGTAGCCACTAGCTACCTGTGGCAGTTGAGTACTTGAAATGTGATGAGTGCAAAACTGAAGTTTTAGTTTTATTTAATTTAAATAGTAAAAAATGGCTGATGGTTTACTGTTTTAGACATTGCAGATTTAAGCTGTTGAGTTCATTTCCATAAAGTTAATAATTTTTTAATGTTTCATCATAAAGTTTTTCATGGTATTTTAAAATTTATTGCTATATGGGGCTGGCCCAGTGGTGCAGCGGTTAAGTTCGCATGTTCTGCTTCAGCAGCCTGGGGTTTGCCAGTTCGGATCCTGGGTGCAGACATGGCACCACTTGGCAAGCCATAATGTGTAGGCATCCCACATACAAAGTGAAGGAAGATGGGCACGGATGTTAGCTCAGGGCCAGTCTTCCTCAGCAAAAAGAGGAGGATTGGCAGCAGATGTTAGCTCAGGGCTAATCTTCCTCAAAAAAAAAATAATAAAGTAAAATAAAAAAATAAAATAAAATTTATAGCTGTGAAGTTGATTATAATATTTTCTTAATTCACTTTTATTGTCTATGAAATCTTTAGTGCTGTCCTTTCTTTCATGCTTGATATCAGTAATTTGTATCTTTTTCTTCTCTCAACTTTCTTTGTATTAACTTTTTATTAAAATATTTCAAATGTAAAATAAACATAAACTAAAATTTACCATCTTACCCATTTTTAAGTGTTCAGTTCAATAGTGTTAAATACACTCACATTGTTGTGTAGCCAATCTCCATAATTCTTTTCATTTTGCAAAACTGAAACTCTAGACCTATTAAACGGCAATTCCCAATTCTTCCTTCTTTAGACTCTCTCAGCCACCTTTCTGCTTTCTGTCTCTATGAATTTGACTACTCAGTATCTCATATAAGTGGAATCATACAGCATTTGTCCTTTTGTGAATGGCTTATTTCACTTAACATGATGTCCTCAAAGTTCATCCATGTTGTAACATGTGCTAGAATTTCCTTCCATTTTAAAGCTGACTAATACTCCATTTTATGGATATACCATGTATTGTTTATCAGTTCACCCATCAATGGACAGACACTTGGGTTGTTTCCACCTTTTAACTATGGTGAATAATGCTGCAGTGAACATGGTATGCAAATATGTCTTCAAGACCTTGCTTTCAGTTATTTAGAAATCATATGTAATTCTATTTTTAACTTTTTGAGGAACTGCCATTCAGTTTTCTGTAACAGCTGCACCATTTTGCCATTGCACCAAGAGTGCTGCATAAGGGTTCCAATTTCTCCACATCCTTGCCAACGTTTGTTACTTTTGTTTTTTTGATAGTAGTCGCTCTTTTTTTAATGATCAGTTTGTCTGGAGGTTTATCGATTTTGTTCTTTTCAAAGATCTCGCTTTTGATTTCATTAGTTTTTTTCCAGTGTTTGTCCATTTTCTATTACATAGATTTTTCTTCTTTCTTTATTATTCCTTCCTTCTACTTTGGATTTAATTTGATCTTTTTCTAGCTTCTTAAGGTGGATGTTGAGGTTGTAGATGTTAGACTTTTTTCCTTTTCTTTTTTTTTTCCTTTGCTGAGGAGGATTAGCCCTGAGCTAACATCTCTGCCGGTCTTCCTCTACTTATATGTGGCTTGCCACAACAGTGTGGTTGACGAGTGGTGTAGGTCTGTGCCTAGGATCCGAACCTGCAAGCTCAGGCCATAGAAGCAGAATGCGCTGAACTTAACCACTACACCACAGGGCCGACCCCAGACTTTTGTTTTTTCTTAACAGAGGCATATAAATCTATGCGTTTCCATCTAAGCCCTTCTTTTACTACACTTCTAAAATGTTGTGTTTTCATTGTCATTCAATTCATAATATTTTCTCATTTTCCTTCTTTTTTTTTCTTAAGAAGGATTTTGTTTTATTTCTGAATATTTGAGAGTTTTCCAAATGTGCATTTGTTGAGTACTAGTTTAATTCCATTTTGGTTAAAGTAAATATTCTGTATGATTTCCACTATTTGATACCATACAATATTTCCATCATTTATCACGTGATCTTTGTTGGTGATTGTTCCATGTGTACTGGAAAAGAATATGTATCCTGTCATTTTGGGGTTATTTTATAAATGTCATTTAGATTCAGTTGATTGACAGCATCTTTTCAGATCTTTTATATTTTTACTTATTTTTCTCACTATTTTTTCCATCAATTACTGGCAGAGAAATGTTGAACTCTTTACCTATTATTATGGAGTTGTCTATTTTTACTTTTAATTGAATCAGCTTCCAGTGTTCGTTCTCTCCTGGAGACCCAGGTTTCCATCAGGTATCTTTTTCCTTCTATATAAAGAATTTCTTTAACATTTCTTGTTTCCAGGTTTGCTCATAACATGTTCTTTTAGCTTTCATCTAAAACATTTTTATTTCATCTTCCTTTTTGAAGATTATTTTCTTGTTATAGAATTCTGGGTTGACAGGGATTTTTTCTTTCAGCACTTTTAAATTTAACAACTTTGGCAGAAAATTTATTTCTTTAAGTACTCATCCCTCCAACTGCAATTAAACATAGGTTGGCCTGCTTAATATTGTATCCCAGGTCTGATGTTCTCTTTCTTATTTTTCAACCTTTTATCATTCTGTAGTTCTGTCTACAGTGTTTTTATTGCCTTGTTTTCTTGTTTCACTGTTACTTTCTTCTACATCGTCTAATGTGCTATTAACCCATCCAGTTAATTTTTCATTTCAGATACTATACTTTTCTGTTTTAGGAGTTCCTTTTTTTTTATTGAAGTCATAATAGTTTATAACATTGTGAAATTTCAGTTGTACATTATTATTTGTCAGTCACCATATAAATGTACCCCTTCACCCCTTGTACCCACCCGCCTACCCCCTTCCCCTCTGGTATCCACTAAAGTGTTCTCTTTGTCCGTGTGTTAGTTTATCTTCCACTTATGAGTGAAATCGTATGGTGTTTGTCTTTCTATGTCTGGCTTATTTCACTTAAGATAATATCCTCAAGGTCTATCCGCATTGATGCAAATGGGACGATTTTGTCTTTTTTCTGTGGCTGAGTAGTATTCCATTGTATATATATACCACATCTTCTTTAACCACTCATCAGTCAGTGGGGACTAGGGTTGCTTCCACTTCTTGGCTATAGTGAATAGTGCTGCAATGAGTGTAGGGGTGCATAAGTCTCTTTGAGCTGTTGATTTCAAGTTCTTTGGATAGATACCCAGTAGTGGGATAGCTGGATTGTATGGTATTTCTATTTTTAACTTTTTGAGAAATCTCCATACTGATTTCCTTAGTGGCTGCACCAATTTGCATTCCCACCAGCAGTGTATGAGGGTTCCCTTTGTTCCACGTCCTCTCCAACATTTGTTATTTTTTGTCTTGGTGATTATAGCCATTCTAATGGGTGTGAGGTGATATCTTAGTGTAGTTTTGATTTCCACTTCCCTGATGATTAGTCATGTTGAACATCTTTTCATGTGCCTATTTGCCATCTGTATATTTTCTTTGGAAAATCAGATCCTCTGCCCATCTTCTTTCTTTCTTTTTTTTTTTTTTTGAGGAATCTCATCCATGAGCTAACATCTGTCAATCCTCCTCTTTTTGCTGAGGAAGACTGGCCCTGCACTAACATCCGTGCTCATCTTCCTCTACTTTATAAGTGGGACGCCTGCCCTAGCGTGGCTTGATGAGTGGTGCCATGTCCGCACCCGGGATCCGAACCGGCAGATCCTGGGCTGCCAAATTGGAACGTGCGTGCTTAACCACTGTGCCACCAGGCCAGCCCATCTGCCCATTTTCTGATTGGGTTGTTTGGTTTTTTTGCTATTTAGTTGTGTGTGTACTTTCTTCTTCTTTTTTTTTTTGTGAGGAAGATTCACCCTGAGCTAACATCCATTGTCAATCTTCCTCTCTTTTTTGCTTGGGGAATATTAGCCCTGAGCTAACATCTGTGCCTATCTTCCTCTGTTTTTTGTGTGTGGGATGCTTCCACAGCATGGCTGACGAGTGGAGTAGGTTCACGCCCAGTATCCAAACCCGAGAACCAGAGCTGCCAAAGCAGAGCACATGGAACTTTAACCACTTGGCCATGGGGACAGTCCCTGTGTGAGTTCTTTATGTGTTTTGGAGATTAAGCCCTTGTCAGATATATGATTTGCAAATATTTTCTCCCAGGTGGTGGGTTGTCTTTTCATTTTGTTCTTGGTTTTCTTTGCCTTGCAGAAGCTCTTTAGTCTGATGAAGTCCCTCTTGTTTGTTTTTTCTTTTGTCCCCTTTGACTGAATAGACATGGTATTGACTGAATAGCAATGGTATTCAAGAAGATCCTTTTAAGACTGATGTCACAGAGTGTATTGACTATATTTTCTTCTAGGAGTTTTATGGTTTCTTACCTTCAGTCTTACCTTCAAGTCTTTGATCCATTTTTGTTAACTTTTGTGAAGATTGGCCCTGAGCTAACATCTGTTGCCCATCTTCCTCTTTTTTTTGCTTGAGGAAGATTGTCACTAAGTTAACAACTGTGCCAGTCTTCTTCTGTTTTATGTGGGATGCTGCCACAGCATGGCTTGATGAGTGGTGCTAGGTTGGCACCTGAGATCCGAACCTGTGAACCCCAGGTCACTGAAGTGGAGCACACAAACTTAACCACTATGCCACCAGGCTGGCTCCTGCTTGTATTCTTTTGCATGTGGCTGTCCAGTTTTCTCAACACCATTTGTTGAAGAGACTGTCTTTTCTCCATTGTATGTTCTTGGCACCTTTGTCGAAGATTAGCTATCCATAGATGTGTGTTTTTATTTCTGGGCTTTCACTTCTGTTCCATTGATTTGTGTGTCTGTTTTTGTACCAGTACCAAGCTGTTTTGATTACTGTAGTTTTATAGTATATTTTGAAGTCAGGGATTGTGATGCCTCCAGCTTTGTTCTTTTTTCTCAGGATTGCTTTAGCTATTTGGGGTCTTTTGTTGCCGCACGTGGATTTTAGGATTCTTTGTTCTATTTCTGTGAAAAATGTCATTGGGATTCTGATTGGGATTGCATTGAATCTGTAGATTGCTTTCAGTAGTATGGCTATTTTAACTATATTTATTCTTTCAATCCACGTGCATGGATTATCTTTCCATTTATGTCATCATTGGTTCCTTTTAATAATGTCTTTTAGCTTTCATTGTATAGGTCTTTGACCTTCTTGGTCAAATTTATTCCTAGATATTTTATTCTTTTTCTTGCGATTGTAAATGGGATTATATTCTTGAGTTCTCTCTCTGTTAGTTCATTATTAGACTATGGAAATAGAACTGATTTTTGTAAGTTGATTTTGTACCCTGCAACCTTGCAGTACTTGTTGATTATTTCTAATAGTTTTCCAGTGGATTCTTTTTCCTATATATAAAATCATGTCATCTTCAAACGGCGAGTTTCACTTCTTCATTGCCTGTTTGGACTCCTTTTATTTCTTTTTCTTGCTTAATTGCCCTGGCCCAAACTTCTAGTATTGTGTTGAATAGGAGTGATGAGAGTGGATACCCTTGTCTTGTTCCTCTTCTCAGAGGGATTGCTTTCAGTTTTTCTCTGTTGAGTATGATGTTGGCTGTGGGTTTGTCATATATGGCCTTTATTATGTTGAGGTACTTTCCTTCTATACCCATTTTATTGAGAATTTTTGTCATAAATGGATGTTGAGTCCTGTCAAATGCTTTCTCTGCATCTGTTGAGATGATCATGTGGTTTTTATTCCTCATTTTGTTAATGTGGTGTATCACATTGATTTGTGAATGTTGAACCATCCCTATGTCTCTGGTATAAATCCCACTTGATCATGTTGTATGATCTTTTTAATGTATTGCTGTATTCAGGTTGCCAATATGTTGTTGAGGAGTTTTGCATCTATGTTCATCAGCAATATTGGCCTGTAATTTTCCATCTTTGTGTTGTTCTTGTCTGGCTTTGGTATTGGTGATGTTGGCCTCATAGAATCTGTTAGGAAGTGTTATGTCTTCCTCAATTTTTTGGAATAGTTTGAGAAGGATAGGTATTAGATCTTTGAATGTTTGTTAGAATTCTCCAGAGAAGCCATCTGGTGCTGGACTTTTATTTTTGGGGACGTTTTTTATTAGTTTCAATCTCTTTACTTGTGATTGGTCTTTTCAGATTCTCTCTTTCTTCTTGGTTCAGTTTTGGGAGGTTGTATAAGTCTAAGAATTTATCCATTTCTTCTAGATTATACAATTTGTTGGCATATACTTTTTCATAGTATTCTCTTATAATCCTTTTTATTTCTGTGGTATCCATTGTACTTTCTCCTGTTTCATTTCTAATTTTATTTATTTGAGCCTTTTCTCTTTTTTTCTTAGTAACTGTGTCTAAGAGTTTGCCATTTTTGTTTATCTTCTCAAAGAACCAGCTCTTTGTTTCATTCATCCTTTCTACTGGTTTTTTGGTTTCAATTTGATTTCTTTCTTTTATTATTTCCCTCCTTCTGCTGACTGGGCTGTGTTTGTTCTTTTTCTAATTCTCTTAGATGTAGTTTAAGATACTTACTTGAGATTTTTCTTGTTTGTCAAGGTGGGCCTGTATTGCAATGAATTTCCCTCTTAGGATCACTTTTCCTGCATTCCATATGAGTTGGTATGTTGTGTTTTCAGTTTTATATGTGTCCAGATCTTTTCTGATTTTTCCTTTGATTTATTCATTGATCCAGTGGTGGTTCAGTGAAAGCATGTTGTTTAGTCTCCACGTATTTGTGACTTTCCCAGCCTTTCTCTTGTAGTTTATTTCTAGTTTCGTAGCATTTTGGTCAGAAAATATGCTTTATGTGATTTCAGTCTTCTTAAGTTTATTGAGGCTTGCCTTGTTTCCCAACATATGGTCTATCTTTGAGAATGTTCCATGTGCACTTGAGAAGAATATCTATTCTGTTAATTTTGGATGGAGTGTTCTATATATGTCGATTAAGTCCATCTGGTCTAGTTTTTTACTTGAGGCCCTGTTTCCTTGTTGACTTTCTGTCTGGATGATCTATCTGTTGACGTAAGTGGGGTGTTGAGGTCCCCTACTATTACTGTGTTGCTGTTAATTTCTCTCTTTAGATCTGTTAACAGTTGGTTTATATACTTTGGTACTCCTGTGTTAGGTGCAAATATATTCATAAATGTTATGTCCTCTTGGTGGAATGTCCTTTTTATCATTATGTACTACGCCTCTTTGTCTCTTGTTGTCTTTTTTATCTTGAAGTCTGCTTTGTCTGATTTAAGTATGGCAACACCTGCTTTATTTTGCTTGCCGTTTGCTTGGAGCATCATCTTCCATTCCTTCACTCTGAACCTATATTTATTTTTACAACTGAGATGTGTTTCCTGGTGGCAGCATATTGTTGGGTCTTGTTTTTTAATACCTCTTGCCACTCTCTTTAGATTGGAGAATTCATTCCATTTACATTTAGAGTGATTACTGATATATGAGGGCTTAATACTGCCATTTTATGTCTCGTTTTCTGGTTATTCTATACTTCCATTGTTTCTTTTCCCTTGTATTTCTGACTGCTATTTCCGTTCGGTGGTTTTTCTGTGATGGTTTTCTCAGTTTTCTCTTTATTTATGGTTTGTATCTCTGCTTTCATTTTTTGTTTAGTGGTTACCATGAGGTTTGTATAAAAGATCTCATAGATCAGATAGTCCATTTTGTTTGTTTCTTTCTTTCTTTTCTGGTAAGGAAAATTGGCACTGAGCTGACATCTGTTGCCAGTCTTCCTTTTTTTTCCCTTTTTCTC
The DNA here is from genome assembly GCF_037783145.1 of Equus przewalskii. Lineage (NCBI taxonomy): Eukaryota > Metazoa > Chordata > Mammalia > Perissodactyla > Equidae > Equus > Equus przewalskii. The sequence goes on along the minus strand of NC_091832.1, from coordinate 21,772,197 downwards.
CCCAAAGCCCCAGTACATTGTTCTATATCCTAGTTGTAGGTCATTCTGGTTCTTCTTTGTGGGATGCTGCCACAGCATGGCTTGATGAGTGATGTCCCCGTCCATGTCCAGGATCCGAATCAGTGAACCCCAGGCTGCCAAATCAGAGCACAGGAACTTATCCAGTCTGCCACAGGCTGGCCCCCTCATGTAGTCCATTTTCTCATAGCCTCTTATCTCCGTTAGTCTAAGCAGGTTCTATCCATTTTCTCTTCACCTTCTGAGTTATTGTTGTCACAAATTGTTCTTTTTTGTGATGTGAGTTTCTAACTAAATTGAAATGTTTATACTTATTTTTAAAGCTCTCCTTCCCTTTGTCTTTTGTGTTATAGTTGTATTTACTAAGCTATTCTGATAATAGAGTTGCAATTTTGTGATTCTATCTATTTATCTCCTTGCTGAAGATTTTGTAAACCTTTGGTTTCTAGTTCCAGATGGGAGGACTCCTTTCAGTGTTTCTTTAAGACAGGCACAGTGGCGATGAACTCCTTCAGCTTTTGTTTATCTGGGAAGGCTTTTATTTTTCCATCGTATCTGAAGGATAGTTTCGCTGCATAGAGTATTCTTGGATGAAATTTTTTGTCTTTCACTATTTTGACTGTATCGTTCCATTCTCTCCAACCTGTAAGGTTTCTGCTGAGAAATGCACTGAAAGCCTGGTAGGGGTTCCTCTGTAAAGTTATTTTCTTTGGCATTGCTGCATTAATATTTTTTCTTTGTCATGTTATTATTATTTTTCTTTTGAGGAAGGTTAGCCCTGAGCCAGCATCTGCTGCCAATCCTCCTCTTTTTGCTGAGGAAGACTGGCCCTGAGTTAACATCTGTGCCCATCTTCATCCACTATCTTTTATATGTGGGATGCCTACCACAGCATGGCTCACCAAGCGGTGCCTTGTCCACACCCGGGATCTGAGCTGGTGAACCCCGGGCCACCAAAGTGGAATGCGTGAACTTAACTGCTGCACCACTGGGCAGGCCCCTGTCATATATTTTTGACAATTTTACTATTATATGCCTTGGAGAAGGTCTTTTTGCGTTGATGTAGTTAGGAGTTCTCTTGGTTTCATGTACTTGTAAGTCCACTTTCTTACCCAGGTCTGTGAAGTCCTCAGCTATTGTTTCTTTGGAGAAGCTCTTTGCTCCTTTCTCCTTCCCTTCTCCCTCTGGAATACCTGTAATCCTTATGTTGCTTTTCCTAATTGAGTCAGATATTTGTCACAGAATTTCTTTATTCTTTACACATCTTAGTTCTCTCTTGTCGTCTACCTGAAGCATTCCTGTATTTTCTGTCCTCTAAATCACTAATTCTGTCCTCGATAACATCAGCTCTGTTTTTCCTGGTTTCTACATTATTTCTTGTCTCACTAATTTTGTTCTTCAAATCCCGAATTTCTGTTTGGGTTTCTTTTGGAGTTTCAATTTCTTTGGTGAGGCATTCCTTCTGCTCATTAATTTTCTTCCTGAGCTCAGTGAATTGTCTTTCTGAATTTTCTTGTAATTCATTGAGTTTCTTTATGGCTTCTATTTTGAATTCTTCATCATTTAGATTATAAATTTCTTTGACTTATCCACAACTGGAAGGACCCACAACTAAGATATACAACTATGTACAGGGGGGTCTGGGGAGATAAAGCAGAAAAGAAAAATTTCTTTCTCTTCAGGACTAGTTTCTACAGATTTGTCATTTCCTTCTGCTCTGAAGTGTTACTGTAGTTTTTCAAGGTGTTTGATGAATTGATCCTTTGCTGGCATATTTGTGGTAGTATCAGGTTGTAGGTTACACGTGCCACCACTGGGAATTGGGTGCTGGAGCTGTGTTTTCTGATCTGGCCCCATCTGGTGGAAGTTGTGCCAGTAAGATTTCTCTGCATTTGTGTGCTGGCCACAGCCACTTGGTGGGTCACACATGCATGCTCAGTCAGGGCCCGTGGGCTCCATCAGCAGGTTGTTCTTGTGTGGGCAGGACTGCTGTGTTTGGCAGGTGACTGGCTAAGCTCCTGCAGGAGGTGAGAGGGCAGGGGCACTTTGTTTCCCAAATGGGTTGGCTCCGTGCTCCTTGACATTTTAGCTGCACTGCTTCTCTTAATGTGTGGGGCTCCTTCATGAGGGCTGAGCTGCCTCTACTCACTGGGGAGCATTCCCACAGGTGGGAACACCAGGGCAGGGTGGGTGCTCCCATGGGCCGGACTACCACTCCAAAAGCATCGACACACTTTCCGGGCTGCATCTGCCTCCTGTTATAGTCACGCAAGCTGTTGTGTGATGACCCACAACCTGGATTGCTGCTACTGGGGAAGGGGAGTGGTCTGCTCACCTAATTCCACTGCTTCCTGGGGTTCCAGTCCACCCACCTTCAGGTTAATGGCTGTGTGGATCTCTCAGGTGTCCTGTTCTGCTGTAGGGGATCCTCTGTTGGTTAATGCATGTCTGTTTAGTTGTGACTTAGATGGGAGAGACAAAGGGAACAACTCAGTCCACCATCATGCTGACATCACTCCAGTTGTATTGTATTGAATAATAATAAATCATCTCTTAGAAATATTTCACTGACAAAACAAAATGCTAATTTAAGCTTTTATTTCAAATGAAGCAAGATTAACTCATTTTTATGCTTCTTGTTTGTTTTTGAATTCTTTGGAGTTTGTGTTTCTTTTCTTTCTTTCTTCCTTTATATGAGAGAAAAGCAACCTGAGATAATTGTTAGACAACTATGACTTTGAGAGTTAAAATTAGAATTGATACTACTTTATTTCTGAAGATTATGCTTTGATTAAAAACAAAAATGTGTAAGAGGAATTAAGTAATATATTTGCAATGAAAGTAACTAACAGCCGTTTCACAGTGTTCATTTATGTGATTATTGGATTCCTTAGTTGATGGTTGTACCTTAAAGTGAAATAATATTGGGGGATAGTATAGAAGTATCAGTATGCTACTAAAGGAAGGACTAAACAGAAGGACAAGGAGTAAAGGGTGACTTGGCATCATGAAATTTACTTTCATTATCGAACACAAATATGAACTTAAATTGCTTTCCCCAAATTTTTCTTTCCCCAAATCTGACAACCTACTTGTGTTTAGACCCATGTACTCCTTTCATTCTTTTACAAAGGAAATTGTTTATGTACTGATCACATTTCCTGTTGCACAAAGGTTTTCCTTCTGTACTCTTTAGTTATTCTCTTTATTGGATCATGCCCATGAGCATACTACAAGATGTAATGTTCTCCATCTTAAGAAAAAACTTACCAAAAAATTAAAAACGAACAAAGAAAACAAAACAAAAATGCAGAGTCAGAAAAACTCTTGACTCAAGATTTTAGTTGAGTTTCTGCTCATTTTCTTTAATTTAGAGCAAAACTGCTCTAAAGAGTTGTCTGTACTTATCATTCCCAAGTTATCTCCTCTCAGTCTCTGTTGGGGTCCCCCCACTTCAGCTTGTACACTCATTTTTCCATGATACAGCTCTTGTCAAGTTAGAAGTTCACTTCACATTTGCCAATATTAACAATTAATTTTCGATCTTCGTTTTATGTTATTATCTCAGCAGTATTCATTATCATTGGTCACTCCTTCCTTATTGAAATATTTCCTTCACTTAGCTTCTGTGACATCAGTCACCTAGTTTTCCTCCTACCTCACTGGCTGTTCCATCTTAGTCTCTTTTCCTGATTCCTTCCTTCATACCAGATTTCTAAATGTTGAAGTATCCCAGGACTCTCAACTCTGTTCAGTCTGTATTAAATAAACTCACTAGGTGATCTTATCTAGTCCCATGAATTTTAAGTACCATCTCTTCATTGATGAGTCCCAATATGTCATTTTTTGGCAAAAGTCTCCTCTTTTAACTCCTCTTTAATATAGCCAGTTGCCTTCTTGATATCTCTTTTTGAAGATTTAATAATATTCTCAAAGTTGATAGGTCCAAGACCAAGTTATTCATCTTACCTCTTTCAGTTTGTTCCTCCCTTAGTGTTCCCATCTCAGGAAGTGGCACTCTGTTGTGTTATCCTTGACTTCTTTCATAGCCAGCTTCTTATATATCAGGAAATGCTTCTACTTTCAAAATTTACCCAAATCTGACGACTTCTCCTCACATCGATCATTACTATCCTGGTCTTAGCCACCAGTTTTTCCTTTGATTATTGGAGTAGCCTCCTGACTGGTCTTCCTGCTTCTGTTCTTCACTCCCTGTGGCATTTAACAGCCTGGAAGTGGTCATACACAAGCTAGGGTGATCCTTGTAAAACATAAATCGTGTTAGTCCCTTGTAAGGATCTTTTAATGACTTCCTTTCACACTTACATGTATTGCATTTTTTTTTATGGTCTGCAAATTCCTAATAGACCTATCCTCTGGCTTTTTTATCTTTTCTCATTTTTTAGCACCCCTCCCTCATTGAATTCCAGCCGTAGAGTCCTTGCTCATCCTCAGATACGCCACACATGTTCACAGTGTCTAAAAGCTAGGAATCTTTCATGAGAAATTTGTGCTTTTAGGTGTTCCACTGGCTACTGTGATTCCCAAATATAGTGTGTCATGTTTTGTTCTGTAGATCTAGGCTCTGAGAAACAGAAGCTCTTTCTTTTGTTTGATTATACGTCATGAGGATAAATAGAATTCTCTTTCAGTGAATTATATATATAAATATAACTGGTAGTTACATTTTAGCCTTATAAGATTTTATGCAGCCTACAAATTTATTGTGCGATGACTAGCAAAATTGCAAATTCAAATTAGATGCTTTGTTAGAAATTGCTGTCTCTGAAAAAACTTTAAATCTCAAGTAAGCATAAAAAAATTTTTCTCACTTGATAGATGAATTGATAGATGAATGTGCTTCAAAACTCAAAGATACAAAAGGGGATGCTTTGAATAGTCACTGTTTCTGTTTTCCAGTTCTGATTGTCATAGGAAATTCAATGAAAGTGTTTTGTTTTTTTTGTGATGAGGTTTGTCCTTGAGCTAACATCTGTTGCCAGTCTTCCTCTTTTTGTTTGAGGAAGATTGTCGCTAAGCTAACATCTGTGCAAATCTTCCTCTATTTTTGTATGTGGGATGCTGCCACAGTGTAGCTTGATGATCACTGTGTAGGTCTGTGCCTGGGATCTGAACCCACAATCCCCAGGCCACTGAAGCAGAGTGCTCTAACTGAACCACTATGCCACCGGGCCGGCCCCAGAGAAGATATTTTTTGTATGTAAACAACTGTACATAAACATAAAGTTTTAAAAATATAGTAGTGATAGCATAATATATGTATGTGTATTCTTCCTCACTTAGTTATTTTTACTTAATTGACCTTGGGAACTCAATATAAAGCTGCCTCATTCTTTTTAACAACTATGTAATATTCCATTGTAGGTATGTACTGTAATTAATCTAGCCTCACTAATGAAGAGATAGGCTGTTTCCAGTCTTTGCTGCTATAAATGTTATTTTTCATAGATCTCTTGTGAGATTATATCTATAGGGTAAATTCTTAGAACTTGAATTGCTGGATCAAGAGGTATGTGTATTTCATGTATCATAAATGTTGCCTGGTTGCTCTTTATTAGGATTGTGCCAGTTTATACTCTGACCAATAATATTTGATTACAGGGGTGGCAGACTTTTTTTCTGTTAAGGGCCATATCTTAGAGTTTGCAGCTCAGTTATGGTCCATGTCACAAACTCTTCCTTATATGCTTTTTGGCCTTGGGCCATAGTCTTACAGCCTCATCCCATAGCATAGCTGCCAGGCTGTTATCAAAACCTTTTGTCATTACCAACCTGCTATGTGAACATGGTATCTCACTGCATTGTTAATTTGCATTTCATTTATGAGCAAAGTTCAACCTTGGTATTTCCTTTCCTCTGAAATATTTGTTCAAATCTGTTGCTTTTATATATGTATTTGGTTGTTTGTGTCTTTCTTGGATGATAAGTCTTCCCTTTTTTTATTAGGGAAATTACCCTTTGTTATATGGAATGCAGGAAAATCTTTTTAAGCAGTTTATCCTTAATCTTTTGGTTTGGTTTGTGTTTTCTTCTCTTTAGGAATTTTTTAGTCACGTTTGATCTTTTATTCTTTTATTCAATAAATTGGTCTTTTATTCTGGATTTTGTGTCATCCTTAGAAAGACTTTTCCCCACTTTAAGACTTAAAAGTAAGTCTTCCATGGTTTTTAATATTAGTGTTTTATTTTTTATGTCTAAACATTAACTACATCTGAATTTTATTTTGCTGTGAGTTAGGGATCCAGTTTTTCCAGGTGGCTACCCTTTCCTCCCAATACCATACTCTGAATTTAAATGTAGAGATTTTGACAGTTGTTTGCAATATTCCTTTTCAGTACAGTCATGTGTTGCTTAACAATGGGATTTGTTCTGAGAAATACATTGTTAACGTGTTTTACTGTTGTGTGAATATCGTAGAATATACTTTCACAAACTTAGATGGTATAACCTACTACACACCTAGTCTTGTGGGACCTACTATTGTATATGTGGTCTGTTGTTGACCAAATTTTATTGTTGTGTGAACATCATAGAGTATACTTGCACACACCTAATCTTGTGGAACCCCTATTGTATATGTGGTCTGTTGACCAAAATGTCATTATGCAGCACATGGCTGTGTTGACTTCTCATATACCATAGAATTTAGATTAAATGCTGACCACATGAAATGCATGTTCTTCCATTTGGGAAACAGTTACTGAGCACATGTTATGTGGCCAGGTACTCAGGGTAAACTGTTGTACAGAGAAGTCTGTAACTCTGACCTTTAGTTGCTTACAGTTTGGCAGATTTATCACAATGTATGTATGTGTGTGTTTTGACATCCTGCTTCTTTATTTGTATTTTCTCCCTAACCTTCTATTATTATGAGAATTTTCAAATAAGTGGGACAATTGAAAGAACAGTACAATTAATATCTATAACATTGTGCATGCTCTTTCATCTCCCCCTGCTTCTCTCTTTGTGATATACTATGTGAAAGTAAGTTGTAGAGGTTCCTAAGATTTTTAGCATCTGTTGTTTGAGTTGATTATTATTTAGTTAAGTAAAAATGGTGATTTTCTAATATTATTGTTTTCCTCTATTTGGTTTTTTTAGTTCTGTGAGTAGGGGGAGTCATCGCTTTTTCATTTCATCCCTAGATCCTAGCACAGTGCTTAACCACAGAGTGGTTTCCCAATAAATATGTGCTGAATGAATGAGTGCTTCAGGTAGTGGGGAGTTACTGAAGGACTTCAAGGGGGGGTATAATATGGTATAATATGAGATGATTTATGGTTTAGAAAGGTAATTCTGATGTCTTTATGGAAGAGGGCAACTTGAAGAAAGCTTTCATTTGGGCCCTGTATCAGTTAGGATTTGATTACAAGTAATCCAAAACAAAGTCACTTAAACAAAAAAGAATTTATCCTGGATCATGGAATCCAGGGAATGATTTGAAGAACTAACCACCTGAAGGCTTCAGGAACAAATGAAAACAAGACTGTTGGTGCCACTGATATTTTCACTAATGATTTTCACTCTGTGTTTTTATGAGTTCCAGTTTGTCTGCTCATGGACCAGTTAAATGTGGTTTGGGAGTAGGGTCTGTAAGAATATAGTTGCTTCCTAGATGTCTGCATGGATTGAGTTAGTACACTATCAACAGTAAGAGATGTGGAGTGTTGGAATGCTGCCAAGTAGAGGAAATAGATTTGAAAGATTTTAAGTAGTACAGTTGACAGAATTTGTCCAGGGAAAGAATTAGAGTGGTTCTCTTTTCTGTCTTGAGCAAACTGCTGGCTTGGTGATGCTGTTAAAGAACTGATGGAGATACAAGAAGAGAATGCTTGGAATGGGAACATGATGAGTTTAGTTTTAGAGGTACTAAGTTGGTGGCCCTCTGGGGAGAGGGCGTATAAGAGCTAGTTGAATATAAATAAACATCTGAATCTTGGAAGAAAGACGTAAGCTAAAGTATTTAGGAAGTCACCAGCAAAAGGCAAGGCCATGGTGGTGAATAAAATAGTCTGAGTGTATAAAATGAGAAGAGAACTGGAATATTGAGCACATAAACAGAGGAAGAGGAGTATGAAATAAATTAATAGACCGATTAGAAAGACAGGAAGAAATAGAGTGACAGAGAAACCCAAGGAATTTTATCCAAGAGGGATGTGCCACATGAGGATTGAAAAAATCCATTAGATTTGACCATTAGGAGATCATTGATGATCTTAATGAGAGCAGTTTCAATGCAAAATTGGGAACGAGACTGCATTAAGTTCAAAGGATTAACGATTGGGAGATGAAGTAGAAACATACCAATGTACACTCTCTTTTAGAAGTTTCACTGTTAAGGAAAGGTGATTGAGGGCAGGAGAAAAAAATACAGGGCTGGGAGCCTTTTTCTTTTATTTTGGAATGGGAGAGACTTGAGCATATAGTTTCAAACAGTAAACAGTTTTTTATTTATTCCAGCTTGGATAAATTTTCTTTTTATGTTTAAATATTTACCGTTGTAAACATCAACTGCTATTAAGTGTTTATTAGAGTTAGTGCTGAGAAATTGGGATTCAGACCAGAGACCTGGGTTCTAATCTCAGCTCCCCAGAATAATCACTACAATAATTATAATTAGCACTTTTATATTCCCTTCTATGTAACAGTCACTGTGTTAGTGGGCCCTTTATATGTACTATCATTAATCCTCACCACAAGTTAATCTCTAAGGTGAGTATTATACTGTTTTGTAGATAAAGAAACCTGAAGGTTTACTTCTCAGGATCACATAGATTTTCAGCGATCCAGCTATGATTCCAGCACAGATATGTCTGATTCTGAAGTTGGTACTCATTTTTTCTATATCACATTGTCTTTCTTTCTAGCCTTCAAAATAGTTTCTCAAGCTTTAGGTCCCTGTTTCCTCATCTGTCAGATAGGGATAGTCGTATCTGTCACACCTATATCAAAGTGCTAATTGAATACTACAGTATTATCATCTATATTTTGTTTGAAAAGAAAAAAATATATATTTGGTTAAATACCAGACAGGCCTTATTAATGTGGTCATCTTTAGCACTATCGTTTGTCTAAACAGTATTTTACTTTTTAAGGTGGTGGTATCATGGATACAGAAATGTCTGAAGATATAGACCACAACTTAACTCCTACCCTTGACAGCATGTCTTATGGAATGCCGAATCAAACAGGATCTGAAAATTCATTGCTGGATGAAGATGATTATTTTTTGAACTCTGGGGATCTTGCAGGAATTCCAGTCGTTGGTAGTGACAATGAGGATGAACAGGATTTTAGTTCAAAGGACAATCTGGTTTCTTCAATTCATACTGATGATAGCTTGGAAGTAGAGAGAAGAGTCACACAGCATGAATCAGACAATGAAAATGAAATACAGATTCAAAATAAATTAAAAAAAGACTTTCCTAAACAGTTTGATCAGGTCTCTGTCTTTAAATCAATACGGAAAGATTTTAGTCTAGTAAGAGAAAACAGCAAAGACACACTTTCTGGAAAGGAGAAAAATAGAGACCTAACTTATCATGAACGTGAAAAACGGTTGGATAAACCCCATAAAGAGTTGGATTCAAGGTTGAAAAGCAGTTTTTTTGATAAAGCAGGTAATAATTGTTGGAATAGAGCCATAAAACACAATAAATAACAACGTACTGTTGATAATACAGTTTTTATTACTTCTGATGCTAAGCGAAGTATGAACAGTTAAATTCATTGTAAGCTTGTCATTTTTCTTTTATCCTTGTTCTTTGCAGAGTGACTGAATTTCTCCCCGTAACTTTTGGTAATGGTATAAATGGTTGAAAAATAGCTCTAAACCTCATTTCTCCCTCCCCTGGTTGAAATGTTTTGATGAGAAGGCAAGCTACTCGAATCACCTGTTCATTTTCTTTGGTTGAACATTGGAACCTGAAGTTGGATTAACTTCTTTGTGCTGTAAGCACTAATTCAAACTGCTGTCCCACAAATTAGTCCAAATTAGGGAGGGTTTTTCATTTTGATAACATTTCTATTTTATGTTTTAGAAGTTTCTTGAGGCTTCTCTTGAGGCTCTTTGACCAGTGTACCCTATACTTTAGCTCCAGTTTCATTCTGGAATATATTATATATTTTCTAATTTCTGTCCTCCTTTTCCTCCTGCTGTTCCATTTGCCTGCATGTCATTTTCTCTCTTTGTATATATGCCTATAAAAGTACTTCGTATCCACCAGTGCCTAACTCATAAACCTCTTCTACTCTGTAGTCATCCCTAACCTCTCTACATGAAGAATGAATTGTTTCCTTATCTATATTTCCATAGCACTTTGTTCATACCTCATTATTTATAGTACTTATCACACAGTATTATAATTTTCTGTTTGTTTTGCCTTACCTACTAGGATAGGTAATCTGAGGGCCAGATTGTATCTTATTTGTCTTTGTATCTTTGAAGCCTAACCTGGTGCCGTGAAAATAGTAATATGTCAATAAGTGTTCAGTAGATGTAAAGGAAAGCAGGGTGTAATATGCAAACCCTTAATATTTCTTATGACAATGCTAGGAAAAGTATGGGAGAAAGAACAAATCAGTATTGTTAAAAAGAATAAGGATCCATTATGTACAAGGGTATACTATATTTTTAAATATATATTATTAAATATATATTTTTAATATCCCTACAGGGGATAAATTATAAAGGTACTTATCCTCAAGAGACATAACATTTAGAAGTTGAAAGGACAAGTCAAGTAGTAGAAGTGTTGATGACCAGTTGAATAGCATAAGGCTTAATTTATAATTGAAGACAATGGTAGAAGAGTTTGTCATAAGACAGTATAAGAAGATTTCTTTCAAATAACTGAAACAGTGTGTTTTGGATCTTCTTGGAAGAGAGATTTTTAACTCAGTGGACAGGGAAAGTCTTATAGAGGAGAGGTGAATTTTGAACTGAGCTGAGTCTGGAAGACCATAAAGATTACGATAGATAGAGGGGACTTGGAATGATGTAAGCAGAAATGGGAAAGAACAAATACAAGTAATTTTCAGAGCATAGTGAATAAAGTAACCACTTTATTTAGGCTTGAGCAAGGAAAAGTGTGAGGTGAGGCTAAAAGTTAGATGGGACCAGATTGTTTCTTTTGAGTGAAACTACCATTTGGGTATTTTTTAGGACCCATTTCACTCTAATGAACATTGCTGTTGGAAAAGAGAGGTGATTATCAAATGATAGCTTTTTAGGTCACTCTTTATAAGATTTGTTATTCATATACATGTGTTTGTTTTGTTTTTTTTTTTCTTTCAATAGCTAATCAAGTTGAAGAAACATTACATACCCATTTACCACAAACCCCAGAAACAAACTTTAGGGTAAGTTTTCAGTGTGTATGTAGATTGCTGTAACTGTGGCAAGTGTCCAAGTTTTCTTTCTGTCATTTTCTAAACTGTAACTGTATGTGTTAGGTGGAGTGCTGATTTTTATTTGCTTTATTATTTGGTTAAGGACATCTTTGGAGATGTTCTAAGAACCCTCAGCTCTTAGATTCTTCATTTGTATTTGATATTCAGACATATATCACATTTGCTTTTAGGCGTAGGGCCTCTAATGAATGTCCATAGAGTTCTTCATTTCCAGTGAGCTTTTCTTTGGGTGTTAAACCTGAAGAGGAATAATTTTTAAATCTGAATATTTATTAATCCTTTATATTGTGTTTTAGGATTCCAGCTATCCATTTGCCAATAAAGAATCCATTGGTTCGGAACTGGGGAATTCCTTTGCATCAAATATTAGAATTAAAGAAGAACCTTTGGATGATGAGTATGACAAAGCAATGGCACCACAGCAGGGACTACTAGACAAAATTAAAGATGAACCTGACAATGCTCAAGTAAACATTTCACCTTTTCTTCCCCCTTCTTTTTGTTCCACTCATGAATTATTCATTTGAGAGAGGACGTTCTTGATTAAGAAGTGAAGTAGTTTGTTGACAGGATGAGGAGACTCTAAATGAAGGTTGAGGCAATTAAAATTATCTTGTAAGAATAATGCTAAGGCATCAACAAGAGTTATATGAAACTTTTCCTGAGTAGTAATTAAGGCTTTTAATCCACTTTGTTCCTTAATACCACTGTTCTGTGATTTTTACAATTTCAGTGCAGGGTTAGGGAAAGTGTGAGTCTTCAAGGATTTGAGATTGATCCAGCAGACATGGCTGAAGGTTTATGGTGATGTATGAGTTTATAGTGTGCTTGAGTTTATATAAGGTAGTAAGCCCTTTGCAGTTACTGCTAATGAAGTACAGGCTATATATGGATTGAAGTGTTTTTCAGGAGGGATTAATGGACAGGTTATCTTTGGAAGCGTTAACTGATTGAAGAACTAGTTCATTGGATTAGTGTGTAGAAGGTAAAGGAGGCTTTGATGGGTGATACAGCATTCCAAATTTGAGTGATAAGGGTAAGGATAGAGCTCTGCTACTTCAAGGTTTCTCTGGAGGTAAAAGTCATAGACATCCTGTCACTGTGAAGTCCTGAAGTCAGTAAAGTTATCCATGCAGTTAATGACATTGCAGTGGTTGGAATGGAAGAAAGAAGTTATATCAGGTGCTGTAATCATTTTGGAGTGTAGGAAAGGGACCAAAGGATGAATACATAACAGTAGCAATTATTTAAGGGTGATTTATGTTTTATGCAGATAGCATGAATTCAGAGGCTGAGAAGTAAAGATAGCATTAATTAGCTATTTCTCTGAAATGACATTTGATCTAGAGAAAACTTACCTTTCCATATCTTTCTATCATATTAGGAGGGTTGAGAATGTGAGACTTCTGTGGAAGAGATTTTTTTCATTCAGATGTCTCTGGGCAGGGTTTATCAACCTCGACAGTATTGACATTTTGGATCAGATACTTCTGTATTGTGAGGGGCTGTCCTGTGCAGTGTAGGATGTTTAGCATCATCCTTGGCCTCTCCTTACTAGATGCCAGTTGTACCCTGCTCCCCGCCCCGACCCAGAGTCTCTAGATATTGCCAAATGTCCCCCGGGGTGCAAAATCATCTGCTCATGAGAACCGCTGTTTTAGAGTAAGCAGATGGAACAAAAGGTGATTTATTGATGTAGGTGATTTGTATGAGTCAGATTGATGCTCAATTAAGCAAGAATTCCGTGGTGCCCAGTGGAGGGTAGCTGTATAGGGTAGAGAAGATAAAGCTGTAGGAGTTGGATTAGGTATGAGATTGGTGACTACAAAGAAGGATATGTTAGAGAAGTAATAGGAAAGTATTTGAATAGATGGTAGATTTGAAAGCATGTTAATTGAAGGAGACAAAATGGAGATCTTGATATCTGAATTAGGGATAAAGAAATGTCCTGACACCTGGGAAAAGTTCACGTGGCAGTGTATGCCTCAGAAGATTACAACCATGTCTGTATACAGGGCAGATCTCCTGTCCCTTTACATGCTGCAGGGTGGACATGGGAAATCATGAGAAATCGTAATGCTGGCAGGATACCAAAGGCATCACTTTCTCTCTGAACATGACCCAGTGACACTTTCCCTAGGATGGAAAGGCAGTTATAGCAAAGATGAAACACACTGGGGGAAGAGAGCATTAGGAAGGGTTATTTATATTACTGTTTTGAAAACAATCAGAGGTTCTGATGGCTGGAGAATGCCAATAGGATGGAACTGTCAGGGCATAGAAATACCTACATTTTTATATACAATTCAAAGTGTAATACTGTGTTATAAAATGCCAAATATGAAGTTTCATCATGATTGTGGAGAAGAACTTCCCAAAAGACTCACCATCTGGTTGATTGGACTCTTGAGAACCAAGCAGGAATGTGTATTAGGTCCTGGGCATAAGGTCTAGAAGCATTCTTTATCCTGATCCCACAATAAGGCAGTACTAACGTGTGAGTAGGTGAAACTAGGTTTTCTCTGAGAAGTCCTCTCTGTTATCAGCTACACCAATCCTGTAGGATCAGACCTTTGATAATTCTTCTAGAAATTCCTCAGGGAACTTCATCTTAAACTATACATACCTGACTCTTTCTTTTCTTTTTTCTCATTTTCCCTTTCTCTTCCCTCCCCTCCCCTTTTCCCTCCTCTTCTCCCTTCTTCCTTGTCCTGTTCTTTTAGATATTTCTCCCCTATGACAACTAGAAGTCTGTATTCCTTGCTGTTCAATACTGTGCTTTATCTCTCTTACTCATTTCCCATAGACTGGAAAAGGGAGTTCCAGCCTTTTATTTTCATAGTTTCTAAAACAGTAGCGTTAACCTAACTCTCATAAAATACTGCTAGATTTAACATTTTTCGTCAGCCTTTACTTTTGACCATCAATTACTAGTAGTAACTTTTCTCATGGTTTAAGAAGATCATAGCTTTAGCTCATTGCACCTTCTCAAAACTCCCATGGCTTTTCTCTTTGCATAACTTGTAGATTTGCTTTCAGCTCACTTCCTAATTCTCCTTTTTACACAATTCATTTTGGTCTTAATTTCTTTACTTTCCCATGTAAATGACTAAGGTGTTGAAATATGCATATATATATTTAACTACTTCTACCCGTTTGCTCTAGGTTATTTCTTCAGGTTTGATTTTCTGGGTTTGCCAGTTGTCATCCTCCTGCCTCTGTTACTACCATAACATCATTTGGCCTCCCAGTTTCACTTCTCCTTTCAAATCCTATTGCATGTTACTATAATATTTTCTGTAGTATTTTTACAATTTCAGATGCTTTTACATGTACTATATTGTTTCATCTTCCTATATAAGAAGGCCAGAGTAGATGATATTAAATCTGTTTGTAGATGAGGGAACTGAAGTTCACAGAGGTTAAGTTAGTTACTCAAGACCATATGGTCAGGAAGGAGCCAATCTGGGGCCATGATCAAGGTCTTATTATTATTAGTCTACCAATCTTTTTATAAATAAAAGATGTTTAATTTTTAAAAATGCCTAGAGAAGGTTTTAAAATAGAAACTTTAAAGAGCCAGAGACGTTGTTTTTCCTTTTCTCCTTTTCTCTGTAGGTTCTAAAAGCTGGAAATTCAGTAAATATTAGTGAATCATGAGTTTTTTCTTTTGTTTTTTCTCATAATAAAAGGGGAGCTAATCTGTAATCGCTCATTTAAGTAAATGGATTAGGATGGGAAGGCAAATTAATTAATTGTCACAATAGGGAGTCAGTACAGCCTTGGAAAGTAGAATGCAGTAATTGAATGTTGGGGCTTTTTTTGGGCCGTGTCAGTTAACTTGGCTATAGGAACTGGATTCTTCATTTTTAAAATACTGTCTTGGGATACTGATATGGACCTTCCTTTATAGTAAACAAAGAGAAAATAAAGGTGTTGGTAAAGGATTTTTTTGTTTTCTTTTGACACCTGTTTTTCCACTTGTGAAAGCTTTTGGGTCATCAGAGTTTCACTTTTCAAGTTATTTATTTGTTTTTAAATATTTGTAAAATTAGTCATTGTTGGGGGGAATACTAACATAAACATAATTCTGCCTTGAAGGTGTTGTGGAGTGTATAAGCAGAGTACTTAAGATGTATACTTTAGTTTACTATATTACATAAGTAATATGTACTTAAGGCTTCAGGAATGTATCAGAAGTTTGGAATCACTGTCACAGAAAGAAAGAGAGCTGACTGGAGACCATTAAAGTATGCCAGTCAGGCTATATAGATAATGCTACAGATACCAAAAGACGTCTCATGTAATTCATTATGCATTTCTTATAATAGATACTCTCTTGATCATGGTAAGGAAATATCTGCTTCAGATCAATAACAATCATTGAATTTAAAAGTAAAATGTGATGGAAACCTGTTAATAATTACTAAAAGAACACAAATTACTGATGTCAGCCTTATTTAACTCTTGTTGGATTTTCAACCCAATACATGTTAAAGAAATTAGAAGAGATATTGGAAAAGGGGAGACAAAATTATCATCATTTGCTGGTAAGAATTTTTGTTAGAGAATTAATAGAATTCATGAAAAGTTTAGTGGAGTAGCTAGTTGGATTTTATTTATCTAAAAGATAGAACTATTTCTGTAAATCAGTTGTTTCCCAGTTAGATAATGTGATGAAAAGATGTACTATTCCCAACACCAAAGTAACTAAAAAGTATGTATATCAGATAAAAGACAACTTCAGTGAATGGAAAGACTTTTTAAAAAATGTGTAAGATATCAGTTATTCCTAAATTAAGATATAGTTTTGATTCAATTCTGATGAAAATATCAATAGGTTCTGATGTTTTGAAGAAGCATGAATAGGCATGCAAACACGCAGATGTTACACATATGTTCTAAAAAGTAGTTAAGAGAGGTTGACAGTGGCAAACTCTATTAAATGGTTAAACATCCCACAATTATTTTCATTAGGATAATGTGATACCATAAGATTAGTCAGGCTGATAATGATACACAATAGATTGCTACAAAAGAGACATTTTTTAAGGAATTTGATATGTTAATGGTGAATGGAAGGAATTCACCAGCTATTCGGAGAAAGAAAAAGAAAAATACTCATCATACATCAAAATAAATCAATCCCAGATAGATTAAAGCAGGGGTTGGCAAATTAGCAGCAGCACACCAAATTCAGCCTGCCCTCTTTTTCTGTTTTGTTTTTGTTTTTCTGAACACTATTTTTGTAAATAAAGTTTTATTGAGTCATTGCCATCTTCATTTATTTCCATATTCTCTGTGGGTACTTTTGCTCTACCAGGGCAGAGTTGAGTGATTTTGATAGTATGGCCTTGCAGAGTAGGAAATATTTCGTACCTAACCCTTTGCAGATAAAGTTTGCCAACCAGTTAAAGGACTGTATTATAAACAGTGAAGCCACTTTCTTAGTATTTGTTGTGGAAGTAGAACTTTGTAAGAAATAGAAGGAATCCCAAAGGTAAAAACTGTCAGATTTTTGGCATAAACATGGAAACTTCAGTACATGAAAATTTTAACTCAAAGTACGTATTGAGGAAATGTTGATAACAAAGGGTTAATATTGTTACATTATATTCCTTTTTTGTAAATGGAGATTAAAAAAATTTCAAAATGAAACAATAATGGGAAAAGACTTTTAAATGGTTTTTTTCACAAATTGCTAGAATAAATATAACTAAGATCTCTTTTTTAAAACAATTTGTAGTTGAGTGTTAAGAATCTTTACTATGTACCTTTTTACCCAGTAATGCTACTTTATGGATCTTTTCCTTAGGAGATAATCCCAAATATAAGAGTATGAGTATTCACAAAGACGTTCATCATGGTATTACTGATAATACCAAATGTGTGGAAACAAATGGACCAACATTGGGTTGTGGTTCTAAATCTTAATGCCCTTTGTGGCCATCAAATTGGGGACTGAGGCCAAAGGAAAAATCAGTAATACTGATCCTGTTTTTAGTCATTTAAAGTTTTGGTATTTTGTTCATCATGGAGTTTTGCATTTTTGATTTTTAAAAATGGCATTAAATTATTTATCTTGATTGCTGAGATTTTTGGTGCCTTAATAAGAGGTCTAGAGGTCTTACAGCGTTTTATAAGTTTCAGTGTGGTAAACAATAAATTGAAAGTTAAATCTACTACTTAGGGGTTTCACAATGCAGTAATATAATTGTAAAAGCAAACAGCGCTGAAAACTTGTAGTATAACTCAGTTATGTGTGGTTATTCATGACTAGAATATGTTTACATTCACTAAAAAAAAATCAGTGAAATAAAGGAAGTTTATATTCTTTTAGAATTCTCAGGCTCCCTACAGTACATCAGTAGACATCAGGGATTCTTGGACTCCAACTTACAAAACACTGATATTTAGCCACTAGAAGTTATTTTGGAGTAATATGTAATCATATTCAAATGTTCAATTGATTCAAGTGATCAAAAAATCATTTTATAAGAATGGTATGTTCAGTATAATTACAGCTATATAAAGAAAGAAAACCTGTGAATACAGGAGGGGAAAAGACTGGAAAGATTACCGAAAGAATAACAGTGGTTGTTTTGGGGTTATGGAAATATGATTACAATTTTTTTCTTATTTCTACTTGTCTAAATTTTATATAGTGAGTGTGTATTACTTTTATAATAGATAAATAGCAACTTAAACTACTGTAATAATATTAAGACTTTTCAAAAATAATTGTAGATATCTGGTAGTGCTGCAAGCTAATTAGATAGCTAACTTTCATGTTATGCCTCTTACTCAGCGTATACAAAGATACCCTTATTGCAATGACTGCTTGCTGTTATTTCTTATTAGTGTTAATGTAGTAAATATTTTCCACACCTATATAGCCATAGTAAAATGTCTTGAATGTCTGGGTTTTTTAAGATAACATTGTATTTATTCTTCTCTGTATGTATTTATTTTCTTTTTTAAAGGAGTATAGTCATGGCCAACAGCAAAAAACTCAAGAGGGGGAACTGAAAATTAGTGCTGTGTTTTCAGTCAGTGGCAGTCCTCTTGGTAAGAAAAAGAACTGAATAAATGAATCATGTTTATTTATTCTGACCAGTATGAGTGAGAAGGAAATATCTATTTGTATTAGTAAAGTAGACAGTTCTCTCTGCCCATTTAGAATGGCTGTAATTGTATATTGCATAATTAGTGTTGAGTGTCAAGACTAGTTCTAGAAGAGAAAGGAAGGATGCACACTTAAAATTCATGGTAAAAAGTAAAACGTTTTTTCTTTCAATTTTTTTTTAAGCTCCACAGTTGACTACTGGCTTTCAGCCTTCACTGGCATCATCTGGCATGAATAAAATGCTTCCTTCAGTTCCAGCCACAGCTGTTCGAGTTTCCTGTTCTGGTTGTAAAAAAATCCTCCAGAAGGGGCAAACTGCTTATCAGAGGAAAGGGTCCACTCAGCTCTTCTGCTCCACACTGTGCCTCACTGGATACACGGTTCCACCTGCCCGCCCACCGCCTCCTCCCACCAAGAAAACTTGTTCAAGTTGCTCAAAGTATAGCAGAATTGCTTCTAAATTATCTTCTTTGTTGGTTTCCTTTCTTTTAAGATGCTTTGTTCTTATCAGTGTATTGTTTAATTTTCTATATTTCCATGTTTTTTGAGAAATATCACATTATTTATACCAACATGTTGTTGCTGCTTTCAGTCTTTCTCGATGCCAGGTGCTCAGCTTCTTTTAACTTATTAATCTTTTACATATTAAGAGAGGTTTTTGAAACCAACCATGCCTGTTAGTTGAAATGCTTTATAAAACAAGAACTACACCATTTGGGGGATTATAAGACCACAATATTTTATCTTGTAACTGTAGGTAGTAGATACTTAAATCCAACAGATATCTAAAGTTATGTTTCCTGTTACGTAATTGGAATTCATTTAATACCTTAACTTTAAATGGACTCTAGTATATATATTTTTATCTTTCCAATATCTCTGATCTACCTCAGAGGTTCCATTTTAGTGTTTAATAAAAAAGTATGACCTTAGACTCATCAATACAAGGATTACAGAATTGATAATAAGGTCATCCTGATATATTTGAGGAATATGAACTAATTTTGGCTAATTTTATAAAGTGATTGTTAGAAACTGTTTAAGTCAGAAAAAGATGAATAATGCTTTTGTTCTGAAACACTTTGGCCTCTATTGTTAAGCTGCTCAAACCATGATTTATTAGTTTAGGTATTTGTGTTTAGCTCTTCACATGGATGCTGCCCTTTTTGTCTGACAAGGGAGAAAGATACTCCCCTTTCTGGTTCTACTGGAAAAAGGCATATAGATAAGAGACTTAAAAGAAATTTGAATATAGTTAGAAGTTTTTTTTGGAATTTAGTTATTTATATGCACATCTCTTTATGTTTCAAGTTTAATTTATCAAAAATAGACTTCTTTATACTGTTTGAATTATGAAACATGCTTTTAAAAATGAGTATTTAGGGGCCGGCCCTGTGGCCGAGTGGTTAAGTTCGCGTGCTCTGCTTTGCTGGCCCAGAGTTTCACTGGTTCAGATCCTGGGCATGGACATGGCACTGCTCGGCAGCCCAAGCTGAGGCAGTGTCCCACATGCCACAACTAGAAGGATGCACAACTAAAATATACAACTATGTACTGGAGGGACTTGGGGAGAAAAAGCAGAAAAAAAAAAGATTGGCAACTGTTGTTAGCTCAGGTGCCAATCTTTACCCAAAAAAAAAGAATTGAATACTTATATGCCACGTGTCTAATTTTTATATTCTAGTATATTCATCAGATTCTATGATTAAATCAACTTGCAGATTATAATTTTTATAGGGATTGTTTTGTTTCCTCTTTCTCCATGAAATAATTTCACATAACTTATTTTTCTTCTTTATTTAATTCTTACTTTAGGGATCAGCACTTTCTAAAATTTCAGTGGTATTTCTCCTTTCATAATAATAGTCATAGAGACTTCTTTCAAAGATTTATCAGTAGATTTCAAAATGACTGTACAAAACTCAAAGAAGTTTTAAGATGTGTGCCCTCTTTCTGTGTTTTTAAATTCTTGTCCATACATGTTGTTCTTTTCATCTAAATTTATTATATGCCTTTGGTCTCTAGAGTTTGCCTAGCGTTGTCTGGAGATAGATCATTTTCACCTGTGTGTCAGATCTTTTCTCTGTCTTGATTGTATGTAATTCAATTATTCTTTAAGATTACATTTTCTTCTTTTACTATGCTTTGTCTTCATAAATTTTCCATTTTTTCAACCTGTCATTCCTTGACTCTTAACTCTTCTACCTCTTTTTTCACTTACTCTGTTACCCTTATCTTATCCCTTGTTCTTTTCCATTCACCCCTTTCTGTCCTTCTCTCAGGTGCTGCTTACTTGCCTATTGCCTCAGCTTTTTCTTCTTCATTTTCTGTCTTACTTTTCCCCTTTTCTCATTTTATCCAATACCTTTTTCTCTCATTGATCAGTCTTGTTTTCCTTGTGCTCCATTTCAGTTTTTGAACTACTCTTTCATCTCCCTTTCACTGTTTTACCTTTCCTTCCTTTTTTTTTCCTTACTTACACAGTCATTACAAGAGTTTGGGATAGTCTCGTTTATCTGATTATAAAATTGTTGAATTTGTAGGGAAATTAGGTTCAAAGAAGTTAAGAGATTTCCTCAGTATCACATAGCTGGTTAATTTTGGCACATGCATCTTTTCGCCCCCAGATAGTCCATGTAGTCAAACAGGTTTAATTTGTAAGTCAATCCCTATAAGAAAAATTTCAATTTAATTTTAGTAGATGGAGATAGAAGAGGTTTTTTTCCAAACAGCTACTGCTATTTTTATAGACCAGTAGAAATATAGCAGGATTGCTTAGGTTGAAAGAATCTCATTAGCTGTTCAGAGTAACAGTTCTGTTTTTCTTAATCTTTTATTAACCATATCTCTTAGCATCTTGAATTTAATCTAAACTCTTAATTTATTTTGACTAATCATTGTTTAATTTTTAGGTTTCCTTAGTAATAGGGATCTAACAATATGTTTTTAAAAATCTATTTCAAATCCTACATAAAAGAGGTAATTTGGAGGGTAATTTGTTAATACTGTTAGAAAGATCAGATTTCTTGATGTAATGGCACTCAAAGATGTAACTGTTTAAGAATTGTCTGTACCATTTCTGAATTTTTACTATCTGGAGTGAGATTACTCCTCATTCTGGCATAAAATATAATCTACTACAATAAGATGTAATTGGACACTAAACATACTGAGAACAGTGAGAAATACCTACGTTTATACTTCCGTTGCCTTGATCCATGCTGCTGCCCATCCCTTATCTCCTAAACCTTCTAGAAAACTCCTACTTAAGGTCCAGCTAAAGTGTCACCTTCTTTTGGGTAGCCTTTCATGTCACGTATTGTCTCAGTTAATTGTTTCTTCATTTCTCTTTCTATGGTACATTATACATATCTATGTCAAAATTATTATACTTTTATATTTTAAGAATGCTTCTGTTACGGTACTTTATATATCATTTTTCTATTTGTCCCAACATACTGTGAGCTCCTTGAGTGCATGTTTGTACTGTGCCTTGACACAGGGTTTAGCTAGTGCCTGGCTCAATATGACTGCTCAATAAATACCTATATAAATGAAATACATTAAAACCTAAAAAAAAAACTGTAAAGGCAAAAAAAATGCAGAAAGTAGAGCAGTCTGCAGCTACTAAGTATAAAAGATGAGGTAAGGAGTTATGTATTACAGCATAGTACAATATCAAGTGTTCCTTGGGATGATTCCCATTATCTTTTATTGAAGCGGAGATATTTGTAATTGTTTCTAAAAAGTACTCTAGTGGTATAATCTGGTTAAGATGCAGGAATGAATATAACACAGTTTATTTACTATTATGTGAGTGCGTACCCATGGGAGAGAGACACTGTTTAGGAATTTTCATTGAGGTATTTTTAAAAATTGATTTTTAAAGTGGTTTACACATAAACTTTCTGATAAATGGCTATATAAGAAGACTGATTTGGGGGTGGGATAAGGCGTGGAGTGGTAGGGAGCCTTAATCATAAGAGTTTTAATCTTCACTGCCTTTGCTACTAAGGCTTACAAAGTAAATTAATTAGGTAAATGTTCGATTTTATATAGCCATGCTAGAATATACATTGTGTAGTTTGAAATGTATTTTTACTTTTAAAAGACTGTGGTTTTTAAAATTTTTGAGTATAGTGTTTTTAAAGAATATTTTGAAAAGACAGAAGAGCCTAAAGAAGAAAATTAAATCTCCTATAATTCCAACTACTAGAGATAATGAATAATAACAATTTGATATATTTCTTTTTAATATTGAAATATACCAATTCTCAGAACAGTTTTATGAAGTAAATCATGTATTAGTTCATTTTATAGAGCAGAACTTAAGGATCAAAGCAGTTTATCAACTATCCAAGAAAACCCGGGTTTTCTGACTTAAGTATCAATGCCCTTTCCCTACTATGCAATTGCCTCTGTTTTATTTGATTATTTTAGCTCATGAAAAGGAAAAAAATGAATATACCATGGCTTATTTTATCTTTGTTATCATCTTTAGAGACATTTTAAATCCAAAGGATGTGATCAGTGCCCAGTTTGAAAATACCACCACAAGTAAAGATTTTTGCAGTCAGTCATGTTTGTCGACATATGAACTGAAAAGAAAACCTGTTGTTACCATAAATACGAATAGCATTTCAACCAAATGCAGCATGTGTCAGAAGAATGCTGTTGTAAGTTATCTTTTTGCTTTATTGGGAGGAGGGGTCTAATGTTTGTACTTAAAGAACAGCTTTTGATAATCTCTGCTTGTTTTGTATGTTGTTATTTTTAATTCTAGATTCGGCATGAAGTTAATTACCAGAATGTGGTACATAAACTTTGCAGTGATGCCTGCTTCTCTAAGTTTCGCTCTGCTAACAACCTCACCATGAACTGTTGTGAGAATTGTGGGGGTTACTGTTATAGTGGCTCTGGACAATGCCACATGCTTCAGATAGAGGGACAGTCTAAGAAGTTTTGTAGTTCAACGTGTGTCACAGCATATAAGCAGGTACATGACCATATTTAATCCTGATATCTTTGTTCATTTCAGGAGGATCTAAACTTTTGGTAGAAATTATTTATGAAAATGTCACAAAAATATTAAGATCTTATTATTAGCTTAATATTTTTTACATATAAATAGTATTTGTCAAATGCGTATTAAAAAACTCTTAGAGAGGTTTGTAAGTAATGTATATTTCTATTCATGCATTTGCAATATGTGTTTTTAGGGTATGGCTTTTTTATTTCAAATATGAGTCATGTTTTTGAAAATACAGAAAAGCACAAAGAAGAAAAATAATGCATCTCCCAGAGATACCCAATCCCATCCTTTTGGTGTATAGCCTTCTAATCTTTGAAATATATTTTGGTTTGCCTATATATACTTTTTTATTTGATAAGGTAAGGTCCAAGTTGCGTATGTATTCTTGAAATCAGATCCATATGGTTGAAATGGCAATTCAGAAAATAAAAATCTTACCACTAATTGCTTAACAGGTTTTTTTCTTTTCTTCATGAAATAAGAAAAAATAAATGTGGGTTATATGTTATTTTGTGAATTGGTGAGATTTATAGAGGATGAATTAGTTGAATTCTGTGTGACAAATATCTTCTATACTTTTGTACTAGGTTTATAATTTTGTTAGTAAATTTTAATCAAAAATTAGATTTTAAAGTTGATAAACCCAAAGGAATATTAAGAACTTTTTACGTTTTTAATTTTACAATGCCGTCCTGTTTAGTGCATTTGCTGATCATTCTTTATGTTAGGATAGTGAATTTTTATACAGTCTAGCAAAATTGGTGAATTTAATAATGTTAATTGGGAAATTTTAAAAACATTGTTCTTAAAACTTTGCAATGAATTTGGGATTTTAAACATTATACAGTGTTTCCATTTATTTCTTGTTAATATGCAAACGTGTTAAAAGGGCTTAGCTTTACTATTTATTCCTTCCTTTAGAAACACCATGTTTTTGCTCTGATAAGGAAAAAAAACCCCAGTATTTTCATGTGCTTTGTCCTTATCCAAAAGACTATTTTTCTGACATTATATCAAGTACTAAAAGTTACTTGGGTTGAGTCCATTGAAAGACGGTTCATATTCCACAAAAGGGAGAAATAGGTTGAGATATCTTAATTTTAGATGTATTTATAATTTGGCCAATACCTATGAAATTTCTCACGTATTAATATGTATTATGATATAGAGAAAGAATTTGGGTTTAGAAATAAAGCAGATATTGGTTTGATTCCTAGACTTTCTATTGAAATAGAATTTTACATTGGGGAAAGCAAACTCCCTGAGTCCATTTTCTTATCTGTAAATGGGTATTATACTGCCTATGTCACTGGGCTGTTTTTAGGATTATATGAAGAAGAGTGAGAAATCGCCTCGTATAGAACCTGGCCCATCGAAGATGGTCATTTTTACTACTTTCTTTTCTTCCTCATGTATAATTCATTCAACAAACATTAGATGTATGATTCTTATTTCTAGTGGCTACCTGTGTCCTAGGGGACATAGACATATAACTGAGTAGAAATACTGTAGTAGAAGTATTAAGGGGTACAGTGGGGCACAGTTCTACATGATAGGGCAAGATGAGACTGTCAGCAAAAACTTGACAGAGATAACTCTTGACCTAATTCTTATAAATTAAGTTTGTGTTTGCAGTCTTGATGGATGAGGAAAGGAGAAATAGGTTTGGAGATATAGAAGACATTCCAAAATGCAGGAATGTGTTCACTTTACCATGTACCTGTTTTAGTACCAAGTCTAACAATTTATCCTTGAAGAGGGAATAGAGATCTTAAAATCTCTTAATGGGTGCTGGATATACTTTATAAATTATCCTGAATCTATGACATGTTAATAGTATTTAGCATTATTTGCTGCTGAATTCCTGATTGAGTGTGAACTTAAGATAACAGACTCTTTGGTTGTTTAGATATGGATGCCTATGGTATTCAGAGCTTGCTCCCACTTTATTGCTTACAGTGTGCTTTGTTATTGTAGAGTATTTGACAAGGGATTTTCTAATAAGTTTATTAATTTCCTTGAGTTCACATTTTATTGTTATATATAGCACCTTTTTTGGGGAGCTTCTTCCAGTTTTTAGGATACTGTAAAAGCATGAATTCCCTGTTGTGGAATTTTTTGAAATAGTATTTTAAAACTATAGTTACAACCAATTAATAAATCCCAAAATTAATTGCTAGGTTGTGACCAGCATCATTTTTTAATGAAATAGAATAGAATTGAAAATATCAAAGTGCATCACATGTTATCATAATATGTATTATGAAACTTTTTTCAGTTTTATACACATACATGTATAATACACAAACACAAAACCTCAGAATTATGTGTGTACTGGGTCACTTTGTAAAATTTATTTCTTACTGAGGATTGTAATCATAAAAGTTTGAAAGTCACAAATTTAAAATATTTCAAATATTTCAGTGTTAAGTATAAACATTTCAAAGAATTATGCTTTTACTTGTAATTTGGTAAAAATGAATGTTATTTTATTTTCTTAATAGAAATCAGCCAAAATTACACCATGTGCGCTTTGCAAATCATTGAGATCCTCAGCAGAAATGATTGAAAATACCAATAGCTTGGGAAAGACAGAGCTTTTCTGTTCTGTTAATTGCTTATCTGCTTACAGAGTTAAAATGGTTACTTCTGCAGGTAATACTGGTTTCATAAACTACATAAATATAAGTTGAAAAAAATTATGGTTATTGCTTTGTTTTTATAGTACAGATTTTTGTTCAGATTTAGTTGATTTTTAAGGCAAATTTAAAACATTTCAGATCCGTTTTGTAAAATATCACCTATTACTTTGCTTATTTTATGTTTATTTACTTGCTTCCTATTTGTGCATTTCCCTGTTACCAAAAGAATTCCTTATGGCTTCTTTAATATGTTTTCTTTATCCACACCTGACTTATTTCAAGGTTTATTTATTTTGTAGTTTCACGCTAGACTGTGACTACTTTAAATTAAAAGAAATATTGTTAATGTTAAGATAGTTTTTGCCTATATGTGACGTGATTGAGTTTAGTTTCAGTTCCTGGAACTTGACCTGGCCCTTGAATTTTCATATATTGCATAATACTTATTTACTTTCTCATATTTATGCACATTTGTATATATTACTCATTAGTTTTTATTTTGATTTGCTAAGGTGTACAAGTTCAGTGTAACAGTTGTAAAACCTCAGCAATCCCTCAGTATCACCTAGCCATGTCAGATGGAAGTATACGCAACTTCTGCAGCTACAGTTGTGTGGTAGCTTTCCAGGTATGGCTTCAGGAATCTTCCTCTTCTCCAGTCAGTGAGTTGCCTACTATAGTAATGTAAACTTATTAGGTGTTTGCTACTGCCTAGATTGTTAAATTTCTGTCTCAGTTCTATTAAACTTGGATTCTTTAACTCCTCCTGTATTTGGAGGCATATCACTTAACTACCTTCTGTAAAATTAAATGGTGCTACTATTACCTAGATTATTACCTAGATTATCTATTGGGAGGGTGTTATTTTTAAAGAAGATTATTAGTTAAATTATTTTTTTTTTTTGGATATAAATAACACTTCCCCCATTGAATTATAAGCTGCTCAAAGGCAGCAGTTTTGCCTGTTCACAAATGTGTCTTAAGTGTTTGGCGTACTTAGGTGCTCAGTCCTTACTTTGAACAAATAATTAGATTGATCTTTTTGTTTGTTTTCAGAATTTGTTCAACAAACCAGCAGGAATGAATTCTTCAGTAGTGCCCTTATCTCAGGGCCAAGTAATTGTAAGCATCCCCACAGGTTCAACAGTGTCAGCAGGAGGAGGTAACTCCTCTGCTGTTTCTCCCACCTCCATCAGTAGCTCTGCTGCAGCTGGGCTCCAGCGACTTGCTGCCCAATCCCAGCACGTTGGCTTTGCACGAAGTGTTGTAAAACTCAAGTGTCAGCACTGTAACCGTCTTTTTGCCACAAAACCAGAACTTCTTGACTATAAGGTAAAGTATAGGATCATGATACAGAGTTTGAGTATAAACTGGTCTATCTGTAATATTATTTCTGGCTTTTCATCTCTCAAAATTCCACTATTTGTTTTGGAAGTAAGAAGGATAAGGATTTCCGTAAGATAAACCAAATGTTTAATTAGTACTCAATGATCATTTCTTTGCAGGGTAAAATGTTTCAGTTCTGTGGCAAGAATTGTTCTGATGAATATAAGAAAATAAATAATGTAATGGCAATGTGTGAATATTGTAAAATTGAGAAAATTGTAAAGGAGACTGTGCGATTCTCAGGTGCTGACAAGTCGTTCTGTAGTGAAGGTAAAGACAGAAGATTATCTTACCTACTGAGCATGTTAGTTGTTTTAAAAGTAGTTGATGATTTAAGCTGTTACTATGTAAGTTTATCTATTTTATCCTTTGTGTATAACACCAAAGCCTTTTTGTTTCATTTACACTTGGTTCACTCTTTGCTGATCTAATCCTTCATATTATATAGATGTTAAAATGAAGGAGAAGATCCTCAAAGTGTATTTCAGAAGATGGTGATGATGTGAAAAACATTTAATGTTATCAGTTTGATAGGGATCTTTTAGTTCTTGCACTTATTTCTAAAGAGAATTTTTAAATTTTGGTAGCATCCTAAGATTATACTTTCATTATTGTCTTATACAGCCATTACAGTTCTGAATATAAATGATCTGAATATGCAAATTAATATAAGGTAGCTTGTCTTCTTTATTTATATAACTATGTTATATATTTAGAATGTTTTGTTTTATTCTTAAACTGTACAAGATTAGTCTCCTAAACTAGTGGCTTTTGAAAGTTTTGACCACAATACAAAAGAAGAAATACGTTTTACATTGTGACCCAGTAGATTATCACGTATTAGAATAAAACAAAAGTTTCATGAAACAAAACTGACTTTTACTAAATTTAATGCACTGTAATATTTTCTATCCTGTATTATTTTGTTTTAAAGAAGAAAATGGTAGTGTTGATCCTCTAAATTGATCTCTTGATCTACTAATTGGTGAGGACCCAAGTGTGAAAACTTTGTTATAGGGCATTTAAAGATGTAGATAGTTCATATTTTTCCCTGATGTTAATCTTATCTTTCCTGATGTTTTTAGGTTGCAAATTGCTTTATAAACATGACTTGGCAAAACGCTGGGGAAATCATTGTAAAATGTGCAGTTATTGTTTACAGACATCTCCCAAATTGGTACAGAATAATTTGGGGGGGAAGGTGGAAGAGTTCTGTTGTGAAGAATGCATGTCAAAGTATACAGTTCTGTTCTATCAGGTAAATATAATTCACAATCCTGGGTTTTTCAAGTTAGGGTGTACACTATTCCCTTCTTTAATTCTTTCATGTAGTATAAAGGGCAATTTAATGATTTTAAACTTTCAAATATTAAATGTATTATGTTCTCCTCTGGTATTAATACATGACTTAAGAAAATTTTAATATCTCTGAAGTTGTATTCCTTTTGTTTTTGATTTCCTTATAGAAGACATATCAGCTTTAAGACATTAAAATATTTAAAATTTTAATTTTATGCATTTATTTAACTAAAATGAATTTGTCTTCTGAAGTCTTTGAGGGAGATAGATCTTATTTTCATTTCACTATGTTTTTTAATTACTATTTATTGGTGTCTCTATAATGTGACTTTTTTGTGATATTTGTATAAAATTATTGATAGATAAATAAGCATTTACCATTTTAGGAGTGTTAGCCTTCATTTTTTGTTATCCAAATTCTAAGTTAATATCCTTACTTGTTATGTGTGTCCTGCTTTTATTCTGTCAGACCACAGATAATTTGTTTCTTACTCCTTTACTGTCTTCTGTTTCTTTTTCAGATGGCCAAATGTGATGGTTGTAAGCGACAGGGTAAACTCAGTGAGTCCTTGAAATGGCGAGGAGAAATGAAACATTTCTGTAACCTGCTTTGTATCTTGATGTTCTGTAATCAGCAAAGTATGTGTGACCCACCTTCACAAAACAATGCAGGTAAAATTAAACTTGAGTCTTTGATCAGTGCCAGGTACTAACTACTGTTCTGCAGACTGCGAACTTTAAACAGTTGTCAATTTCATGAACCATAAGTATTGTTCTATTCAAATGACATTAACATTTAAGTCTCTTTTTGTTTAACACTCTAGATTAAGGCCCTGTAAACATGAGTTCAGTTTTCTCTGGGCATATTGAATCAAGTAAACTCTGTAAGAACTTTATGGGAAATAATAGCAGTTAATGTTTTGTAATTGACTTCCTTAAAAAAGGATTTGAAACTATAACAAAGGACATAGAATCTAAATCAGAAGGATTTTTAAGTATACCACATGCATGGTTACGCAAGAGAAAGTACATAAAATACTTTTAAGTTTCACTAATTAAAAAATAGGAAAAAACCTAGTTAATATTGAAGTGACTCTGCTCCAACAGAATTTACTCTGACCTGAAAGTGTTGTTTAACCTCCCTGAGATGTTTTCTATATATGTACATATAAATCACATGAGGTTTTCTTATTTTTATTTTAATCAGCAAGTATTTCCATGGTGCCAGCTGCTTCAGCAGGGCCCCCATCTCTAAGAAAAGATTCTACTCCAGTTATAGCTAATGTAGTATCATTAGCAAGTGCTCCTGCTGCTCAGCCCACAGTGAATTCTAACAGTGTCTTACAAGGTATGGCTTGATTTGAAAGCATTTATCTAGCCATTTGAGGTTAAATACAGTGGTTCTCTGTCTTTTTTTCATCAGTGATCATTTTTACATGTTTGACACGTTCATATTCAGAGTGGTGGCTCACTGTGGGCTGCTGGGGCATTAACCTGTGTTTTCATAAATTCCAGATCTCTTTTTCTCATGTTATACTTTAGATGCTAGTCTTCCTGTGAATTAAATTAAGATAATACATGTTTTTATTATAAGACTTTGTGTTTATTGTCCAATAATCAGCTTTTAATGCTAATGTTTAAATAATTGTGTAAGATCCTAAATATATATTTTAATTTGTATCAGGTGCAGTTCCAACAGTAACAGCGAAAATCATTGGGGATGTAAGTTTTATTATTTTTATTGGTATTGCCACTGTATTTATTTTCCATTTTTATGCAGTATGAATATGTCTAAGCTAATTTGCCCTCCTTTATTCTTTATTGTATAAAATAAATTTCATGAGCTCATTTAATCTTTGTTCAGGAACAGGGTTTTCTGTTTTTTTAGGTAAGTCTTATAGGTACTTTCATTTTTCTGAGTGCTTGCTCTCTCTATGTAGTTACTGAAGGTTGTTGTTGGTTTTTAAAAATTGTACAGAATTCAGGTATAAAAGGTTTTTGGGGCATTTTGTAATGTAGTCAGATTGTAACATATAAATAACGTATTTATAAAATGTAGTTTATTTCCCACCCAATGCAGATTATGCTGTGAATAAGCGTTCCTTTTTGTTTTTACTCAGTATTTTTTGCTTTTGTCCCTTAAAAGAAGAAGAAAATAAATAATGAGAAAAACTAATAACTAGGACAGTGGCATTTCTAAAGTGTTTTCTGGTCTCTAGAATAACTTTCACATCATGTTTTTTCAAATTACTTAAATGATCCTAAGTGATTCAGTTATTTCTAGTTTCTTGAAACTAAGTCTTCTAAGACCTAACTCAGTAGAGAAGTTACGGTTCTCATTTTAAACTCAGCCAACATTGTTATTGACCAACAGTGTCTTACAATAGAAATAGCATTTTTCTTGGTAAACAGAACTGGTAATTAGATAGATTCAGAGTCAATATATAGTTATCACAGTAGTCCTTTATTGCTATTGACATGTCGGGAAAATTGTATTTCTTACATATGTAGTTGAATATGTTCTATGTCTTGCATGTAATTCCAATATAGTATTTCTTGTGAAATTATAATACTTCTTGTAATTAATGATAAGCTTTAAAAACCTCTTTGTTTTTCTTTACTAGGCAAGTACACAAACAGATGCTCTGAAACTTCCGCCTTCCCAGCCTCCAAGACTTTTGAAGAATAAAGCTTTATTGTGCAAACCCATCACGCAGACTAAAGCCACCTCTTGCAAACCACACACTCAAAACAAAGAATGCCAGACAGGTATGTTCCTTGTGCTTTCTTCATTCAGTTTTTTTAGGGAAATGGAATATGGGATCTGCTTACGTTAACTGTCTACTATTTCCTAGGTGATGTGTTTGGTTGCTTATATACATTGCCCAGTCTAGGTCTCACAACATCCCTGGGAGTTAGGTATTTTCACCATCTGAGATTTAATGAGTTAAGCAAAGAGAAGGTAGTTAATTGATAATACCATACTGTGAGCACTTCATTTAATTTCTTTATTAATGGCAGTGTAATATTATGGAGTAAGCATAGACTTTGGAATTAATATAGACAGGGCTTTAATTAAGAGAAACTGTTATCTTCTAGACTATTTCAAATAGTCAGTTCCTTTGGAGAGAGCCTCATGGCTTTCTTTTCTTTTGAACTGCCTCTCCCCCAGGCAAAATCTCTGAGCTATTTCTTTTAATGCTGACAACCGTGCTAGCCTCTGATCTTCTCAGCTTGTCTCTCCTGGCGTGGAATCTCTCCTCTACAGGTGATCAGGGGTGAGGATGACTGGGACCCCAATATTCTCGGCCTGCAGTTCCTGCAGTAGGGCCTCTATCCTGTGAGTGACAGCTGGGTGGAGGAAGGGAGCCCCCAACCTGTCAGCTACACTCACTAGAGAATTAACCTCTTCACCTTGGAGTTGGAGGGGATGAGAAATGATGGTGGCCTCATCCTGCTGGTGTGAGATATCGTAACCCTTGATTGGGAGCTGAAGGAAGAGGAGCCTCTTCCTCCTGGCCACACCCACCCAGAGGGGAGCTTCTGTCAAATTGAACTGGCTGAGCAGGGGCTATGGAGCAGGTGGTGGATCAAATGTCATAGACTCACAGTGTCCTTACTGTCTTTTAGTAGATTTTCTTGAATAAATGTTTCTACATTTGCTGTATGCCCTTAGGACAGTTTCCAAAGAGTTTAAATGGTAGGTTTTTAACAGTTTTCACCAGCTTTGCTTATTTCACTAGGGAATGGGTCTGTGGAGCTCCTCATGCTGCCATCCAAAAGTCTCACAATTTTTAAACTAGAAAGGAATCCTAGATTCCTAGATCTGGAAGCTTATCCGCTAGGTCAATGTTTCTCAAATATTAACATGCATATGAATTACTTGGGAATTTTATTAAGTAGATTCTGATTTAGTGGAGCCTGCAGCTTTATATTTCTTACAAGCTCTCAGGTAATATAAATGCTACTGGTCCATGGGCCACATTGAATAACAGTGCTATAGATGACTTAGTCCTATGTTTTAATTATATAAATAGTGATTTCTTTAGTATTATGTAGCTTGGTTATCAGACATCTCTAATCAGATAACTTTTTTTTATGTCCACAACACCATGGTAAAATCCCATATTATTTCCTACCTTTAACCCTAGTCAAATTGTCAGCTTTTCCCTTCTTGTCACCAGCATTACCTTTCTCCTTCATTAGTGATTTTATAATTATCTAGCATATTTTTCCGACATGTAGAAAGGATTCTATAGGTACTTGTTAAATAATTGAGTGAATCTTCCATCCTTCTCACTTTTTCCCTACTCATATTTAAATTAGTTTCCAAGTTTTGATTCATCTTTTTAATATCTTAGAATGTCTGGTGTATATATTTATTCTTTTTTGTAGGTATCATAACCACCCTAGTTCAGGCCTTCATCATCTTAGCTCTACATATTGTAATTGCCTCTTACTTTTACACTTTGTATACTTTTTGTTCCATGCTAAGAGGACAGCCAAATTAATCTTTTTTAATGCCATTCTCATCACATTACTCAGTGCTAATAGGTCTGTAGTAGCTCCCCACTATCTGCAATAAGTGATTTAAAAATGTGCATTATAGCCTCACAAAAATGGCCCTTCTACCTACTCAGTCTCCTCTTGAACATACCTTACTTACTAATGTTAACAGTTTTCCATACCCCTCTTCTAAGGTCACTGTTCAGTCCTTTCCATTCATCTGTCCAGATTCTATCCTTCATTCGTTTTATCTTATCATTGACAATTACTGTGTTGCCCACTTTTTGTTAGTGCTAAACTCAAGCCTTTCTTTGCTACTTCAGTTATTTCTCTTTTCTGTGAACTCCTTGTGTCATCGATTACACTTCTTTTGACCTGCGAATCTGTATATGCTTTTTAAAAATTTTTTGTTAAAGTGTTTTTAACCCTCTGTTTTTTTGTGACTTTTTTTTCATTAGAAGACACTCCAAGTCAGCCCCAGATCATTGTGGTGCCAGTTCCCGTACCAGTGTTTGTGCCCATACCTCTTCATCTTTATACTCAGTATACGCCAGTCCCATTTGGAGTTCCAGTTCCAGTGAGTAATCATTTAGAGATTAAGACTAATTTAGTATACATTTTCCTCAATTAAAGTTTTACAGCTCCATAAAAATACTTTCCACTTGTTGGTAAAATATACCTGACTCTGGTTGGCTATTACCATATTACTGTATTACTTAATATGGCACATACAAAGGACTGGCATTATTTGTACCCTGCCTTCTCAGAGAAAGCTATGATGTAGTTGGGTTTTTTCCCTCTCAGGAAGATTTGCCCTGAGCTAGCATCCATTGCCAGTCTTCCTCTTTTTTTCCTTTTTATTTTTTTTGTGTGTGTGTGAGCCACCACCACAGCATGGCCACTAACAGATGAGTGGTGTAGGTCTGCACCCATGAACCAAACACAGGCCACGGAGCACCAAACTTAACCACTAGGCCACTGGGGCTGACCCTGGTGTAGCTTTTTTATGTTTTGTACACTATGCAACCACTCAAATAGAAAAAGATCAGAAACTATGTGTATGTTATAATCCTAGATTCTGGCACAGATGAAAAGATGAATACTATGATTTACATGATTCTTACTTTTTATTAAAGAAAAATGTGTTCATTTTTTATTG
This sequence comes from Equus przewalskii, assembly GCF_037783145.1. Taxonomy (NCBI): domain Eukaryota; kingdom Metazoa; phylum Chordata; class Mammalia; order Perissodactyla; family Equidae; genus Equus; species Equus przewalskii. Next base: position 21,737,596 of record NC_091832.1, on the reverse strand, counting down.
GAAGCATATTTTTCCTTGGTACTGAATTCTTAAGGGAAACAGTTGTGTGAAAATGTTAAGCAAGAAATATAATCAAAAACAAAGCAAAAATGTGTTAGATAATTATTCTTTTAGAGAAGTCAGAGACAAAATTTGTTGAATGTCCAGAAAAGCTTTTATTGTATTTTTATTTAAATGGCTGTAGTCTTATAAAAGCAAACTAGCAAGACTGTTTTAGTCATCAGCAATAGAAATAGCTTGAATTTTTATTTTAGTACTTAAATCATCTCACAAATAATGGATTTGATGACGAACCTGTTGCCTAAGAAACTCTTCAGTCTGTCCTTGGTCTTCCAGATGCCTGTCCCTATGCTTATTCCATCCTCAATGGATAACAAAGATAAAGTCACCGAGAGTATTGAAGACATTAAGGAAAAGCTGCCCTCCCATCCATTCGAAGCTGATCTCCTTGAGATGGCGGAAATGATGGCAGAAGACGAAGAGAAGGAGAGGACTCTGTCCCAGGGAGGTTGGTATAATTTTAAAGTAAAGAAAGAAAAAACACACCCACAGATTTTCAGGTAACTCAAGTCATTTTAACTATTGGGCAGTCAAGGTATTTCTTTTATTTGTGTTTAAATACCAGGTCTATGGATTCGTTAAACTTGTTGATATCTCTGAAAGCTCTGTCTTTTTTATCAAGGCAAATAAGTCTCAATATTCAGTACAGTTTTTAGTTCTTATTGGTTCCAGAAAAATAACCTATAAATTCATGTTTCATGATCATTTTCTGATTTTATCCCAATATTCAAAGCCATGGTCCCCAGATAAGAATTCCTATTATATAATAACCAGCATGTTTGTAGAATGTAAATAGAACCTTAAGATGGAAAACATTTGGCTCAAAATGACTGATAGATAAATCCCATTCTATGAGTAGAGAGTAATGATAATAACAATAGTTAACATTTGTGTGCTTACCATACTCTAGGCATTGTCCTAAATGCACTATGGCATCACCTTATTTAATCTTCACAACAACCCCATGTGAGGGGTACTGTTTACTTCAGATTATTCATTCGGAAGATAGTATATCATATTTGCCCTGATTATGCAATCAGGAAGTGATGGAACCAGAAGGTGAATCCAGGTCTGACTCCAAAGCAAATGATATTAACCAGACATAACCATGAGAAGAGAGAGAGAAGATGTTTGAGATAGTTGAAATACATAGGTGAATTTTTACAAAGGCCTTTCTGTGTATCACTGACAAGCCAAAAAAGAATTCTTTCACAAGCCAAGAAAGAATTCTTTCTTGACAATTTTTTCTTTTTTTCAGTGATGGTTTGTGTAAAGCTAGCCACTGGGTTTTGATTTTGCACGATAAATGCTGGATGATTTTCCACACACTGTAGCATTTGG